>NC_079149.1:98514910-99114910 GCF_945859685.1 Eupeodes corollae
ACAAGCATATGTAGATATAGGTAGGTACAAGAATTAATGCACAAATACCTCCATACATACATATAACAAAATCCTTCCATATAAAATATCTCCTTAGAACTCAAATCACACTCTTGAAGGATTCATAATACAACTACAAGGACTTAGTGTGAGATATTAAAAGAAGATTTTTAATAAGGAAAATCTAGAAATTGTTTGCTTGGGCTTTAAGTTAGTTGATGTGTGATGATGCGATGTGGGGATGGAACTTTTGTTGGTCTTATACATACCTAAACTCGTAGTAAGGGTATTGTAAGGAAGAGCTCAGGGTTCGGGGGTTGCTGTATTCCCTTAGAACAAAAGGATATATGCCTTTTTCAACATACACATGCGATGTATAAGAACTTTTCTTTAAGGGGTTTTGCAATAGAGCACGTGTTATAATTGCACTTGGATTAAAGTTGCCTGACTATAAGGTATCTAAGGTAGGTAGTTAAGGTATAACAGGTTAGGTACCAACAAAATTGATATTGTATACACAGTGTTTTTCAATAAGAGAGGGTAGATGTTGTGTATAGATGTCGTGGCGTTTGTTGTGCGTCCTGCTGGACCCACATGTCGTCTAGGTCCATATGGTTCAATTTGGGCCATAAGAAATTACTTATCATCGTTATGTAGCGCTAGCTGTTGACTGTGACGTTGTTTTCAAAAAAGTACGGACCAATTCCGACGCCGCCGGCCGGCCCAAAGTTCACACACAAACTGTAATTTTTTGAGGATGCGTTATTACCTGGTGATCCTCGTTTGGTTAATACTGCCATTCCAAAAAAACCCAGGAAGCGAACAAACGGCGTTGTCTATGGGCATGAACTTTGAGCTCCAGGGTCAGTTTGATACGGGTGTGGGCCCAAGTCCCGACACAAAATTTGCCAAGTTGAAGTCTGCGAGAGGCCGAGTTCTTGTGCATGGCAAGGAACAGACTGCGTCGGGTTGAGTGGGTAAATCTTGCGTTCCTTGAACGTACTGGTGTTGGCTGATTATTACTGAACCGGTCGTCTCAAGGACTGTGAAGGGAAACCACGCCTACCGTAAAATGGGCGCAATTCGCGCAACTTTTGCGCTAACGAACACTCATTTTGATAATAAAGTTTTATCATTTGAACATGCTGTTCAACTGAATAACAAACAAAAGATTTGACAGATGTCACCAAAACAAAATGGCCGCCACGGGTCGCGAAAATCTACCTGCGCCAATTTAAAACATGAATAAGTTTATTTCCTGATAATTAATAAAATTTACGAACTGAAACCTGGCTTAGTAATGAAAATAACTTCTCTATAAATAATTATGCATACTATAGAATAGACTACTAGACTTAGTATCTTTTCTGTGTATTTCCCAGGTAGGGCAGAAAGGGCAGCAATATGAGAAGAAAACTTTGTTTAGAATAAAATAATAATGGCAGTGTTCCACCCTCTTTTGACCGGCCCATCCTATCGTTTATCCTGGATGGCGGTGATGTCAGTTTTATAGCAGTCTAGGGCCTCAACTAATTCTTTGACTTCACGTGGTCTATTGAGAGGGACCTAGCGTTCCACGTGCATATCCAAAGGTCGTTGTCCTTAATTCGTTTGCGTGGTTTGTCAACTGGGTTTTTTTAAGTGGTCAGAAAGTCACACTGACGCACGACCTTCAACCTGATTCAACCTTGATTCAACTCCAAGGGCGAGAGCCGGCATAACCGCTTCTTGCAGAACTGGGCTATATATGTCGCAGTAGCCCTATAATGTGTTCACTAGTTCAACCGCCACAGTTGAATCTATCTTTGGAATTCCTCCGCTGCCGTCTGAATGAAAGCAGAGGTGCCTTAGTGGAAACACCTATCTCCCCCTCTCTCGTTTGCTACTCCCAACACCTTTCCACTGCGGTTGGAACCCAAGTCCAGTTGAGGGGAGTGGAGAGCAGGAGTTGATAGACAGAAATTCATTTTGAGAAAACCATGTGGATGATTGTGTCCTCTTAAATGCACATGTCTACGATTTGAACATTTTGCATAAGGACTTGTATTTACACGCTTACAAGCCTCTTAATCATTTCAAGTGCCGTCAATGGTCAGAATGCTGAAAAGAAATGGCAACAGTGAAGTTGATTAATTTACAGTTCTTCGATTGATGTACGGTTTCGTATGCATAAAAGGTGAGTGAAATAGAAGATGCAACTACAAGCTGTACGGGCTGTACAAAAAAGTAGTCTTAGCCAGAAAGGTAAAAAACCAACGACTAAGGCGGCTGGGTCACGTAGACGGCATGGAAACCAATGCTCCGACTCGGAAAGTCTTCGAATCTACACCCACAGGAGAGCGCAGTAGAGGAAGACAGCGAATCAGGTGGCGCGAGTTATGAATCTTCATAAATATATATATATACAATATCAATGTAATCATAACCTTTACTTAATGTTCATTATAAATAATATTACATTTCATTTAAATTTGATTGTCAGCACATAGTTGCTTTATTTTGAATTTGTAAACTAAAACCATTTAAATTCAGGTGTGAGAAGCCTTCTGCATTTCCGTTCTCACACCAAATAATAAATATGTATCTATAGTTTGTTCTCATTGTGAAGGTTATGAATTAAAAATCTTGTGCATTTGATTTTTGGACGTCGACAAATAAAGTTGTTTATTTTTTTAAAAAAAACTTTCGTTGTTAACTTAATTGGCGCAGTCGTGCGGATTTCTTTTTTTCACAAAAAAAAACACAACGGTTTATTGTGTAAAACAATACAGTTAATCGTGTTGAATAAAATAGAAAAACACAACGGTTTATTGTGTAGAATCAAAAACACTACTGTTAATAATGAATAATAAAATACGAAAATCACAACGGTTTATTGTGTAAAATCAAAAAAAAAAAAATAAAAAAAAAAACAGTACTGTTAATAGTGAATAATAAAATAAGAAAATCACAACGGTTTATTGTGGATACTAAAAACAAAAAAGACACCGGTTAACTGTGAATACTGTGAAAAAGACACAAAGAACTTACGCAACAACAGAAGTACAACACCTTCATCAAACCAGGAACCTGCTACAGCAAAGAAGAACTTTACCAGACCGAAATTCAGGATAGGAAACAATGTTCTACTGGATTGTTTTAATGTGAGTTCTGTATTGATGAATATTGTTCATTTCCTTAATCAAATTGCCTTTCTAATTAGATATAAATAATAAAATAAATTAATTTAAGCCTAGAAAAAAAAAATATATTATAAAGTTGGTTCTAAATAATTCTAAATAATAATTAAGAAAAAAAAAGTAGTAATATTAATAATAATATATATATTTTTTAACATATGCCTAAAGATAAACAAAGTCGTGTATCTAATACAGCTCCCTACGAATCCAAAATAATTTTGGAAGAAAATCATATTAGCACAGAAACTGAAAACCTTCCAAATCTTTCTGCTAGTAACTCAACAATGTCTAACCCAACGATCCCAACAATCCCAACGGCTCCAGACGTAAACGCTATATTTCAAAGTCTCCGTATTCCGGACGCTATAAAAGACCTACCACTCTATGATGGTAACCCGAGGTCATTGTATGACTTCATTAAAAACGTAGAGGAAATATTAGTTTTATTAACACAAATAGATGGTACACCGTATGCGAATGTTATTTTACGAGCTGTCCGAAACAAAATTGTGGGAGATGCCAATGAAGTACTAAACATGTATGGCACCCCAACAAACTGGGATACTATAAAAGCTAATCTCATTCTACACTACGCAGACAAGAGAAATGAAACATCTCTGATAAGAGACCTTCACGGTCTTAGACAAACAACAGAAACTATTGAACAATTTTACGCGAAAGTAATAGAATTACTGTCCACAATAGTAAACCATGTTCAAATTCATGAAAAATTACCATCAGTTGTTACAGCCAAAAAATCTCTCTTTACGGATATGTGTCTAAATACCTTCCTAATCGGATTGAAAGAACCATTAGGTTCAACAATTCGTGCAATGAAGCCCAAAACGCTTACAGAAGCCTTTAATTATTGTGTTCAAGAACAAAATATGTTTTATATGAAATATTCCACAACTCAAAACAAATTTCCTTCTCAAAATATGAACAACCAAAATGTTTCTCTGATTAAACCTTCACCGAGTTCTAATTTGTTATTTTCCAGACCTAATAAATCAATCCAACCTAATTTTAATAATTCTTCCCCACAACATCTTTTTAAAAACCTTCAATACAACCAATTACCACAATATAGACCAATTCAACAGAGTGCTCCAAGATTACAATATCCAGCGCAACAACAATTTAATAATAGATTTTCTGTTCCATCAAATAATATGCTTACTTCCAAACCATTTAACCAATTGCACTATAATTCTACTCCTAGACCAAACTTCAATTTCAATAAGCCACAAATTAATTCTACACCAATGGAAGTTGCAAGCGGCCAAGCTAGAACGCTTCCAACTCCCGTACAAAATCATCCCTATCAAAGAAATTTTTCTCAGCCAGTACCTAGATATTCAATAAAAGAAGTACATAACATTGATTATGACCCAGAAACAAATAATGACTACGATTATTATCAAAATTCCAATGACTCTACTAATTATGAACCAAATTTAGATTATTATGTTGAACAATATGAAGATAATATTAGTTATCAATACGACATATCAAATCAGGAAATTAAGTCAGAAAACAAAAATGAAATTGATGATTCAAATTTTCACATAAAAGCCTCGGAAAACAATACGGTTTCTTAGAATTAAATAATCATGGAAATAACCAATTACCATATATTAATATAGCTTCACCCTACGGTAAACATTTAAAATTCTTAATAGACACCGGTGCTTGTGCAAATTTTATTAACCCAGAATATACAAACCCTCAATATCATGAAAACATAGAAGACGTTACTATCAAGACAGTTTTAAATACCCATACACTAAACAAAAAAATTACCTTTGATGCATTCCCTGAATTCAATTGCAAAGAACCTATAACATTTCTCCTTTTTAAGTTTCATAACTATTTTGATGGATTGATAGGTTTAGAAACTCTCAAAAAACTTAATGCAACTATTGACTTACCTAATAAAAAACTTAAAACTGAATACGCAATTCTGCCCTTGTTATTCAAACCAAACTTAATGTCTAAAATATACAATATTCCAGCAAATTGTAGAATGATAGCAAAACTACCTGTAGATTACAAAGATGGTGATATATACATAAAACCGACTAAAATTAATAATTATTTAGAAATACCTGAAGGCATCTACCAGTCAAAAAACTGGTATAGTGATATTGAAGTACATAATATTTCAAACACTGAACAAAAGTTTTTTTTGGAACAACCTATTACAGTAGAAAATTTTCAACAGTTCATAGAAATAAACAATGTCAATATTTGCCCTTTTAACGAACAAATTCAAAATATATCATCCGAAATTGATATTACCAAACTAATTCGATCAGAACATCTCAATACTGAAGAACAAAAATCAATTTTTAAATTGTGTAGGAAATATGATGATGTTTTCTTTCTTGAAGGTGAAAAATTGTCCTTCTCAAATACAATTAAACATCGTATTCAAACATCAGACAATATACCGATTTATACAAGATCGTACCGGTATCCAGAAGTGCACAAACAGGAGATAAAATCACAAATCGAAAAACTTTTAAAGCAAGGAATAATAAGACCTAGCTTTTCTCCTTGGAGTAGTCCTATTTGGATTGTTCCAAAGAAACGTGATGCCTCTGGCATACAGAAATGGCGGCTTGTAGTAGACTACCGTAAACTAAACGATAAAACTATAGGCGATCGTTACCCTCTACCGAACATAACAGAAATATTAGATAAACTTGGAAAATCTATGTACTTTTCCACACTTGATCTTGCATCTGGGTTTCACCAGATTGAAGTAGATCCTAGGGATATAGAAAAGACCGCTTTTACTGTTGATCATGGACATTACGAGTATATTCGAATGCCCTTCGGGCTCAAAAATGCCCCATCAACATTTCAAAGAATAATGGATAATATTCTGCGTGAATTAATAGGTAAAGTATGTCTTGTGTATATGGACGATATAATCGTTTATTCAACGTCCTTACAAGAACATATGGAAAACTTAGAAATGGTTTTTTCAAAATTACGATCGGCTAACCTTAAAATTCAATTGGATAAATCAGAATTCCTACGCAAAGAAGTAGAATTTCTTGGTCACTTAGTGACATCTGAAGGTGTGAAACCGAATCCTAATAAGATCCATGCAATTAAAAATTATCCAATCCCATCAACTCAAACTGAAATTAAATCCTTTTTGGGGTTGCTTGGATACTACCGAAAATTTATAAAAGATTTTGCAAATCTTACAAAGCCTTTAACAGAATGCTTAAAAAAGGGAAATAAGATAGTTCTTAACGAACGATATATAAAATGTTTCAATCATTGCAAGGACATTCTAAGTAATGATCCTTTATTACAATATCCCGACTTTACTAAAGAATTTAATTTAACAACTGACGCTAGTAATGTCGCCATAGGAGGAGTACTTAGTCAAGGCCCAATAGGATCTGATAGACCAGTTTGCTACGCTTCAAGAACACTCACGAGTTCGGAACAAAATTACAGTACAATCGAAAAAGAGCTTCTAGCTATTGTCTGGTCGACAAAATATTTCCGACCCTATTTATTTGGTCGTAAATTTAAAATCATAACGGACCATAAGCCTCTTAATTGGTTGTTTTCCCTTAAAGAACCCAATTCAAAACTTGTAAGATGGCGTTTGAAATTAGAGGAATTCGACTATGAGATTATGTATAAAAAAGGTAAAGCAAACACAAATGCTGATGCCTTAAGTCGGATAGAAATTCATTTTAACGAATCTAATGGCTCGAACTCTATTTTACAAGCCTCAAATGTATCTGTTCAAAATAATGCAAGTTTATCAGAAAATAATTCTAATATATCAACTGTTCATTCTGCTTCTGAAAATCTAAACGATGGTATATACATCTCTGAAAGACCACTTAATGAGTTTACTGAACAATTAGTTTTGAACAAAACTAACTATGTAGTGAAACCAAACATGGTTTATAATGTTCTTTTTGAGACCAAACATAGACGCATTTTTAGACAACCTGACCTAGACAAAGAATCTGTTATAATTTCAATCTTAAAAGAATATCTCAACCCTAAAAGACTAACAGCTGTTTATACTGACAATGATACATTCAGACTAGTGCAGCATGTATTTTCAAAATATTTTGCAAGTAATAAAATATTTAAACTTATTAGGTGTACAGAAAAATTAAACGATGTTACAAATTCCGACCAACAAGATGAAATCATAAATAAATACCATGAAGATAGTAATCATCGTGGCATCAATGAAACTTTTAACCATCTCCGAAGAACTTATTACTTTCCCAAAATGAAAGAAAAAATAACCAAAACAATTAATAATTGCGAAAAGTGTAAACTTCTTAAATACGACAGACATCCACCGAAAATTCAATACGAACATTCAGAAATACCTAATAAACCCATGGATATTTTACATATTGATGTTTACAGCATTCATAACGTACAAATTTTAACCATTTTAGACAAATTTTCGAAATTTGCTTCTGCTTTTATTCTTACTGCACGTGACAGTATGTGTATATCCAGTTCATTAAGACAGTTCTTTTCGCAACACGGTACACCAAAGAAAATAGTGTGTGACTCAGCTGCTGAATTTAAATCTAATCTATTCAAAGATTTCTGCACACAATACGATATAAACTTACACATAACGACACCTCAAAATTCTACTGGTAACTCACCGGTCGAACGTTTCCATTCAACTTTGACCGAAATATATCGAATTATTTACGATAAAAACAACAAACAGATTCCGACTGACATATTAAATGAAGCACTAATAACCTACAACAACTGCATACATACTGTGACAAACCTAACACCATTTGAACTAATGACGGGAAGGACACATAAATTCAAGCAATTAACACGTGATGATTCGGAACATGATTATATTAACAAACTAAAAACTTATCAAGACCAATTGTATAGAGATATTAAAAACAAAATCCAAACCCACAATAAATTAAACATAGATAAAATTAATAAAAATAGGGAAACTCCACCTTTATTCCATAAGGATGATATAATCTTCGAACGGAATAACAGAAGGAATAAAATGGCTCCCAGAGCGAAAAAACTTACAGTAATCAAAGACAATAAAATAACAGTACTAACCAAAAACAATAGAAAAGCTCACAAAAATAAATTACTAAAAAAACGAAAATTTCAGGGTAACCCAAGCCATGAGTCAACGCATGGACATACAAGATCTATCCAAGAGTCAAGGCATACTTCCCATGAAATTAGGTCCGAGTCGAGTGATTGAATCTAACATAAAAATCATCCATATCGTAAATTTAACCGCCTATGAAGAAAATATTAACAACATTAAGAAATCTGTAGAGTTCATTAATAAAAATACAAACCTAGGATTAATGAAAGATGTCACTAATCTCAAATTTAAAGAACTACAAACAAAATTGTTGTCTTTACTTCCCCGATACCGGAAAAGGAGAGGATTAATCAACGGACTAGGTTCCTTGATCAAAACAATTACAGGCAACATGGACAATAATGACGCAGAACAAATAAATAAAGACATACAAAATTTAAAACTCAACGAACATGACATGAATAAAGAATTAAACAGACAAGTACAAATCAATGACAAAATGATCCAAAGATTTGCAAACATAACCAATCACATTAATGCACAGCAAAAAGATTTAGAAGAGTATTTGAACAAGTATCAATTAGTAATCTCTCAAAAAATTCGAACCGATGAAGACAAATTTCAATACATGCAATATATATATCAGATTAATTATAATATTGAAATTCTTACAAGCCATTTGCAAGAAATAATTGAATCAATTAATTTGGCTAAAGTTAATATAATATCCAAACAAATTTTGAATCCTGGTGAGCTTGATCTGATACATGAACATATGAATTTACAAAATATTAAAATTTCTTCTGACGAACAACTTTATGAGTTTTTATCTCTACAAGCTTATTATAATAATACAAACATAATTTTCAGTATAAAACTACCTATCCTTCTCCCACAACCTTTCAACCTATACCATTTGATAAAACTCCCTATAAACGAAACTCTCAATATAAATTTAAATCAATCCTATGTAATTATGAATGAACATTTCATCCAATACATGAGCAAACCTTGTACATCCATTGAACATACGTTTTACTGCCCAAAAGAAGAGCTAAAGAACTTGACCTCTGAAAAATGCATACCAAAAATCATTCAAAACAAGGAAGCAACCTGTGACGTCATCGAAACCACCATCAACAGTAGTATCACCCAACCAGAAGAAGGATTCATACTATTAATTAATTCCCCGACCACGAAGATGACTTCAACATGTGGAATCGATGACAAATTTATCTCCGGAACCCTGCTTTTACATTATGAAGAATGTGAAATAAAAATTAACAATATTATCTACAAAAACAAATTAACTATGTTTTGGGATCAAATTAAAATTATTCCATCAATTTTTATAAAAATTAATAACTCTCTTCATTTAGACAAATTTAATAGCAGTACATTGGAAGCAACCAAAATAACCAACACCGAAGTTATCACTTTGACCAAAGATATGCCAGACCACCGACCAGAGTTTTTGATTTACATCATCATCATCTTTATCTTAACTGCAACCATACTATACCTTAAACGTCATAGAAACAATAATCCTGAAGAGGAAGCAATGGACCAAGAAGCTCCGAACGATAATGTTACATTATCATGGCCGTCACTTCATACTTAGGCGGGAGGAGTTATGAATCTTCATAAATATATATATATACAATATCAATGTAATCATAACCTTTACTTAATGTTCATTGTAAATAATATTACATTTCATTTAAATTTGATTGTCAGCACATAGTTGCTTTATTTTGAATTTGTAAACTAAAACCATTTAAATTCAGGTGTGAGAAGCCTTCTGCATTTCCGTTCTCACACCAAATAATAAATATGTATCTATAGTTTGTTCTCATTGTGAAGGTTATGAATTAAAAATCTTGTGCATTTGATTTTTGGACGTCAACAAATAAAGTTGTTTATTTTTTTTAAAAACTTTCGTTGTCTGTTAACTTAATTCGCGCATGCCCCAACAGAGGAGAAAGATGAAGACACCAAAGACATATTCTTCGAGCTCTTAGACAAGACATATGAGCAGTGTCCTAGCTATGACATTAAAATTGTCTTAGAAGATTTTAATGCCAAGCTAGGAAGAGAAGACATTTTTGGTGGCATAATCGGGAGATACAGCCTGCACGGCACCACCTCTGACAACGGATTCTGGCTTGTTGATTTCGCTGCGTGATTAGACGTTCTGGTAGGTTGTACGCAGTTCACGCATCTTAATATCCACAAGGGGACATGGAAATCTCCTGATCAATCAACCGTCAACCAGACTGACCACTACTCCACTATACAAGATATCCGAACTTTCCGAGGGACCAACATTGACTCGGACCACTACCTCGTTGTAGCCAAGGTACGTCTACGGATATCCCGATCCAAGCCAAAAAAAAGGAAGTACTGTGAGAAGGTAGCCGGCTACGATCGCAAGAGACTGCCGTGTCCTTTTCCGATCGATTCTCTAATAACCTCTTTAGGAGTCCTATGCTGCCTGCATTAAGCATTGAAAACCAGTGGCGACGAATGTCGGCAAGCACACGGAGCGAAACAAGAGGCATACAAAACGGCGCTGCACAAAAGGACTATGAGGTTCGTAAATTTTACCAAAAGGTAAAAAAAACCTCCCAAGGGTACCAGCCACTAACTGAAGCCTGTAAAGACGATCAAGGGAACATCGTAGTAGAACCACAGTCGATGCTGAGAATATGGAAAGATCACTTCTCCAAATTATATAACGGCGATGACGAACCGAATTCCGCTGTAAGGGAGATAGAACCACTGAACCTCAGTGACGCAGATCAACAATCCCGCCTACCCGACCTTGACGAAGTGAAGATATATATCAATATCTAAACTTAAGCCAAACAAAGCGGAATCGCTGCCGAACTATTCAAAGCAGCAGGCGATGACTTTGTGGAGAGCATGCACCAACTTATCTGCAAAATATGGTCCGAAGAAAGCATGCCCGATGAGTGAAATCTCAGCATAGTTTGCCCGATACATAAGAAAGGAGACCCTCTAAACTGCGCCAACTACAGAGGCATCCTCTCTGCCGTATTATATGAACGTCTGAAGCCATTCGTCAACAACCTGATTGGTCCTTATCAGTGTGGCTTCAGACCAGGAAAGTCCACTATCGACCAAATATTCACACCACGGCGGATCTTGGAAAAAACCAAGGAGCTTCAAATCGATACCCACGCCAGCTTAAGTAATTATGCATAATGTTCATCAACGACGAGCGTGAGAGGTGCAATTTTTGGGCACGAAGACGAGTTGAGGCTACAATTTCGCAAAGAGCAGCAATATTTTCTGTAGTACGAGCTGAACATAAGTACACAAATTTTTGCACGATTTTTCCATCTGCATAACTTAGACCTACATACGTCTTCAAAAGCGGCCATTTCTGATTTTCATCTGACGTTTATGAACAGCAGGTAAAATCCGCACAACAAGTCACTGAGCCCTAGTTCTCAACAAACCGTTGAGCTGCCTAATAGATTTTTTACCTAAGCAAGTCTGCACACGTGTTTTAGAATCAGTGCGTTCAGTAATGTAGATATTTAAGTATGTCCATTATTTTTTCTTAAATAATTAAAACAAAAAATAGAATGATGGATCCAATTGGAAGTGGTTCTTCATAATGCTATATTATGTTATGGCCTCACCAGCTATTTCCCATCCAATTGAACTCTTTTGTATTATTATCTAATTTTTTTAAATTAACTTATGAACTTGTATCATACCTTTAGTTTTTAGGTTAATTAAACGAACTTAATTTAGTTCAAATGCATTTATTTAAAAAAAATTATATATACTAATAGACATTTTTCTTTAAAAAAAAAAAAAAAAAAACAGAAAAATACAAGAAGAATTAATCTCGCTTACTTTAACTTGATAAATGTTCAAATTTGTATGGAAATAAATAAACAGTTTTGCGAGAAAATAACTCTCCCATATCTGAGATTATTTTTGAATCAAGATTATATTCCAAAACGTGGTAATTCTGTTGAAGAAATAAAATTTTATTTTCAAAAAATGTAAACGTTCCAATGTTCGAAGGGGACAATTCGATGGAAGCTACTTCTTGCCAGGTATGGTTACCATTGGATAAATTGCAGCATTTGATTTTAACAAAATTGTAGACACAATACACAACATCGCCCACAAAAAAGCCTCGGAAATCTTCAAGGTTATCAATTATGGGCAGTTTTGTCGAAGTCCAGAGTTTAGAAGAAACATCATAGCACTGCAAACAACCGTAATGTAAATCAAAAATGTATAAATTGCCATTATGACTAACTATTCGGTTTCGTTTTTCAGGTTTATAAGGCGGCTGTAAGTAACTCCATTGACGTGTTGAAAAGTTGTAAATCTCCATTGAATCAATGAAAATTCTGCAATTAGAATCTTGGAAACCACCAAAGGCACATAAATATCCATTTAAATTTGCCAACTGACTCTGGTTTCTGGGGATTTGCATGGGAGGCAAAACAGTAAATTCAAACGTTTGTAAGTCCAAGCACTCAAAGCCATTTGTTACTTCTCCCGATTTAGTGGTCCCTCCAACTGTGAATAGTTTTCTGTCAATCACAATTTTGGAACTATAAAACCAATGTGACTTTGTCGAAATAGGACGTGATCTTTTCATAACAGTATTATTTAAACTGTAAATTTCAGCTTCATTACTATAATTTATATGAATGGCTGCAATTCCATTGTTTTCATCTTTGTTTGGCATTGGCTTAGATACTAACTGAAAGTTTTGTTGTTCACTTGTTCTAGATTCTGGCCACAAATGATATTGAAGCCACCCGTGAACCAATTCGCAGTGTTCAACAGTTTTGCCAACTGATTTTATATTTTGAATGATAAACTTTGGTGTAAGAAATTGATAGCGAACCAATGAAAGCAACTCCAGTAAAAGATTCTCACGTTCAACCATTCGATATTCGATCCAAGTCAACAAACCCAAAAATACTTGTTCCTCTAAGTGTCCACGAGGATTGTCGTTGAATAATACATCCTTCAATTCGTCTTTGTCTAGATCCATGAACTCTGAATTCTTAATAACTTCATTTAACGTTTTATAAATGATATTCAAAGATTTAACTTGAAGTTCAGATAAGGAAAGGTTTTTGGCCGAACGACGCCAATGTAAGCAATTGTTGCTATTCATATTTTTTTCAACGAAATCACAACATCCTTTGATTAAATTTTCAATTTTTAAAAAAACCGCAGCTCGCAAAATTGTCTCAATATTTTCCAGATTTAGTTGAATCGATCCCGAATACATGTAATCAAGTATTGTTTTAAGGATTGATGGCTCGATGTCTTTCAAGTGTAATTCGTTCGTTTGTGTTGAATTGAAAATCTCACAAAAATACTCACTCAATGCGCACAAGACGACTTTGTGAGCTGAAATCTTGATCGCAGAATCGTTGCTGTTGCTGCCGTTGCCAACACCAGCAATGAGAACAATATCGAACAAGTTCTTTTGATTGTATAAATTTTGCAATTTTTGGTAAATATTTGCTGCATGTTGATCGCATTCGAAAACGGTGTTCTCATTCGGAGATGAAGAAGAATTTTGTGTCGTCATTTTAGACCTAAAATATAAACAATCCTTTTGCTATTGATCTGAACTCAGACAAAATAAATGCAAAACTTACTTTAAATTTATCAATAATAGGTATTTGATTTTTATAAATGTTGTAGATACATATGTACATATGTAGGAAAATCTAGGAATTAATTGTTAACAAACAAATTTCAATAGTTTGGCAAGACTTTTAAAAAACAATAGCCAAATGTAACTTGATTGCAAAACGATAATTAAACAAAAATACCAAACACTAAACTCAAACTCACAGTCACAATTAAATTGAATGATTGATGCCGAAGCTTCTTTAATACCGTAACGATAACGAGTACGAGACCGAATGCGGGAAAAAATGCAGATGTCATCGAAAATAACTGTAAACAATTTGCTTGTTGTTGTTTTTTCGGAATTAGATAATTATTCTGCGTCAGTCAGGGCTGTCGTAAAAGAAAAAATCTTCAAGTGCAATTTGTTACTACCTACAATGATGTGAATATGATATGAGAAACGGATTATATTTCACTTTATTAAAGGTAGCATACGTATACAATGCATATAAGAAATAGAATACTTGTCATTTGTGTTTTTTTTTTTCTTTAGCTAAGCCTAAGCCTAATTGATAATCGAAATCACTAGCTACACATACATATGTTTATACACTAGATGATTTGTATATAAAACCTATAGTAATCTTATGGGACATGCATTTTTAGTTCATTGATGGTTGATAGGCGGCGCTGGGGGTAATGAACAATTGTTGTGGAGACTAAAGGAGTTAAATCTAAAACAAAGTTGAGTAAAAGAGGTGGTTGTATTAATTTCACTCTCGTAAGAAATCAAGGGAGTAAAGGAGACAAAAAATAGTATAGTTGTTTACGGTTTGTGATATTTTTGGAGATATTGGGCAGGTGCAGACGACATCAGGCAAGTTTCTAGTAACTGATTGGCCAGCTGCCAAAAGTTGCCTGGAAATGACATTTCATCATGTTTTTTTCATTCAACTGAAAGCTGAACTTTATTACTTTTTGATTTATTTATTTTCGGCACAACTTAATCTGTATGAGGGTTCCTTGTGAATTTGGAAAATAAATAAGTATACAAAATATAAATGACTTTTTTTTTAATTTTTTTTTTTATAATAAACACACACTCAAGGGGATATTACTACCCTTATTATGCAGATGCACAGTGTGAGCACTAGGAAGAGGAGAGAGGGTTTAAAAGGAGATGTCGGTGCACATTGGTTTTGAATTCCTGAATATTGCAATGACTAGGAAAGACAGAGTGTGGTAAGGCATTCCACATTCGCGTAGTACGGCTAAAGAACGAATCTCTGTATTTGACAGTACGACCGAAGTTGGGCTCGAGGGTAAACTGATGAGCATTCCTAGAAGCGCGAGTATTACGATTGAACTGTTTAAGGGGAGGAATGCAACTGGCTATTTCACTAGAGCATAAGCCGTTAAAATAACGGTAAAAAAGGGTCAGACAAGAGACCTTACGACGATGTTCAAGCGAAGTAAATGAACTTATGATGATATTATCATTTATCAATTTAAATGCTCTACGTTCAATACTATCCAAGATTCTTAAGTAAGTTGCAGGAGCACCAGCCCAGAGATGGGAGTTATAGTCAAGCTTTGGACGTATGTAAGTCTTGTAGATAACAGCCAGATCAGAAGAGGTGAAATATTTCTTCCTACGCCTAGGGAAACCCACCTTGTGGCATTTTTGGCAACATCGCGTATGTGATCACTCCAAAAGAGGTGGTTGGTGATACACATACCGAGAATATCGAGGTGTTCAGTCTCGTTAATGCAAGTGCCATCCATGGATAATGGCAATGGGGTATATCTCGCTTTAACGATTGGGTTTTCGAAGCATGAAATTCCACGCGGTTTTTTAATCCCCATTGAACAATGCTGTTTAGGTCGGAATTTAATGAGCTTATCATATTTTGTCGTTGCAGTTTCACATCCGAACAAGAGGGATGTGAGTCTGAAAACGAATATGAAAAGCTAAGAGTACTATCGTCAGCGAAACAATGTATTGGATTAGATGTTGCAGACAGAAGATCATTAATAAAAATGAGAAAGAGTGTTGGAGATAAAACAGAGCCCTGGGGCACACCAGCTTTTATTTTATGGTTTTCAGACTTGAATCCATCCAATACTACTTGTATTGAACGATCCGAAAGGTAATTACTAATCCAATGAAGCAGAGATTCATGAAAACCGAATGCACGCATTTTCGATAAGAGAGCCTGATGCCAAACCCTATCAAATGCTTTTGAAATATCAAGTGCAATAATCTTAATTTCTCCAAAACGATGTAAAGATTTGCTCCACTGTTCGGTGAGATGAACCATGAGATCACCAGTGGACCTATTGCTACGAAAGCCGTATTGCCGGTCATTAAGAAGCTTTCGATTTTCAAGATATTTCTTGAGCTGATAATATTAATCTGCGTTTCCATGACCTTTCAAAGAAGGGACGTAAGTGCAATCGGTCGGTAATTAGACGGTGAGGAAGATTCGTCTTTTTTGGGAATAGGCTGGACAAATGCGGTTTTCCATCCGCTCGGAACGAGACCTGAGGAGTAGGACAGATGAAAAAGCTTAGGCAGTGGTTTTGCCAGCGATGAAGAACACCTCTTCAGAACAATAGCGGGGATACCATCCGGACCAGCAGATTTGTGTATGTTAAGATATTTTAGGACTCTCGCTACAGTACAAGTGCGAAAAAAGATTTGCCCCATAGAATCATTAACTCGCTCAAGTACAGGCGGAGTCATAACACTCACTGGCAGAGTTGAATTGGCGGCGAACTGCCTAGCAAAGAGATTTGCTTTCTCTAAAGAGCTAACAAATGGAGTGTCATTCACAACGAGCGTAGGAACCGAGGAAGAGGAAGAATTCCTCATATTTTTTACAAATGACCAAAAATTTTTACTGCCTTTGGGACATTGCAGTCTTTTTTGCCGTAATTTTTGGTCATGTAAAAATTTGGTCTGTCGAATATGGGCGTTGCAGGCCTTCCTGGCTTGCTTGAACTTACTCCGGTTTTCCTCAGTAGGATTGGCTTTAAAACAATGGAAACTTACCTTTTTAACCCTAATAACCTCTTTACAGCTCGCATCGAACCATGCGTTTTCCTTAGGTCTGATGCTTTTAACCCTATTCGGGATAAAATTTCTCATTCCCAGGAGAATCAAACTTGTGATCATATCAGCGCTGGCGTCAACGTCACTATCGAGGGAGCATAGTGACCAGTTAAAGATCCTGAAGTAATTATTGAGACCGTCCCAGTTGGTTTTCTCGTTTTGCCAAACGGTTCTCTTAGGAGCTCTTTCTTTAACTGGAGAGTTTTTACACGAGAAATTTGCTGATATGACACAATGGTCAGATGTGCCTAGAGGAGATAGGACACTAATAGTGTACTTACCAGGGTCAGAGGTAAGAAACAAGTCAAGAGTGTTTTCTGCTCGACCTACCACGTCCGATATTCGAGCGGGCTCGTTGACCAGCTGAGTTAGGTATTTTAACTCAGCGAAGATCTTAGCACACACTCCTTCTGGTGTTGACTATATTACGTTGTATTAATCAAGTTAAATAAAAAGTTATATAAACTAAACTAAACTAAACTAAAACTATTAGTATATTTAAATTTTCTCTAGAAATCAAATTAATCTTGTATTTTCTTTCTTATCTTTTGAATTCAGCGGCAGCGAATTCTTGAGATATTAAATCACAAGAATCATTTTAAATATTTATTATTTCCTACAGCAAAAGTGAAAAATGTTTGGTTATATTTCTGAAAATACAGAAAAATATAAACCAAACAATTAAAAACTTCAAATTCTAAACTCAACTGCCATGAAATAAATCAACTTCCCCCAAAAGATCCAAACTGTTATACACCAAAATCATTATTCTCTCTTTAGCCGCCATCGCCCATCATTACAAACGTTTTCCACATTTTTCCACCAGACGTCGCTTATATCTGCAAAGAGACAATCAACTGCGCAAGAAATCAAACAACTAAAATAAAAAAAAAAGAAAAAGAACTCAATTCGGCTGTCATTTTGTTTGGCAATTTAGTATTCTCACTTCGCTGTTCAGTTGACAGCGAAATTTCATGCGTGGTGGTCACGTTTGCGGTCGATCGATTTTTTGACATTTCTACCGTGTGTTGTAAATTACCAAAATCAAACAAACATAAATCGTTGATATAAATATATTGTTTTAATTTGTTCGATTTTATCAAACAAAATTATTTAATTTTCTTAATAAACTAATACCATTCGATTGTGTGTTATTTAGTGAAGTGAAAAGTTCCGAAATATCTCAAGATAATTCATTTAAATTGGCTTTAAATTGAAGTTGAAAAATATAAATCAACAAAAATAAAAGTTATCCCTTTTTTATTTTTCTTTTTTTTCTTTTTGACTCGGGCCGCAGAGAGAGAGAGAGAGAGAGAGCAAAAAGATAGAAAAATAGAAAAAGAAGCAGAAGAATAAAATTAAAAATAAAAAAGAAAGAAAATGTGTTAAAAAATAGAATATTTTAGTTTGTTTATATTTATTTTGTTTTGCTTATTTACTTAAGCCGCTAAATCTGCTCTTTGATTTTGATTTAATTGTTTAATATTTTGAGCTTCCCTCTGCAAGTCGTGTGGATTCGGTGGGAGTGTGAGAGATTGTTTAAATATAAAGTTTAAAAAATCAGTTTTACACAATATCACAATGGAAGCAGTGTTAGGAAAATTTAGAATCCTCACGATTGGATTATTGCTTTTTGCATTTGCTGCCCCACCAGCTCGGGGACATCTTAATTTGTATTTAAATTTACAAGAAGTCATGAGATTATTAGGTAAGTGATTAATTTATTTATAATTATTATAAGAATGTTCAATCATAATTTACGCTTGCTGAGATTACGTTGCTGATGGATATTTTCCAAAAAGTTTTTCTTTTTTTTATTATTGTTGTTTGTGTTTGTCTTTGGACATGAACTTCTTTGGCTGCGCATCTTCTGTCAAATCCAAAAATAAGATTTGTAAATGAAAATGTTGTTCTTATGATTTATGTATGTATAAAAGAATCTTCATGAAGTTGGTATTGTGTGGTTTTGAACTTTTAGCTGAAGATGAAAAAGGTATGTTTATATAAAGTTATACCTTTTTGCGGTTTAAAAGATTTTTTAAGTGTTCAAAAGTTAAAGGTTTATCTGCATAAACACGGTCTTTCGCGTAGTCGCACAAATAAAACGTCCAGCAGAGTCAAATCGTATGATCTTGGTGGCCAGTTGACGAGAAATTACGCGGTCAGGAAATGTCTCTTGTTTTAAAGCCATAAAGGCTTGTGGCACCGTCTTGTTGAAACCACATATTCTCCAAGTTGTAGTCTTTAAAAGCAGGCAAACAAAATTCAGTTATCATAAGACCATTACGCTCCTAAATGACAGTGACAATCGTTTTAGAAGAAGTAAGGTCCAATCACACCTCCGGCGGCGGACCAAACAGCGCACCAAATAGTGACTTTTTGTGGGTGTAAAGGCCTCTCTTCAATTAATTGAAGATTCTCAGAACTCCTAATACTACAATTTTGTTTCTTCGTCGCTGAAGAAAATTGTGTTCCAAAAATCACCGTTCGTCCACCGCCAGTAGTTCAAGCACCCATTCGATGTATCTACGACCAACGTTGTTAAAAGTCAATTGGCTTCAGTTGTTGTGTGAGCTGGACTTTATATGGATGTAGGTGTTGATCCAAATGCAAAATACGCCATAATGTGCCGTAAGACAGTCCTAATCCCTGAGAACGACGAGGAATCAACACATTAGGGTCTTCGGCAAAACTTTCACTTATAGCAGCGATATTTTGAGTGGTACGAGCAAAACTATGATGCACAGGTCTTACAATATCTTGCTCTCCTCTTAAAGGACGATGGCTTTGGCAGAATTCCCATTTTTAAATTAGATTTTAACATTATTCTCAAAAAGCTCAAATCGTATCTCCAGAGCCATCAATTGACATCTTGTATGAACCAAAGATCTTCCAAATTCCTTTAGCTTTTCAACTTCAGTCCAATCAATTGGAACATTGTAAGCAAATAGGTCAAGATCCTTGTGCAGAATTTTTCTCTGTCGAGGTGTTTAGATCGATGGCGAGTTGATGTACGGACAATTAAGTCCTACAATCGGCTACAGCAGCTGTGTTCGTATCAAGAGACAAGAGACTTTTATGTCAAGTTTTCAAGTGTTGTGCGTCTTATAGCAAAAAAAAATAAACCTTTAAAGATAAATCTTATATTTTTGCCACTAGAGAAGATCATAAGACCGATCAATCCGATGTTTTAAGGATGTTCCCCAATTATCTTCTTAACATCTCCTTATGTCAAATTATAATAAGTTTATATAGATGCAAACTAATTGTTCTGGTCCATTGTGACACAATATAGAACTAAGGATCTTCCAGGGTCCATTTAATCTATTATTGCTTTTAGATCCCTGATTATGGAAACATTGTCGCGTCCTTTTCTTGAGGAAATGATTTTAACTTGCAGATAGACCTTAAAAGTCTATCTTCATCTATGAATGTCTCCTTCGTCGTCGTTGTTTTCTGTAATTAAAGAATATTTTTGTATCCCTTTTGGACAGTCTGTATCTGAAGTCTACATCTTGACACAGAAGAGTAAAAAAAAGCACAACCCTATTATTCGATTTCGATTCTTTTTTCTCATCTTTCTTTTTGTGCGTTTTGTTCGGATTACGTAATGAGCTAGGAAAAATGTTGGGCTCATTTTTGTTTATATTTTATTAGTTTCCTGAATTTGTTTTGGGTTCTCCAAAAATTTAGATTGTTTTTTTTTTTTTTTATTTTATGTTTTTTTGAACGGACATGTTATGGGTGATAATTTTTATTTAAATATATTTTCTTGGAATTGACTTGTTGTTTTGTCAATTGATTTATTGGTTGGTTTCCATGCGCTCTATGTGACCGAGCCATCTTAGTCGTTGGATTTTTAACCTTCTGGCTAAGTCTAAGAGGCTGTACAGCTCGTTGTTGAATCTTCTCCTCCACTCCCCTTTTATGCATACGGGACCGTAGATCACGCAAAGAACTTTTCTCTAGAAATTACCCAAGGTACTTTCATCCGCTTTTGTCATAGTCCATGCTTCTGCACCGTATAGCAGGACGGGGATGATAAGGCTCTTATATAGCAACACTTTGGTCCCTCGGGAGACGACTTTACCACTCAATTGCTTTCTTAGTCGAAAGAAACAGCGGTTAGAAAGAGTTATTCTGCGTTTGATCTCAGCGCTGGTGTTGGTTTTCTGCGTTAATAGCGGACCCTAGGTAGACGAAGTCGTTGACTACGTTGGTGACGTTTCGACCAAGACGTTGTGGACTCACAAAAGCTCCATTGACTTCACGCTGAGTTCTTTAGATTATGTTAATGTCATCAGCATATTATGCTAGTTATAGGATAGACTTTTGAAAGATAGTGCCTCTGGTGTTGACGTGTAAGCTCTGCACTATTCTTTCAAGTACTATGTTTAAGTAATCCCATGACAGCGCATCACCTTGTCTTAAGCTTTTCTCGACATCTAAAGGTTCTGTTAAGTTGTTTCCAACCGGACGAGTTTGGCAGGGATGCCAAAACTAGACATGGCTCTATACAGTTCGACCCTGTAGGTGCTGTCATATGTGTCTTTGAAAACGATGAGAAGATGGTGGGTGTCGATTGGATGTTCTAGGGTTGTATCCAGAATTTGAAGAAGTGAGAACATTTGATCGACTATCAGGTTGATGGACGATGGACCTTAGACGTTCAAAGTTTGACAGGTGTCAAATGCCAACGCTGCCAACTTGAAACTACGACGAAATTATTGATCTTATATCAACAAAAACTTTCTTCGGTTTACTTAAAAGTTGAAAAGTCTGTGCTAGTTTATTTGTTTCAAAGATTGAATTTAAATTCAGGACATTCAAAGTCTTTGGAGACTTAAAACCTAATTTTTATAGTAAGTTTCAATAATTTTACATCTTTTTTCAATTTAAATGTGATTTATCATTCTAAGTGGCAAATATTTAACTAATATAATGGCACTTTAAATGACATCCTAATTTTTGGACAGGTGTCAAATTTCAGAGCTGCCAACTTGAAACTACGAAATTATTGATCATTGTAAAATCTTTGTTCTTTAACTTTTGTAGTAAATTTCAATAATTTTAACACGTTGTTCGATTTATTTATTATTAGTTAATATAATTTATGACAATTTAAATGACAGCTAAGTTTGACAGGTGTCAAATGCCAACGCTGCCAACTTGAAACTACGAAATTATTGATCTTATATCAACAAAAACTTTCTTCGGTTTACTTAAAAATTGAAAAGTCTGTGCCAGTTTATTTGTTTCAAAGGTTGAATTTTAAATTCAGGACATTCAAAGCCTCTGGAGACGTAAAACCTTATTTGTATAGTAAGTTTTATGAAAGTTATCGTTTGGTCCGATTTGTATGCGATCCATCACCGTAAATGGTAAAAATATGACTTAAATAATGTCACTTCAAATGACATCCTAATGTTTTGACAGGTGTCAAATAATTTGAGCGCTATCAACTTGAAGCCATGAAAAGAATGATCTCGTATCGATAAAATTTTGTTTTATTGTAATTACGGTTAAAAAGTCTGGACAGTTAATTTTTTTTTAAACGTTGGATTTAAATTCAGGATATTCAAAGTATTTGGAGACTTAAAATCTATTTCTTAAGGTGGTTAGTTTCAATAATTTAATATCTTTGTTCGATTTGAATGTCATCCATCATTTTAAATATCAAACATTCAACTTATATTATGACATTTTAAATGACAACCGGGTTTGATAGGTGTCAAATGCCAGCTGCTAACTTGAAACCATTTTTAATGACAAAAATTTAAATAATATTATGACATTTCAAATGACAACTTTGTTTGACAGGTGTCAAATGCCAGCTGCAAACTTGAAATCATTTTTAATGACACAAAATTTAACTAATATTATGATATTTTAAATGACCACCGGGTTTGACAGGTGTCAAATGCCAGCTGCTAACTTGAAGCAAATTTTTCTGTTCACTTTATGTGTGGGCCAGTTTATTCGTTTCAATGGATGATTTAGAATTCAGGATATTCAAAACATTTGGAGACTTCGAGTCTAAATTGTGTAGACTTAAGTTTTGCTAATACTTAAGCCCTTTAAATAGAGTTGATTAAAAAAGTTCAAAAACTCAAAAAAAAACAAGAAAATTCTTTCAAAAATAAAAACAAATTAGTTTCTTGGGAAAACCAACAAAAAATACAACAACTACGAATGGAAGCCCAACATTCGATGATACTTTGGCTACTCCTTTGTATTTGAAGGGGGAGAGGGGTGAAATAATGTCTATTCTAATGTGCTAACACTTTCCCTACAAATATCCATCAGGGATTAATTTAAGGATATTAAAAATGTTTTTAATTGTTTTTCTTTGTGTGTATTTTAATCCTTTTTTGTTTTTGTTGTTGTTGTTTTCTGTTTGCCTATTTTGTGAAAGTCTATAAGATTTTTATTGGTTATTTTATTTTGTTTTAATTACTTTCACAAGAAATATCTGAGTTTATGACTTACTCATAGTCGTAGCATTCCATTCAGAGGTCGTAATTACAAGTTTCAACTTAATTTTCAAATTTAAGGAAAATGCTTCTTGGCAGTCTTTTTGTTTTTCTTTTTTTTTTTTCTTAAATTTAATTTTCTTAATTTATTTATTTTTGATCTCACACCAACCCTGCCGCATAAACGTTTTTATTTGTCACTAAAGTTGAAAAAACTGGAAACATTTTAGGATTTTATTGTAGATACGATGTGAAGTTTTCTTTTTCTTTAGTTGTTGTTGTTGTTCTTCTTCTTCGTGATTCAAATCCCTTCGACTTGAACTAGTGGCTATGGATCATAAATTATTTTTTAGTATTTTTTAAATCTCTTTTCTTTTTAATATTCTGGTGTAGTTTTTCTTTTTGGAATTTAAAAAGGTATCTGTAAGATTTGATTTTTAAGAATTTTGTCATAAATGTTAAAACTTCTAATTAGGTTGTTTTTTGTTTTAATTTGTTTGTAAGTTTGGGTTTATAGCTTTGATATTGTTTAAAGGTAACAACAGTAACAAAAAGAAAAACAATCATTAGTTTATGTAATTTTAATATCTTTTTCATAGTTTTAATAAATTAATCTTTTCGGTGTGTTTTATTGTTGTTTGTTTTTTTTTAAGATGAAAGATAAAGATCTTAATGTCATTTTTTTTGGGTGTCATTATATTGACATCATTTTAAAAGTATTGACAATTTGCAGAACATATTAAAAATTTAGTAATTAAAGAAATAATAAATTTAATAATTCATAAGTTCAATGCTAGAAGCCAAAGTTTAACTTCCTTTAAGAAAGAAGATTGATTTCTTAAAGAGCCTTAAGTTTGAAGGCAGTGTATTAAATAATTTGCAAATAACGAAAGAAGTAAAAGTCTTAAAAGCGAGTATAGTTCGAAAAGAAGTTATCTTGACCAAAGAGTGAATAAGGAATTTGATACAAAATAATAAAAGGCAAAGGACCAACGAATGAACCTTGAGGAACTCCCTTATTATTAAAGATAGAATCTCTTAAAAATTACCATATATTTTAACATTTCGAGACCTATTCCATGAGGATATCGTAGAATATCAAATGCCTTTTAGACAAATAATCCAGCACATATTTTGTTTTGTCGTCTTATCTCTTGTAAATAATAGAATTGAAGCCTTAAAGAACATCTTTATTTGACATGCCCTCATATGGCGGAAAAATGTCAATAAAACCATATTTTAGTAAAGGCTTCAGGGATCGAACCCAAGACCTCTCGCATGACAGTCCATCACACTAACCATCGTGCTACGGGTACAACTAGTTGCTCCTTTATGGAGTGTTGGAGATTAATCTGTACTAACTGCAGCATTTTGGCTACAATTAGGCAGATCAACCTCCACCACGGTTTTGCTCTGATCCTCTGAGTCTGAGGATGAACCCAAGAATTCGTCCTCGTTCAGAAGGATCATGTTAAGGTCGTCCTCAGTCTCCATTAAGGATGGACTGTCTACGACTTTTGTAGAGGGTGGAGTCGTGATTGGAGAGGACATGGGTGCATCGTCACGCTCTGTTAGGAGAGAAGACGACGTCCCAGGTTCACCAACCGCTAGTTAACCTTCGGTTGTTTTTGGAAGCCCGTTTTCCGCGTTAACCTCATCTTTTTTATAAATTCGAATTTTGATGGATTCGAAGCCATAGTTTATGGAGCCCTCGTTTTGGGCTAGAGGAGCCAAGGATTCTTTATTGAGTACCACAATGGCGCTCCTATAAAGACCCTTCACTTCCTCTAGCTTGGCTATTTTCCAGTTATGCGTCGGAAGGGACGGGTTGCACACTTTGACCATCTCGAGAATGTCCTCGATACCAGCAGGTTCGATCGGTATCCAGATGCGGGCTCTAGGTCTGCTAGGAATGTCTTCCACAACGACAACCTCGAGCTTCGCACCTGGCCAAATTTCACCTAACCGGCTGACACCAAGCTTGTAAAGGTCACAAGACCTCTGGGTGCCACAAACCATGAGTTTGACATGGCCACGATGCCAACCCCCATCGCTTATGGAAGGAAGTGGTCCTGGAAGCTTTCTCAAAATGCTCAAAAAGCCACCCGAGAGCTTAACCTTGACCAACTGCCAACGATCAGCCGATATTGTGCCATCATCATCGCTCCTGTCAATGACCGCAACCACGACTTTGCCCTTCGCGACGTCACTGAAACTGGATTGTTTCCTGATGGGATTGAGGGGGGTGCAGGTGTTGTGCACCCGAGGCCGTTTTGGTGTCGGTGCGGCCCCCTCAAGAGAACTTTATCTTTTGGACGTAGAGTCCTTATTGGATCTTGTTGTAGCAAGTATGCTTTTCGCCCATTCGACGCTAGATGTTTGCTGCGGTGTCCTTTCAGCCCCCGATGATGCACCAGAGGCCTTGTTGCAACCAACAGCAGAGGAGGGTCCATGGTTAGCCACTACTCCCTTCTCTGTGTTTACCGCAAGAGATACGGCAGCAGGCTTTGACACCAAGCTGCCGCCCGGTCCTGAAGAGATACCGGTCTCAATTGTGTTTTTATTTTTGTTTTTGTTGTTAGTTTTATTCATTTTTGGTCCCACGAGATGCGAAGAAAAAAGGTCCATCTGCACAGAGATTCGCATGTACTTCGTATATAACACCGATACATAAAAAGGTTAGTAAAAATAAAATTATCGTCCCATAAGTTCATTATTTGTAAAGTCATATCGTTTAATTGTAAGTCTATAATTTGTGACAGTCAACATGGCTTTGTTCAAAATAAGTCAACAGTTACTAACCACTTTCATTTCAGTTCTTTTTGTTTGGATTCATTTGAAAAACGGAAACAAGTTGACTGTGTCTTCAAAGACTTTAGTAAGGCCTTTGATAAATTGTGCTATAAAACGTTAACTTCCAAACTTAAATTTCAAGGCTTTAATGATAAATTTATTAGTTAGGTTTCGTCGTACTTATATAATAGATCATACAGCGTGGTTTTTAGCGGTCATCATATTTTTATACCAACTCTGGCGTACCACAAGGTAGCCACTTAGGACCTTTACTGTTTATTTTTTAAGTTAACGACTTACCTTCTATTATAAGACATTCATCTGTTTTTATTTACTCTGATGACATTCAAATTTTGAAAACGCATCGACTCACTTGACGACTGTTTACTCCTACAAGATAACCTAAATAGGGTTCGCTAATGGTGTTTTATTAATAAGCTTTTACTAAACATAGACAAATGTTAATCAATGTGTTTTACACGCAAGCACTTTTTTTTAAATTCATTTTTATTAATTCAATCTTAAACCTATTTTAAAGCTAGACAAAAATTCATAAAAATAGCCTAATTAACCATAACTAACAACTAACTTACTGGTCCCATGCGGACACTCTAAGTTAAACCATCCCGACTTATCTGTAGATTGAAGCCACCAAAACTGGTTCTCCTGCTTCAGTTCGGTCCCATTCGGACACAGCCCTACTGAACCGAAAGAGCTCTGCTCCGGCTTGTGCCATGAGGTCCCGAGTGTACAGGATTTGCCTATCCACGGTTCTTCGTCTGGCGTGGTAGATTAGCAGAACTGCCAATCTATCCTGTATTAGACCGCTTCTATCTAAAAAGAGGAATGCCTTTGGTGAAATAAAGCCGCTGAAGCGTGCACTCTCTAAATACTCGTCGTTCGGATAGAACGCCCCGAAAATTAAATTGTTGGTCGAAGACATAGCTCTTGCAACGTGACCTCGAACGAATTTTATCACGAAATTGTCAATTCTGTTGATTCGGGCCCAGTTGTATAGGACCTCGTTGGAATAGTAATGCACATAGAAGATTCGGATGTTCGATATAAGCCGGTACAGCGTCGTAAACACTGCCACTCGAACACCCGAAACTTCTCCACCAGGGAAGGAGCAACGTTTAACCACACAGGACAACCATAAACGATCATTGGCCGTATAAGGGGCCTTCACTCTAGGGTCAAGCCGACTGCTAAAAACAGCCGTTTCTTCAGAGCGAAGGCTCCTCTAGCCCTGGCCAGAGCAGCGTTTATATGTCTGTCGAAATATAAATACTGATCTAACCATATACCGAGGTACTTCAGAAAACTTTTGCTCGCTAATGGCTGCCCGTGAAGATCAACGATAACTATCTTGCGCCAATACTTGCACGTATCTCTCGTGGCCCTAGCCAGTAGATTCCGGAACAGAATTGTCTCCGACTTCGCAATATCGCTGAATCTTGTCGAAATCACGCTGCAAGAGAATTCTAATAACCTTAACCTTTCGGGCCGTTCTGTACGCAATTATATCGTCGGCGTACGCAATTGCCTTTGTAAGACTACCTATCAGCTCGCTGGTGTAAATGCGGAAGAGAATCGGCGAATTGAGAATGTTTTGGTAGAAGTTACATTTCCACTTTTGAAAACAAACTTTCTACCGTTAAGCATATCATAAAGTATATACAACAATGGCTCGCTTATGCCAAGTCTGCTCAGGTTTAGGTGAAGACCCTCTAACCATACGGTGTCAAAGGCCTTTTCCAAATCAACCAGAACAGCACCTGTTCATTGTTGTTTTGATTTATTCCATTGGATATCAGAAACGAGTTTAGACGCAGCATGAATTTACCATGACCCGCCTTGAACCCGAACTGTTTATCCGGAATTATTTTCTTGTCCGCTGCCCACTTAGTCAGAGCCCTATTAATGATTTTTTTCAAAAACTTTGCTGATGCTCGGAAGAAGACTTATCGACCGAAGATTTGTCGGGTTGGAGTTGTCCTTTCCCTTTTTTGTGAGAGGATGAACCACAGCGGTCTTACAATGTACTTGATAATATGCATTATTCGTCATAGAACCGCGGTTCTCAGATCGCCATTGTGTCATATCATTTCGAAGGTAAAAGTGATTAAGTAGGGCTCTGTTTTCCAGGTCGTGGTTGGGGCGAATGCTAACATTCACCTTGTACACTTGCTGGAAAGCAGCTCCCACCGCCTCCACTCTTTCCTTCGGATCTTCAATTATGTTAAAGTCATCGTCAAAGATGGCTTCTTCCGGATCAGTTCTTTGGAGTTTCAGACTCGGAAGGTCATTGTCGTTCTTTTTCCTGAATATCTTGTTGATTTTAGGGAACATACTAAGGTCATTGGAATTAACTGACCGGATCTTGCGGTCCCATGAAACCTCCTATCCATTCTCTCTGGTAAACTTTCACATCAGAAAAGTCGGTAGACCGAGAAGCACGTGAAGAAGATTAGTCGTGGAGGAATCGTCTAAATTGGGAAAGAGGTGGAGGGAGCTCAAACACATTTTCGGAAACCGCATACGATAGCGTGCAGGACTTATTGAGGCTCTATGTCCCGCTAGGGAACACCCACAGACTTTATAGACCCGAGGACGTTAGTAAAACGTAAACATCTGTGTAAAATCATAAAAAATGTGATATTTCCTAGTTATGTCACAACCGTCACAAACTTTGATATTTTTAATGACACAAATCTGTAACAACTGACACAATTGTACATTTTTATAATAGATTGTATTACAACAGTAACAAATGTTGGCATTTTAAAATTTCATCTTTTTTTGTGGTATTAATTATTTTTGAAATTTTGTATTCTTAGTTACGAATTTTTGTAAGTTGTTACCTTTCTCTTCAAAAAAGAACGAAATACCTCTTTTTCACTACAATAACTAATGAAACTCAATATTCTACAAATAAAAACCACTTCCACTTACATTTCTAATCATTACTTTATGTTTTTAAGAAAAATTCAAATTGTGTCACTTAAGTAACATAAACTTGTCACAAACGTAACAAACTTAAAATTAATATTCTAAATTATTTTCATTGCTATATTTTCATATATCATATATTCAGAGTGATTTGAAACACCACCATCGAGAGTTTCTACCTTATGCCACTTTGGCATATTAATTTTAAACCACCTAACACATTTGGTTCTTGTGTTCCTTGTGCCGAAGATAACTCTTGTTTCTTTTTTGGTTGCCTTTGTCATTGCTACTCTACTGGAGTGTATTCTTCAACAATATTTCTAATTAGAAAACAAAAAAATACACAAACTTTCTTGGTTGTTTTTTAGGTTAAAATTATGCTGCGTACTATTTTGTTCTTCGTGAAAGTAAAAAAACATTGCCGCTTCAAATCCCTCGTGTCCTAGATTTGAAGGTATTCTAATTTACCCATCTCTATGCCATACATCATCGACCTTCTATATCAACATTTTTTCATCTCAAGACTGTCTGTTAGCGTGTTTTCTATCTCTCTTCTTGTATCTTCAAGTGAATTTTACCTCACTTCTATTGTCACATGGAATTGAGGTTGTCACCAGAAAAGAAAACCTTGGACCAGTGATGAAGTATGAAGACATACTCCAACCCCGTCATCATGATACGGTATTCAAAAACATATCTTCAACTTTGATGATGGAATGAGAATCCATTTCGAAATGATTTTGACTTTAGGAGCTTGGAGCTTCAACATTCTTCCATTTGGCTTCCCCTCTCGCACCCCCCCCCCACACACACACACACTTCTCAGAACCATCTTCGCTAATTATTTTGAACTTAAGTAAAATTCATCTTCATTTTTGTTTTGCTCATCATTCTTCATTAATGTCTCTTTATTTTGTAATTATTTATAAATATGCACCTATATCTATTTGTCTATGTATGACGATGACTGTATGACGGTTTTGAATGACATTATTATTATATTGTTCATAAAAATATATTTTATTTCTATTTAACACTTTTTGCTTGAAGCTGTTAATTTATTCGTCATTTTTCTAGATTGAAACTTGAGTGCATTGTCATGTCATCATTTTCTTCTTCATTGTAGACGTTATTGTAGTCTCCAGACTAGACCAGGGCCTCTAACCATTTGTTAAAGAGCCCATATTTTTTTTCGAAAAATTTGCAAAAATGTATTGACTTATTTAAGAGAGTTGCAAAGTAATGATTACTTTTTGTAATTAATTTAAATTTTCATTTCAATTACAAGAAGTTAGTAATTGTCGCTTATTTCATTACAATTACATTGAAATTGTACATTTTAATTCCTTTTAATTCTAATTGATTTCAAATTTTAATAGTTGAATAACAAGTTCTTCAAAAAGCTTTATTAAATTACGATTAAGGTAATTGATTTAGAAATTGTAATTGACGAAAATAATTTGTAATTACATTTTGTATGTAATGATTACTGACAAAAAGTAATCATTACTTCTTTTTCATATCATTACTTTTGTTTTCAATTAAGTAATTGTAATTAAATTGCAAATAGTGAAAGCTTTTTATTTACATGTAATTAGTAATTAAAATTCTTCAATTACATTACAAAGTAATTGGAAAAGTAGATGGAAATTTTAATTACAAGAAATTGTAATTGAATTTTTTTTTGTAATCATTTTTCCCAACTCTTCTTTCGAACTGTTTAATACAATTTGTTTTGAACAGATTCAAGTTGGATCTCTCAGCCATAACATGACGAATGTTGGTTTTAAGGGCTCAAAAAAGTCGTATTATCTTGGTGTCCAATTAATATAGACACGACAAGAAATTAAGCGGTCAGGAAATGTCTCTTGCTATAAAGCCATATTCGATCGAGTTTTGTGGCATGTGGCACCGTCTTGTTGAAACCACATGTTCTCCAAGTCGTAGTCTTCAAAAGCAGGGAAACAAAAGTCAGTTATCATAAGACCATTGCGCTCCTAAATGACGGTGACAATCGTTACATCGTCGTGTTTGAAAAAGTAAGGCTCAATCGCAACTTCGACGGACCAAAAAGTAAACACCAAACAGTGACTTTTTGTGGATATAATGGCCTCTCTTCAACTTCAACTTCACTTGAGGTTTCTCTCTCAGAACCTTATGTTCGAAAAATCGTAGTCCAACGCCTGTTGTTCAAGGACGCATTCGACGTATTTACGACCGACGTTGTGAATGGTCAGCTGGCTTTACTTTTTGAGTGAGCTGGACTTTATATGATTTTAGGTGTAGATCCAAATGCAAAAAAGCCATAGTGTGCCCTAAGACAGTCCTAATTCCTGAGAACAGCGAGTAATCGACACATTCGGGCCTTCGGCAACACTTTCACTTACAGCAGCGATATTTTGAGTGGTACGAGCGAAACGATGATGCACAGGCCTTACAACATCTGTTACGAGTTCGGCTCCTTCAAATTTCTTCACAATTTCGCCAATTGCTTGCTCTCCTCTTAAAGCACGATATGTGGCTTTGGCAGAATCACCATTTTTGTAGTAGGTTCTAAAAATTTAAGGTGGAGCAATTTACCCAACTGCATTATATCTAGGAAGATATGCCCCCCCTATAACAAAACCCGTACAAACGATCTTCTATGCAGGCCAAGGCAAAACATAGCCAGGATTGTTGCGGTTTGTACCGGACATTGGCCTATAGGAGTTCATGCAGAGAAGTTGGGTATCTCTTACAACACCTTTTGCCGTAGTTGTAGTGACCAAAGAGAAAGTGAAACGATAATCCATTTCCTTTGCAAATGCCCTGCTCTGGCAAACACCAGAATGAAATGCTTTGGAAAAGCATTCTTTGAAGAACTTGATGAGCTATCTGAGACAAAGATTAGAGACCTAATCTTTTTTCTCAATGCGACAAAATGGCTCTAACATAATCGCTATGAAGCTTCTCTATCAATCTATCCCTTTCAATCAAAGGTCAAACGAGTTTTTGGTATCAAAACGGCGCACTACAACGCTAATTGGATCTCAGGCTAGGTTGCCTTGAGATCGCCATTTCTACCTACCCTTTAAAAATTTCTATTTGTATGCCTTGTGCGATGGTTAAGCGATCCATTTTTGTAAATGTCAGACCTGCAACTGACAATTAAAAAAAATTTTTTAGCAACTTAGTTTGACAGATATCAAATTCCAGCCCTTAACTTTTGAAACCTCAAAATGGATAACACATTACTTAATTTACTAACCAAGTCTGGTACCTAAGTTATTGGCCTCTCTTTTCAAATTCTCTGATCTCCTTTTCTCTTAAAATCCTCTGACTTGAAGTAAAACGATCAGCAAGAGTCTAGTTTTGTATTAACTTTTATTAAACGAAGTAAAATATGAAAGTGTCAAAAATACAATTGTTAAAATTCTTTAAAAAATCAGAAAACCAAGAATGAATAAAGTTCGTATGTAATTTCTGAAGGTAGTGTTAATACAATTATGATTTACAAAAACTTCTATAGCAGCTGTTATACTGAGCAATGCTTAAATTTCAAGCTACTCCTTCAAAATGTATATGGGCCCCTCAAAAAACACTTTGGGCCCATTTCAATTAACTCTTCGGACATACTCGAAATACGCTCCTGACTATAGTTTTATATATTTAGTTTTTGCTTATTTTGTTCTTTTAGTTTCAAGAGTGTGTTTGTGTGCTAAAAGCTTTTTATAATTTGTTGCGTAAAGTTTGAAAAATAGCTCAACACAAAAAGAATTCCATTTACAAAGGACTAAACACGATAAAAAGGAACAAATACTAAAAAGTAAAAAACTCTTATCTCGCGGTAAATAGAGTTTTGTTTGAATCGTTGATGGTAAAAATGTTTCTATTTGGTGACTTTCTGGTCTTTTGACTGTCAGACATTTTTTTTTAAAGAAAAAGTCTTTTACTATCATAATAAAAATAATATCATCGAATCACCCTCATTGTGTGTTGATCCTTTATTTTTCAAATTTTCAGATTTTCAAATCTCTCCTTGAAATCTAAAAACACCAACAAACAAAAAAAAAACACTTTTGAGTGACGAGAAACTTATCAAACCATTTTCTTCGGTTTTTCATTTTTCTTTCAATTGTTTCCTGTACGAAATAAGGATTTTATTTGCTGACAAAGGATAAAATTTGGGTTACATTAGAATATAAATTTTTGTTGTATTTTTATTTCTTCTCGCTCGAATTAACTTTTTTTTTGTTAAAGTTAAAGAAGAAACACAACTTAAAAGATAGCAAAGAAGTTCAAAACAAATGGGAAAATCCTTTTCATTTATGGATTACGAATTTGAAGTAATCAGTCTAGAGTCTAGACAATAATATAGTATGGCTTCCAAAAATGGCTATCAACGATATGTGAAAAAGTACTTCCAACTCGTACTTAGATTTTGTTTTTATTCTTTGTAAAATGTTATAATGAAAGTTTTGAAGATTTTTCATTTTTGATTAAGAAGAAACAAAAAGGATAAAATACATAACAAAAGACTAGGTACAATGACCTATGAAAGTTAAGAGAATGATTAAAAGTTAACTAGGCCAAAAATAGAGAGTAATCAGTGTAAAAGGTTTGTTTGTTTTATTTTTAATGTTCATAGGTACATGGGACTTTGAAAACATCTTTTAATTTAAGTGAAAATGAGAGCTTTTATATAAAAGTGATGATTATGTTTTAAAAAGAAGAAAATATGTGCTTTATTTGTAAGCAGACAAAAGAGTCATTTCCGGTTGTTCTGTTTGAAGCTATATTTTTTATTATTATATATTATCAATTTGTATAGTATCAGCCTTTGAGGCAGTCTCCAACTGAAGAAGACTTCTTTAATAGTAGCGACTTTAATTCTAAACACAACCAATAAAGGATCTAGACTTATAAGGACAAAGGTTAAAAAAATTTGAGCGATGGCCTGTGTTATGTTTACCTTTAGGGCATCAGCCATTGTGGTTTATTTGTATAGACCTGGGACTTCAAGAAACCCCGTAGGAAAAATTCTAATGGGGTCCAACTGCGGAACCTTGGTATCCAATTCAGAAAACCCCTGCGAGAGATAACCTTACCCTCAAATCGTTTATGCAAAATGTCAATCGTGGCGTTTGCTGTGTGGCTCTAAGCGCCCGGGCGCGCCCTCCTGCTGGAACCACATATCTCAGGGTCCATACGGTTTAATTTAGGACACACAAATTTAGTTATCATAGTTTTGTAACGCTCGCTGTTAACGGTGACCGCTCCCTAAAAAACGTCGTTTTAAAAAACTACGGACCAATTACGCCACCGGCCGAAAACCACACCACACCAAAACCATGAAAAAACGGCGTTATCTATGGTCATGTACTTTAAGCTCCTGGGTCAGTTGGACCTTGTACTGGTGTAGGCCCAAGTCCCGACGCCAAATTTGACGAGTTGAAGTCTGCGAAAGGCCGAGTTCTTGTGCACGGTGAGGAATAGACTTCCTCGGGTACTGCGGTCGATCTTGCGTACGGGTGTAGGCTGATTTGTTTACTAAACCGGTCGTCTCAAATTTGGCCACCAAAAGTTGAAGAGTCTACTGTGAAGGGCCACCACGTCTACCGTAAAATGGGCGCAATGGGCGCAACGTTTTCAAATGAACGTGCTGTTCAATCGTGTAACGTGTCACCAAAACAAAATGGCCTCCACGGGGCGCCAAAATCTACCCGTGCCAATTGAAAACCCTTTAAAACATCCTGCTGTCGAAAAATATAAGCTAATTTTGGTATTTCAAATTTTTTGAATATAAGATTTACAGGTGATAAGACAGTCTTTAACAGTAAATAATCAGTAAGTTCAAAAAAGAATATATGGAAATACAACTAAGCTCGTGCTCAAGCCTTGAACAAAGTTTAGCACTATGAGACTTGGGTACAAACTGCTTAATGACTTTTCCACGCAGTGCTATGAAATTTGTAATCACATGTTAGGAACCGACTCTTTAGCGAACGGTACTACCAAAATTAAATTTAAGTCGGTGTACCGCAAGGAAGTGCAATAGGACCAATCTTGTTTAATTTATATACAAGTGATAATCCAGTGGATATTAACTCTATCATGGACACCTTTAATGATGATATTGATATAATATTGGTGCCAGATAGCTCCGTAACAAAGGCTACACAAAAATTGCAGTTCCGTAAATTTAGGTTTATAACCTATTACACTTCAAACGACGTGGAACCTATCCAAAAATTAAAAAAAAAAAAACAAAGTCCTTCCTGGAATAACAAATGCGCCTTAGTATATACAAAACTACGATCTTCGGTAACGATTCTTAGCTAGTAACTTTTCAAGGTTTTCATACGATGAAAAAAGCCACTGTTACGTACGAAGTACGAAAACATTAAGCTGTGAAAGAATTCAGCTAAAAGTTAAGTGTGAGCATGTTTTTATTATCATGGGGCTTCGACAAGTTCTTATGGTCAGAAGTTTGAAACAAAAATGCATTTTTGGTTGATTTCCGATCATAAACACAATTTTTGAAAAATGTAAGACTTGCTGAAAGTGGGCGTGGCGGTAGATGGATTTAATTAAAAGCTTTTTTTTTGAAAAGTATTTTAGTTATTAAAATAGCTTGTAAAAGCTTATAATAGTCTTTAGAGTCGTTTTTAAGAAACCAAGAAAAGGTCTCGACAATGAGTAGATCAAAATCTTGTATACAAACAAGCTTATTCTTGAAATTTAACACAGTGAATCTTCTCTAATTCCCATGCGTCTCAAGAATACAACAGGTGTTTAAATCCAATTTTTTCTTGTATCGTATGCAAAATATTGATGTTAATCTTTTTAAAAAAAATTAAATAAGCAACTTTTTTTGACAAACAAAAAAAATAAAAACAACTAATAAAAGACTCAATATATTGACTTCAAAGCTTTGGTTATCTTTAATATTCTGTAAAACTTTTTAAAATATCGACAGACGGGCAAGATTGGAAAGTTATCAGTGCGGGCCGCATCCGAATATTTTTTTTTTAAATGAAGACCATCCCGGTTAGATGTCTTATGGTGTAAAACAAAAGCTTTTTATGGCATAAAACAAGACCTTTTTTGATCTCTTGTTTGTTTGTTTGGAATTACGTTTCTTGAGATACTTGTTAAAATTAATGAACTATTGAGTTCAATTTTGGTAACAAAAAAATAAAACAGAAAAATAAAATAAAGGAGAACTCGTTAACAAGATTGCTACTTCCAGGTACCTAACCTAAATATTAAGCTTAAGCCGCTTGCCACTGATTTTATTCATTGACTGAATTAATTGATTATTCTCTTTCCCTACCTCTTGCTCCCTTTGTGCTTCTTAAGAAGGAGAATGGAATAAGATTGAAATTTATCCATTTTCGTGTTATCTTAAGAATAACCTAATCAACAAGATTTGTTTTTTTACAAGCTGAGGTAGAAAGACCAGCCTAAACTTTTCAGCATCAGCGTTTACTTCAATCAATCCATCGCTGAAAAAGGTCTGCTTAAGTTTTGGCTTAAAAACACAAAATACCTTCATGTGGTTTGAGCGTTTATTGTTTTTTAAAGAAACCAAAGCCACACAAAAAGACCCACGAAATTCAAAGCCAAAGAGATAAGCATCTCTGTTGCATGATGTCGTCAGAAGCTAAAAGTGGCAGGATTTCGATTCAATTCGATTCGTTTTGATTTTGTATTTTTGTTTTCTTCTCTGAACCCAAAATGCATGACGGACCTTTTTTAAAACATCTCTAGCCTACCTACCTATAGCTTGGTTAGATGGAATTCGAAAAAGGGTGTACATGTATTTATAGGACGACAAAATCGTTTTCGATTGTTTGTCGTGATAATGAAAGGTAACAATCAATTAAATTAAACAAAAACACACATAAAGGTACCTTGATTTCTTTTTCTGTTTTAGTTGTTGTTTTTGTTTTGTTTGCCTCGTAAGGATAGGTTTTTAGTTTTTTTTTTATTTCAAACATTTTTTTGATTAAGGGTTCGGATTGGATTTGATTTATTGAAAGCAAATCGTAATTATCGATCCCGCAGGTGTTGAGATTATTATGCTGGTCTGTTTTTTATTTTTTGTAAACAGGGCAGTGAATTCCTATGATTTTATTTTTGTGTATGTTTTTGAGAGTTAATTAAAAATTCGGAGAACACAGTTTTATCAGATTATGATTAACTTGATCTCCTAATGAGCACACCTTGTGTTAGGTAGGCATTTCTTTTTGGTATTAAAAAGGTGTGTGACTAATATCTACCTACATGCAAACAATAGATTATAGCCTTGATGGACTTGCTTACTATATGCTTACTGAAATGGATCTAGTTTGATGTAGGTTCTTTTTTTTGATTTGTTTAGAAACAATTTCTAATATTCCCGAACTTATAATAAAATGCACTAATTAATGACGAATTATTAAACAACACAAAAATAAAACATTTTACTCTAAGAAAATCATAATTATTAATTCCTTGAAGTGACATTGGGCTTTTAATTTTGATTATCCCATTACTTTATAACCGAACAATTTACTTGTGTTTTAATTGGTCTTTTAAGAATAATGTTATGTATAGTGTCTTTTTAAAAAGTAGGCGTAACCCACACCCACTTTTAAAATAAATGTATTCTCAATTGCTAAGCGGGTAAAAAATATAAATAAAAAATATAAATAAAAAATTAAATTTAGAGAAATTTAAAATATAAAAGAAGATTTAGTATAAACCACCCACTGCCACGCCTACTTTTTATATTATTGATTCAAAGAGAAACAAAAACAACGAACTCGTATAGAAATTTAAGTTTACTTGTATGAAGAAGACGAAAACAAAAATTAAAAATAACTAGTTCGTTTCTTTGAAACTAAAGATTTTTTTTTAAAACATAGGAAAGATTATTTCAATTAAATCCACTCATTGTCACGAACTAAGTCCACCAACACCATACTCGAACTTTTCTATTTTTTGAGAGATTAATTTCATTGTACTTCAACAGTGGCCTATTGCATTTTTCTAAGAAGATTAACTTATTTTAATATTTTGTATAAGATGAACTACTTTTGAAGTGAGTTGATTTTTGAAACAGTGAGGCCTTTTCTGATCTCAAAACAAGTTCGAAAATTATTTGAATCGTTGCTCTCGATGAAAACAATTCTTCATGGCTTCAACATTCAGGCCAGACAACACCCGAGGGAGTGTGTGCAGAAATCTTGGCTGAGTTGAACCACCTAACTCAGCTTGTCAACGAGCCCACCCGAATATCGGACGTTGAAGGTCGAGCAGAAAACACTCTTGACTTATTTCTTACCTCTGACCCTGATAAGTACACTGTTAGTGTTTTATCTCCTCTAGGCACATCTGACCATTGTGTTATATCAGCAAATTTCTCGTGTCAAAACTGTTCAGCTAAAGAAAGAGCTCCTAAGAGAACCGTTTGGCAATACGAGAAAGCCAACTGGGACGGTCTCAATAATTACTTCAGGATCTTTAACTGGTCACTATGCTTCCTCGATAGTGACGTTGACGCCAGCGTTGATATGATCACAAGTTTAATTCTCCTGGGAATGAGAACTTTTATACCGAACTGGGTTTGAAGTATTAGACCCAAGGAAACGCTTGGTTTGATGCGAGCTGTAAAGAGGTTATTAGGGCCAAAGAGGTAAGTTTTAGTTGATATAAAGCCAACCGTAATGAGGAAAGCCGGAAAAAGTTCAAACAAGCCAGGAAGGCCGGTAACGCCCATATTCGACGGACCAAATTTTTATATGACCAAAATTTACGGCAAAAAAATACTGTCATGTCCCAAAGGCAGTAAACATTTTTGGTCATTTGTAAAAACATGAAAAATTCTTCCTCTTCTTCGGTTCCTACGCCTGTTGTCAATGACACTACTTTTGTTAGCTCTATAGAAAAAGCTAATCTCTTTACTAGGCAGTTCGCCGCCAATTCTACGCTGCCAGTGAGTGTTATGACTCCGCGTGTACTTGAGCGAGTTAGTGATTCTATGGGACCAATCTTTTTTCGCACTCGTACTGTGGCAAGAGTCCTAAGAGATCTAAACACACATAAATCTGCTTGTCCGGATGGTATCCCCGCTATTGACCTGAAGAGGTGTTTTTCAACGCTGACAAAAGCACTGCGTAAGCTTTTTCATCTGTCCTACTCCTCAGGTCTCGTTCCGAGCGGATGGAAAACGGCATTTGTCCAGCCTATTCCTAAAAAAAGGCGAATCTTCCTCACCCTCTAACTACCGACCGATAGCATTTACGTTCCTTCTTTCCAAGGTCATGGAAAAGCTGATTAATTATCAGTTCAAGAAATATCTTGAAGATCGAAAGCTTCTTAATGACAGACAATACGGCTTTCGCAGCAAAAGGTCCACTGGTGATCTCATGGTTCATCTCACCGAAGAGTGGAGCAAATCTTTACATCGTTTTGGAGAAAGTAAGATTATTGCACTTGATATTTCAAAAGCTTCACTTATCGAAAATGCGTGCTTTGGGTTCTCATGAATCCCTGCTTCATTGGATTAGTAATTACCTTTCGGATCGTTCAATACAAGTAGTATTGGATGGGTTCAAGTCTGAAAACAATAAAATAAATGCTGGCGTGCCCCAGGGCTCTGTTTTATCTCCATTTTTATTAATGATCTTCTGTCTGCAAAATCTAATCCAATACATTGTTTCGCTGACGATAGTACTCTTAGCTTTTCATATACGTTTTCAGACTCACATCCCTCTTCTTCGGATGTGGAACTGCAACGACAAAATATGATAAGCTCATCAAATTCTGGCCTAAACAGCATTGGTCAATGGGGATTAAAAAACCGCGTGGAATTTCATGCTTCGAAAACCCAATGCTGTCTTGTATCGCTAAAGCAAGATATACCCCCATTGCCATTATCCATGGATGGCACTTGCATCAATGAGACTGAACACCTCGATATTCTCGGTATGCGTGTCACCAACCACCTCTTGTGGAATGATCACATACGCGATGTCGCCAAAAATGCCGCAAGGTGTTTTGGTTTCCTTAGGCGTAGGAAGAAATATTTCACCTCTTCTGATCTGGCTGTTATCTACAAAACTTACATACGTCCAAAGCTTGAGTATAACTCCCATCTCTGGGCTGGTGCTCCTGCAACTTACTTAAGCCTCTTGAATAGTATTGAACGTAGAGCATTTAAATTGATAAATGATAATATCATCATAAGTTCATTTACTTTGCTTGAACATCGTCGTAAGGTCTCTTGTCTGACCCTTTTTTACCGTTATTTTAACGGCTTATGCTCTAGTGAAATAGGCAGTTGCATTCCTCCCCTTAAACAGTTTAACCGTAATACTCACGCTTCTAGGAATGCTCATCACATCAGTATACCCTCGAGCCCAACTTCGGTCGTACTGTCAATTACAGAGATTCGTTCTAGAGCCGTACTACGCGAATGTGGAATGCCTTACCACACTCTGCCTTTCCTAGTCATTGCAATATAAGGGTAGTAATATCCCCTTGAGTGTGTGTTTATTATAAAAAAAGGGTTTAAGGTCATTTATGGGCCGGTTAACAACTGAAAACTTCATACAGTTGTTTAAAAGCCTATGCTATGTTAAATGGAAAAAAACTAATAAGTTTGTGGAAACACAATTGATAAGCTTGTTAATATCCGTTCATAAACTGGTTTAAAAACGCTGCAGGTGTCGATAAGCCGTTGAAAAAGATTAAAGTCTGTGATATCAAGTTCTCAAAAAGTCTACTTAAATCCATTAGCATTTCGGTTTTAATCTGATGTGGTGTGATTAGCCGGTTTAAGGCCAAATACAATCGTTTTCCAATCTATTTTTAAAAATAGTTAATAGTCTGTTGAAAACTATGATAAACTAGTTACTTGTTGTTTAAATAATTAGTCGAAACACTGTTGATGCCTCTTTAAACGCCGTAAAACCGGTTAAGGACCTCACTTATTTAGGCCAATAAAACACCCTTTAAAAAACCTGATTATAGTCTTTGATAGTTAGTGAAAATAGAGCATAGAAATTCTATCGAAAGCACTGTAGATAAATCAAAACAATTAAATGGCGAAACAGTTCGTAGAATACCAGAGCCTAGTGACTTACAACTCTCAATCATTCCTGTGTGCGAGCTATTTCAGAGATGAAAGAACACGCGAAAAAAAAAAATGCAGAACCTGAGACCTCAAGCATGATAGTCCTACGCACTAACCATCACGTAAAAGGTACTACGAATCAATTAAAATCTGATCCGATATTAAAGTTATAGTTGGCTTTGACATAAAGTGGACAGACAGTAACCAAAAGCTATTGATCTCACCACTGTGTAAGCATAAAAGTTGATAAGTCGGATAAAAGCCTCAAATCCCTAAAGTCAGATATAGAAGACACGAGGCACATATGGTCAGAGCTTTGAAGCTTCATTGATAAATGACTAGCTGCGCCCCGGCGGCTGTGGCGTTACTCGTATGCTTTATTTAAGAACAAATTTGGTAAGTATACAATTTTTATAGTGAGCCAACTATCTATAAAAGATGGACATATGTTTTCGCAATCTTTTTTTAGAACTATTTAAGGGGAATAATTTTGTCAAACATTATCTTAGCAAAACTTAACGTTTCCTTAGCCCGTACAGTGAAAGCCCTCAATAGATGCTACGCCCCTATTATTCTTCGAGGGATGTTATATAGCTTATAGCCTTCCTCAATAAATAGTCTATCCAACACTTAAAGAATTTTCAAATTGGACCAGTAGTTCCTGAGATAAGCGCATTCAAACAAACAAACAAACACAAAAAACAAGCAAACAAAACTCTTTATAACACCTTAATAATATTAATTGAGAAACGTTTTTATGAACTAATTTAATGATTCTTTCCTCACGACAAAATCTTTTAAGTTTTTCATCATATGTATCATATTCTCGTTAGCTACAAGTTTAAAAAAATTCTCTATAAAATGACTCAATATTCCATTGGATGTGTGTATTTTTTTTGTTGAAACCGAAACGAATTCCTTTTTCTATGGTCGATTAAAAATCTTTTATCCTCGAGGTTCTCTTAAAATATCAACAGCATCAACTCGAATATAAAGGCACATCACACACCCGTATTCAGATGAATTCATCTTCTAATTTAGTTATACCTAAATTTGTTTTCTTTTATTTTATTTTCTTCAGTCTTTGGTTTTGTGTGTTTTGTTAAAAATAATTATAAAAGGAGTGGAATATTTATGTATTTATATAGGGACTAGGTTAGGTATAGGGTATAGTTAAGCATCGCACAAGACAGAGACTTACTTTATGACGTAATTAAATATGAAACCCAAATACATCTCGCGCAGTCAAGGTTGACGACTTGCCCTGGCGGGATTCTCTCAAGTCTCAACTTATATTCGATTGTTTCTTTTATTGAAATCGAAATGAAATTTGACACTTTTCAGGTTCTTTTTTTTTTTTTTTTGTGTCTTTACAAAAAAGGCTTTAGAAATATGCTAAGAAGACAGGGGTGGATTTTTAAATTAAAAAAAAGGGCCCCAGTCCAAAAGATTGTTGCCGAATGTCCACGCCGGCCGCCGCCTCAAAACATTTGTTCCTTTTAAGCAAATCCACGGTCTTAAAGAGGATACGATAAATTGGAGGAAACCAAATATGTCGAAGACCAAAAATGAACCAACCAACAAAAATTGGAAACTAATCGTTTTACCATTGTCTCGAGGTAAGTCCCAAAAAAAGAAGACTCCAGCCAGCCCCAAATAACAACGTGTCTGAGATCACCTGTGGTGCCCATGAAACTGCCCATAACATGCGGACAGATCATTTATCAAACCTGTGTGAAGGCATCCCGCCGGGTCGAATTTTGTTTTGTATCTCGGTTCAACTGTCTGTCTGTCTGTCTTACCCCCGATAGAGTCAGGAACACACGATTGTCATTAATTATTTCTACGGATTGTGTAATATAAATTTAATATTTATTTACTTTTTTTTTATTTTTATCAATCAACCCTCATTGTTTTGGGTTTTTTGTTTTCCTGGATGGAGGGGGAACAAAATACAAGAGATAAACATCAATACGAGAAGGGGAAAAAAGATGCTGGGTCAGATGTTAAATGTAGGCATAGTCAGGATTGTCAACAAAAAAAAAAAGAAGAAGATTGAACAACAACAAAAACTTAAAAAAACATTGAAGAAGGAAATTACGCAAAATTGTTGTCCTTTCTTATTCGGTGTTTTTCCTCTTGCATATGTTTCAGGACATCGACAAACAAAAATTGAACCCTTAGGGATGAGATTTAAGAGACACGATGCTACTGTTATTTATTTTATTTTTGTTGTTGTTGTTGTTGTTGTATTGTTTGCTTTGTGATGGAAGCAAGGATTCCCACACCTTGCTGATACTTTACTTGCTTGCTGCCACTGCGTATAGGGTGGTCTATAATTTCTAATGTCTCTAGGGTATGATCCCCGATATATGTAGAGTATGTCTACGAAAAACCCCCTAAGAGGTTTATGGCGTTATTGAGTGTGAATCGAGTGTGCTATGAACTAATGGGATTAGGGTTTTTTCTTTCCTTCTCCCCACTTTGTGTGAGTTTGATGGAAATGGTAATGATTTTTGATGGAATCTAGACGAGTTTCGAAAATGTATCTTTTTTTTAGTTGGTTAATTTTTAATGAGTTACTTTCATGGAATTGAAATGGTATACAAAATTTGGTTTGACTTACTGAGATGGGGCAAAGTGTCAAATCTGACATATGTGGAATTTCTTCATTTTTCTGTTGTCTCATAGGAAGTAGAAAAGTGAAGTATGCTCTTCTTATGTTTTGAAAAGGGTGCATATTCAATTTTTTAAATGATATTCATAGTTCTTGAAGAGCTTCATCGTTCCTATTTCAAAAACAATATTAAAACAGTGTACAAATATTCCTTTCTTTGAAATCGCAACATTATTCAGAAAACCTAAATTCATGGTATCTTACAGACTCAAAAATTAAGAGATGTTATAGTCACATAGCAAAGATTCAATTAATTCAACAAAAAAAAGTTGTTTTAATCGGTCCGTTTTGTCGAATAGAAAATTTTGAAATTTCTTTACGTTTCAGGTGCCCTAGAATCCTAAACCGAAGATATTAAGAGAGGCATGTGTGGGCGTGTGTATGTACGTTTGGAATACTATTTTACATCTGTCATATCTCAAGAACCAATAGTCTTATCGACTGAAAAAAAATAAAGCAAATTAAGTAATTAAATTTAGAACCTATATTTCTTACGGCTTCAATTCAATTTTTTGATCTTATGTCAAATATATATATAATTTTAAAAAAATCAATAACACAAGATAATATTCTTAGAAAAATCCGATTTCTTGACTGAAACTACAGTTTTTCTTCTTTTTCGTTAACAAAATCTGTCCAATAATTTTGGGGCTTTACGTGACATTATAATGTTTTAAAATACATTTGTACGTCTTTTGGATTTGAAAATTTAAGCAAGTTAAATAGTTTTTAGGTTTTGTATTTTTGGCGACTTTGGGTTCTTGAAAATTGGCTTTTTTTTTTATTTGGATGTTTTAGTTTCGTTTGTTGTGTCGATTTGTCCCCTCTTTCTTTCTACATGCTAACCCCTTAATCGGTATAGCTAAACTACAATGAATCCTAGGGTCTCAAAAATACAACCGACTCATATAACCAACTATTTTCTTATATCTCAAATATTCCTTAGAATTTTCGTTTTTGAAATTTTTATTTTAAAACTTTGTATTTTGAGTTCTAGTGTTTTTGTATTGCATTACAGGGATTTACACATTTTTTTCGTATTCGATTAAACTAAAATTTTAAAATTCCATTTTTTTTTTCCAACTTTCCACTCAAAATCTTGAAAATCTCTTTTTTTTTTTTTTTTTTGTTGGATTCAAATGTTTTATTTTTGTTTTTTTTTTTGTTGTGATCCACGTTTTCAACATTCTAGATTTTAAGACATTGATTTGTCAGCTCTTTCTTTGTACATTTTAACCTCTTAATCGGTATAGCTAAGCTGCAAAACAAATTCCAAGATCTCAAAAATCCATCGAACTAATTTAAACAAATATTTTCTTATACGTCAAACATTCCTTAGGTTTAAGTTTTTGAGATTTTTATTTTGAAATTTTGTATTTTAAGTTTTGTTGTATTTCGAAGTTTTGTTTGTCTCGCTTTAGTCTTAAAAAAAACTTAGTGTTTCAGTGTTTTTGTTTTGCATTTAGGGATTTCAACATATTTTCTTCGTATTTGACATTTTAAGTCGTATTCGAAAATTTCCAGTCCCTTAAACCAAAAACTTGTAGACTTTTAGAAAATTTTTATCTCGGCATAAAATTTTATAAATACTGAAATTAGGATTTTTGAGATTTAAAAATGTAGGTTTGTTAGAAATATTGTATTGTTCAAAAATTAATTGTGGTCTTATCAAATTTAGTTCCCCTGTCTCTGTCTCTACAAACGCAGTCGACACCTGTCGATCATCTTTAATGGAGATGGAACAACAGTTTAATATTTACCCTTGCTGGGTGCTCCTCTGTAGTACCCGTGGCATGATGGTTAGTGCGTTGGACTGTCATGCAAGGGGTCTTGGGTTCAATCCCTGCCTGTGCCACCTTAATTAAAAAAAAAATGTTCGCGGGTACTGCCTCTTGCGAGGAATTGACAAATCCTTGAAGAGTAATTCTTGTCATGAAAAAGTGCTTTCTCAAACTAGCCGTTCGGATTCGGCCTAAAATTATAGGTCCCTTCCATTCCTGACAACAGTACTCACACACAGGAATGGTTGAGAGTTGTAAGTCACTAGGCCCTGCTTCACAACGGACTGTTGCGCCACCCCATTTAATTTTGTGGGTCCTCCATTGAGACATTTCAAGAAGTTTTGGGGCAGATCAAGTCGCCAGAAATGGTATACTGTGCAACCCATTCTACCACGTTTGTCAAATGCTGGCATACCAATCGCTATGTGTAAACTATTGCTTATGAAGGACGCTATAAAGAAGGGAAACACCAGGTGGAAGAACATCAAGTCCCAGGTCGCAAAAAACATATGGCCTACACTAGATTTAAAGCGATCAAGGTGCTTGCTATCTCTAAGCAGATCGCGTATAAGCTCGATCATAGTTGTCATAACCGGACACTGTTTAAAAGGAAAGCATGTCACGTGACTTTTACAGAAGCTGTATTCATGAGAAAGATGAGAAAACATTTCTTCAGCTCTTTTGTATATGCCCTTCTCTAGGTAAAAAACTAAAGAATTATCTAGGAGAATTCTTCTATAACGATCTAAACGATATCAATCATATTACAAATTTAGCCTCTCACGTTTCTTAAGGCACGCCACGAGACTAGGCGTATTCTCAAATGACAGAAGCTGTATGGACGAGGAAGAGGAAGAAACGGTTCTTCATCTTCTCTGAAGTCTCAAGATTCATGTGGTATCACAATGGGCCATTAAACTGGCCTAAGTGTGTCCGTTTCCATCTTGGACAGTCACTATAACCTAACCTAACCAAAGGGACTCAAATTGGTTTCATTAAAAGAAAGCCTCAAAATTCATGTGGTATCATAATGGACCATTAAACTGTTCTTAGTTTGTCCTGCTCCATCAATGACAACCATTTTAGCCTAACCTTATCAATTGTCAGTGTTGGAATTATTATTTTCCAAGCAAAAACCAACATATTAAAACCGCAAACATTTTTTTATAACAAGTTAATCAAAATTTTCATCCTGTGTAGTTTTATAGGAATGTGGTAAGAACTTTGGTTTTTTGCTGACATTTTGGTTTCTTGGATTTTTTCTCAGAATTTTATATTTTTAAGACTTTTAGTTTTTGAGATTTTTGAAGCGCTATAAGGTACCATACAAATGATAATTCGTTTGCCTTCTTGTTCCTTAGACTTTGTCAAAATTTGAAAAATTCTATTGAATTTCAAGTTCTATTATGTGGTCTTTAAAAACCAAAGTCAAACTTCAACTTTAAATAATACACAAACGAATAAGCACGTAAAACTAAAATTAAACTTTATCCCTCTAACTTTACTTTTCTGGCTTTGATTCTCTTTAACAAATAAATTATACGAAAAACCACTAGGTAAACCTTTAAGGTTGGTAACAACTATTCCATTCGAATATTCCAGGTTCCTTGAACTTTATCTAATTTTCTGTTTTATAACTCCGTTTACAGTGATTTTATTTTTGTGTGCCACTGATTAACAACAACAAAAACAACAACAGAACAAACAAGACCAAAAAAAAACATCAAACTTTAACCTAAATCTAAAAGTTTCTTTGTAAAACGAAAATATTTACCTTTCCTCGGAACAAGAAAACTAACAAAACACAGGAAAACAACAAGAAAAGAAAAAGAAAGAAATAAAATAATAGAAACAAAAATAACTTCAAACATTTACCCACAAAAATCTGTGTGTTTCTTCTTCCTCCATACTCCCCTAAAGTGTATACAGACACTCCCCCTCCCCCCTCCTTACCAAAATAGCAAGCGGTACCAGAGCCCAGAAGCGCCATAGTCTGATGATGGCTGAAATACCTTTTCAATCATTGCTGCCAATTGAACAAAGAAACTACAATACACGAATCCAAAACTATATAGCTAAAAGCCTCCTAGAACGTTTTTAACCTCACGACCATCACCAGAAAGCCGTCGCGTCGACGAGGGTTATGGAGTAAGGCGTTTTGGGAGGGTATTCCAGCAGCAGCGGTGAAATCAAAGGCGCATCAGAGAAAGCACAACAAAAGCAATTAAACCACCCGAAAACAAAGTTATAAACCGCAGAGAATTAAACTTTACTATAGTATAGTATGCCATTTTTTCCCATACTCCTTCTTCTTCGTCTTCGTCTTCCCTATGACTCTTATGATAAAAGAAGTCCACCAACCCCTGGGGGGCTATAGAGATTCCGATTCTGAATCCGAATCCATACTCCAGAGAACAGTAGTGGGAATAGAGTTCCTATACACTACCAAAGCCATATAGCTAGCTCCTGCTCCACAAAAGCATCATAGTGCGCGCACACTAAACACAACTTTATTGCTTTTGAATTTATTTCCATTATTGACATCAATAGGTTGCCCTTTGATACACCTTTTAGCTACACACAACTACCGCCACCACTAGCGAGCTATGACTTCCTTTGAAACCAAAGCCAACAACCCACTATGTGATAGGTAATGGAGGGATGGGCGGGCGGTCGGTGTATAAAAGACGACAAGGAGCAAATCTCATTGCACGACGAAATTCCGTACAAGAAAAATCCCTGATGTTCAAAAACACGATTCACTCTAAAGTTGCAACTTTTCTAACAAAAAAGCCATCTCGTCTTGTTTGGTGCGGAAGCAATGAAAATTTTGCTTCCGACCGCCTGCGTCCGCTCTTTCCCGCATCAAACCAACACGAAAAGTTGATGTGGACAAAATTTTAAGTTAAATTCTTCTTCTTCAAAAAAAAAGAAGAAAAAGAAAAATGGGAGTTGTATTAGATTGCGTGCTAAAAGGTTTTACATATTTGCTTTGACACAATATTGTCATGTTTTGGTACTCTATTTTTTTTGTCTTAGTGTTTTTCTGTTGAACTTTTAAGCGAATAGGTTGTTTTTGGGTTGTTGAAGAAGTGTAAGATGTCATTTGCATTCAAAAGGCAAATGTAATTTCATAAAATATACTGACAGAAAACGTCACTTAATGACAGTTTGGGATGTAAGATGTCACTTAATTATACGTTTAATATTCACATATGTCAAAATTACCAATACAAGACGTAAAGACAATTCGAAGTTTGATATAGTTAAAAAATCACACATCAAAGGCTAATACTTACTTATGTCAGGGTCATTGGCATTTAGACGTCACTAAATGACAGTTTGAGGTATCAAATGACGTCACTGTATTAGATTAATTTTCAACATAATATTTCACTACAATTTTAGTATGTCCGGAGATCAAAATTTTATTTTCGAACTTATAACTACTAGCAGACGTCACGATGACAGTTTAAAATGACAATGTGTCACTTAATCCTTAATAATTTTTATAATTAGTCACTTCATTTTTATTTGTTCATTTTTAAATGACTACTGTTTGAACTCAGCAAAAAAGGTGACAATAAATGATAGTTAGAAATGTGAGATGTCGCTGAATTAAGATTTGACGTTCAACATGCTTATTTCGTGCCAAACTCACCAATAACGGACGTCACTAAATAAAAGTCTTGTATGTAAGGGTTCATAATTGGAACTTTGACATTTAATAAAATAAATAAATTACACATTAAAGATAAGTAAGAACTTATGTCATGCGTCACTAGTAGTACCCGCAGCGTGATGGTTAGTGCGTTGGACTATCATGCAAGAGGTCTTTGGTTCGATCCCTGCATATGCCATCTAACTTTGTTCACGGCTACTGCCTCTTGTGAGGAATTGACAAATCTTAATTCTTGTCATGACGGATACGGCATATAAACTGTAGGTCCCCTCCATTCCCAACATCATTACTCGCACACATAAATGGTTGAGAGTTGTAAGTCACTAGGCCCTGGTTCCCTATGGACTTGCGTTACCTAATTTAGATGCGTCACAAAAGGTCAGTTTGAGATATCAAATGACGTCAATGGGTAAGAGCCTCACATATGAGATTTTACTAAATTTTTAGTATGTCTTGAAATCGCAGTTTAATATGCGCTTTTGAAAATCTTGTTTTCTTACTTATAATTAAAATCAAACGTCAATTAATGACAGTTTAAAACTACAATATGTCACTTAAACCCCAATTGGATTTTAAATAATTAATTTTTGAATGAATACTTTTTAAATCCAACAAAAACGGATACACTAAATGACAGTTAGAGATGTGAGATATCACTAAATTACGATTTGACGTTTAATAAGTCCATGATGTGTCAAATTAACCAAAAATATAAACGTCACTAAGTGACAGTTTTGTATATATGTTACAAAGAATCAATAAATCACACATCAAAGATTAACATTGACTTATGTCAATCTCATTTTCACTAACTCGCAACCAGAAACATCATTAAATGTCAGTTTGAGGTATCAAATGACGAAAATGGATAAGAGCCTCACATATGAGATTTTACTTAACTTTTAGTATGTCTTGAAATCGCAGTTTAATATGCGCTTTTGAAAATCTTGTTTTCTTACTTATAATTAAAATCAAACGTCAATTAATGACAGTTTAAAACTACAATATGTCACTTAAACCCCAATTATATTTTAAATAATTAATTTTTGAATGAATACTTTTTAAATCCAACAAAAACGGATACACTAAATGACAGTTAGAGATGTGAGATATCACTAAATTACGATTTGACGTTTAATAAGTCCATGATGTGTCAAATTAGCCAAAAATAAAAACGTCACTAAATGACAGTTTTGTATATACTTTAAAAAGAATCAATAAATCACACATCAGAGATTAACATTGAATTATGTCAAACTCATTTTCACTAGCTCGCTAACCAGAAACATCATTAAATGTCAGTTTGAGATATCAAATGACGTCAATGGGTAAGAGCCTCACATATGAGATTTTACTTAACTTTTAGTATGTCTTGAAATCGCAGTTTAATATGCGCTTTTGAAAATCTTGTTTTCTTACTTATAATTAAAATCAAACGTCAATTAATGACATTTTAAAACTACAATATGTCACTTAAACCCCAATTGGATTTTAAATAATTAATTTTTGAATGAATACTTTTTAAATTCAACAAAAACGGATAACACTAAATGACAGTTAGAGATGTGAGATATCACTAAATTACGATTTGACGTTTAATAAGTCCATGATGTGTCAAATTAACCAAAAATAAAAACGTCACTAAATGACAGTTTTGTATATTATGTTAAAAATAATCAATAAATCACACATCAAAGATTAACATTGACTTATGTCAATCTCATTTTCACTAACTCGAAAACCAGAAACATCATTAAATGTCAGTTTGAGGTATCAAATGACGAAAATGGATAAGAGCCTCACATATGAGATTTTACTAAACTTTGAGTATGTCTTGGCATCGCAGTTTAATATGCGCTTTTGAAAATCTTGTTTTCTTAGTTATAATTCAAATCAAACGTCATTTAATGACAGTTTCAAACTACAATATGTCACTTAATCTGCAATTGGATTTTAAATAATTAATTTTTAAATGAATTCTATTTAAATTAAAAAAAAAACGGATAACACTAAATGACAGTTAGAGATGTAAGATATCACTAAATTACGATTTGACGTTTAATATGTCCATGATGTGTCAAATTAACCAAAAATAAAAACGTCACTAAATGACAGTTTTGTATATAAGTTAAATAGAATCAATAAATCACACATCAGAGATTAACATTGAATTATGTCAAACTCATTTTCACTACCTTGCGAACCAGAAACGTCATTAAATGTCAGTTTGAGTTATAAAATAACGTTACTGAAACCATAGTTTAATGTGGATTTTTGAAAATCATATTTCCTTACCAATAAGAAAGATTTTACTTTATAATAATTGAATTTGTCATATTTTACTTAAACTGAGTAAAAGTGGATGACATTAAATGACACATTGACTCATGTCACAAAATTACATTGATGTTAAATGTCATAAAATAACTTTCTTAAAAATAAAGAAAAAAAAATCAATTACACCTTAAGAAAGAAAAGAAGAAGAAGAAGAAAATGTCACTAAAATTCACAATTTGAACTAAGTGTCATTTAATCCTAAATTTTAATCGAAAAACTCACGGTCAAAGCCAAACAGAAATATGAACTACCAGAGTTTACTGGATCCAACTTTGATGCTCTGAAAAATAAGTATTGATTTATAATGACCATATATGGATCATTTAATGACAACTTGTCAATTTGTCAAATACTGATTTGTAATGACATTTACAATTATTCTTCTCTCTCTTTTCTAATGCTCGCACTGTATCTATGGCATACAAACAAAGAACCACATTCAATTGTTATTCAATAACAAATTATAATATTGAAATATGTCACTAAATCACAAACTGCCGTTAAAAAGTCACTAATTAAGATCATTTATGAACCATTGATATAATGCTTAATAATAATACTTAATTGAAATCTGACAACTCAAATTTTATAATGGAGATTAATATTGGAAAGTTAGTGTCAATATATATCCGTCTTCTCTCAAATACAAATAAAAAGTGGAATTAGTGCGAACTGTCACTTAGTCATAGGTTTAGATGAGATGTCAAAAGACACTAACAACATTAACATTCAAAAGATAATTTCGACACTTTTTTTCAATTCTTAATCTTAAAGTTGACGTTAAAAATACAAACACAAAAAAGTACTAAAACAGGGGTGTCGAGTGGAGTAATTTATTTGTTAGTACATTCGACAACACTGCTAAAAAATGTTAACTAGTACTTATTTGGCCTTGATTTTCCTCTGTTTTTAAGCAATGAAAATAAGTTGTGAATTTAAGTCTGAAAAATATAAAAATCACTATAAAAACTCAACTTAAAAGTTTAAAATCCCAAAAACGATTAATTTTAATTCTTCTTGAATCCAATACACAATCCATAGGATCTAACAAAAATTTGAGATTGATAGCAGAGCAGAAGCGTGCAGTCAAGATATTTTGTTTTGGTATTTCTCAGCTTAGAAAAAATAAAAGAACTTTTTCAGGAAATTCAGCAAAATAATGGAATAAGCTGAACATATACCTTATTCACATTATGCTACAAGGGATATTATGCGAATGAATAAAGCTACTCTCTCTATCCCTCCCTATACCTTATCTTTTTGTACATAATTTGAAAGAAAATCCATACCGCACGACATACCCAAAGGGCCTGAATCTCTATGGATGGGATGTTTTGAAGATAGAGTTGGAGATGTACTTGATATGGAGTCGAGAATTTCTGTGCGCATCATGAGTGCTAGAGCAAAAGCGGCGAGTGTACCCCAGTGGCAGTGACGGCGGCGGCGGCGGCGGCATCCGTAGACAAAACAATAACAATGAAACATTCAGACCGGGAAGCAACAACAACAACAACAACTAAAAGAAGATGAAGAAGCAAAAAAAAACCTTTGAAGTCATGACGATGCTGGATCTGAATCTAGATGATGACGACGATGATGATTCCAGAAGCAAAAGAGAGAATCTCTGTGTGCATGTGCATCCTGAAACCTCTTCAGACTAGACTCGATGTGCTCTTACAAGAGGATAGGTACCTATAACCTAGGTATAGTATACCTATGCCTTGAACAATTAAAAAAAAAAACGAAACGAAACGAAACTAATAATAAATAGGTAAGGGACACATAAAAGGAAGAAAAAGAAACAAGGCAAATTGCACAACAAAGCAACCAGGAACTCCCTCCTCCGCCTCCTGGTTTAAAAAAAAAATAAAATAAAAACGACATAGGTAAGTCTCAGTATATGCCATATTCACAAAGGTTATGCCAGAGGTTAACTCGAGCGTATATTGCCTTTGCCGAATGATTACTTACTTAACGAAGAAGTAACAACAAAAAGGAAAACCATTCCCTTTTTTCATTTCGTCATATATCTTTGATAAATCAAAATTTTTATCAAGGTTTTCGTTATTTCGTCTATTGTTTCATTTTTCTATTTTCAATATTATTGTAATCATCTCTGAGCATCTTTTTCATACATAATTATGTACGTATATTTCTTTGGGACCTTTTTGAAGACATAGAAAGATATCTCTTTGAGGGTTGACAAAAAAGGTATAAAGACACTCATATTTTTATTTAACTCTGTCAAAGATAAATGACTTTATTATTTGCAACATTACCTCCTATACGACAACCCACCTCTGAAGTCCAAACCAAGACCCATATCCAGCGTAATATAAATGCCCTGTCATTAACTTAAATGAGTTAACTTTTTGTGTGATATCGATTTAATCTTTCTTCTCTTTTCTCTCTTCTTTCATCTCTTCTATCAAAGAATTAAAGTGCTAAGGAAAGAAATAATAACCAAATAAAACTTGAATAAAATATCCAATTTCAATTATAATACAGCTTAAAAAGTATTAAAGTTAACTTTTGGAAAAGCATTCATTTAACGGGTGTTTTTTTAAAGGTGATATATAATTTTAAGTTGGCAACACTATTTTAACCGGCGGTGGCCATTTTGACACCTGTCAAGTGTCTTATTTGTAGTATGGAGTCTGAGTTAATTTCAACATTCATTTCAGTAATTTTAATTGAACAAAAATATATAATTTCAATTACTTGTAATTGTAATTGTAAATGAAAAAATGCACTTAGTAATTACATGTAATTGAAAAATGTAATTGGGTTAGTTTCAATGTAATTGATTTCTTTATTTAGTTATTTATTTCAAGTGAACAAATGAACTTAGAATTTGAGAAAATGTAATTGAAGAAATAATATTGAATAACATTTTTATGTAATGATTACTGAAAAAAGTTGTCATTACTGCATTTTTGATCATTACTTCTGTTTTCAATTACAGTAATGTAGTTCAATTATAAGTAATTTAATTACATGTAATTATTAATTGAGGTTTTCCTTATAGTGCCAAAAGATTCTCATTCAAATTAAGTAAATTTTATATCAAATCAAAGAAAAATATCTCTGTCTTATTCCATTTCAAAGTTGTATCCCTTTATCTAAAAAAAAACACCCTTTAAGAAGAATTAATTTGATAGGTAAAAAAGTTGACACTTGATTAAAGTGACGAAGGTCAACATTTGTAAATTAATAAATAATATGATTGATTGGTAGTTAAGAAGGTTAAATTCATTATTTTTATTAAAGGAAATAAAAATAATTATTTTAAAAAAATGTCTCTTGTCAGAATTTGAATGTTTTTTTAAAGAAGATTTGTTTTTTTTTTTATGTCAATTTATATAAATATTTAAAATTACTGAAGACTTCTAAAAACTACGAAAAAATGGTTGTCAAAATAAATACTTTAAGTTATCTGTAATTACATGTGGTTGATTATATTTTTTTAGACAGAGCCGCACTGACAAAACAATAAATATAAAAGTGTGCAGGGCACCACACGCAAATTGTTGGAGCGACTTTATTTAAATAACTTTTTTATGATGTATATCCATTTTTGACGATTTCATCCATGAATTTTGTAAAATTTTAGAACTTAAACTCCTGTAAAACTTCTATAAAATTCCTTAAAACTACCATAATGTTCCTTAATGCTTTAATCAAGTTCCTTACTTACTTACTTAAGGTGGCGTTACAGTCCGGGGCGGACCTGGGCCTCAACCAACAAGCGTCTCCAGCCAGCTCGGTCGCTAGCTAGCTGTCTCCAGTTTCGTACGCCAAGTTGGTTGAGGTCCTCTCCCACCTTGGTGCGCCACCTGAGTCGCGGTCTTCCTCTACTGCGCCGCCCGTCCCTCGGGATTGGATTCGAAGGCTTTCCGGGCTGGAGCGTTGATGTTCATCCGTTCTACATGACCTAGCCATCTAAGCCGTTGGACTTTAATTCTGCTAAGTAGGTCAGTGTCGCTGTACAGCCCGTACAGTTCGTCGTTATATCTTCTCCTCCATTTTCCATCTATGCGTACGGGACCAATCACCCGAAGAATTTTTTCTCGAAGCATCCTTAGACGCTATCATCTTTCTTTGACAGGGTCCAGGCCTCAGCGCCATAAATGAGAACCGGGATGATGAGTGTCTTATAGATGGTGATTTTAGATGCTCGAGAGAGGACTTTACTTCTCAATTGCCTTCTAAGTCCAAAGAAGCAGCGAGAGCGGTAGACAAAGTCCTTAACTAGTTAAGGATAAGTTATAGCTGTCCATGGTGACGTTTTGTCCAAGACGTCGTTGTTCAATGACCTTTTTTTTGGTGACAGCATATAATTGGTCTTGCCCTCATTGACCACTAAACCCATCTTCTTCGCTTCCGTCGCAATGCTCAAAAACGCTACACTGACATCACGCTTTGATCTTCCAATTATGTCAATATCATCTGCGTATCCGAGTAATTGGATGGACCTTTGGAAGATTATGCCTCTAGTGTTGACGGTTGAGTTTTGCACAATTCTTTCCAGAACGATGTTGAAGAAGTCGCATGACAGTGCATCGCCTTGTCTAAAACCTCTTTTGACATCAAATGCATCGGTGAGATCTTTTCCGACCTTGATAGAGCAGCGTGCATTCTCCATAATCATTCTGCACAAACGGATAAGTTTGACAGGGATTCCAAAACTAGACATTGCTGGGTAGAGCTCTTCCCTATAGATGCTGTCATACGCGGCTTTAAAATCGATAAAGAGATGGTGGGTATCGATTTAAAGTTCCTGGGTTTTTTCAAAGATCTGCCGTAGTGTGAATATTTGGTCGATAGTTCCTTAAGGCTTCTTAAATTTCTATAAATTTCTTTAAATTTCTATCAAGTTCCTTAAAATCTATTAAGATCCTTAGAACTTCTTTCAATTTCCTTCAAACTTTTATTAAGTTCATTCACACTTCTATATAGTCCCTTCAATCTTCCCTAAAAATTCTTTAACACGTTTATGAAGTTTCTTAATGCTTCTATAAAGTTCATTAAAATTTGTAAAAATTCCTTTAAACTCATATAAAGTTCCCTAAAACATCAAGAACTTCTGTCAAGTTCCTTCAAACTTCTATTAAGCTCCTTCAAACTTCTTTTAATTTCCTTAATACTTTTATAAAGTTCCCTAAAATTTGTAAAAAGTTCCTTCAAACTTCTATAAAGTTTCCTTAAACTTCTATAAAGTTCCATTAAATTTCTATAAAGTCCTTTAAATTTCTATCAAGTTCCTTAAGGCTTCTATAAAGTTCCCTTAAACTTATAAAAAGTTCCTTCAAACTTCTATCAAGTTCCTTAAAACTTCTATATAGTTCCTTAACACTTTCATCAAGTTCTTTAAGCATTCTATAAATTTCCTTTAAAGTTCCCTAAAACTTCTATAATGTTCCCTAAAATTTCTATAAATTCCTTTAGATTTCTACCAAGTTCCTCAAGGCTTCTATAAAGTTCCCTTAAACTTGTAAAAAGTTCCTTCAAACTTCTATCAAGTTCCTATTAAACTCTATAAAGTACCTCAAGACTATAAAGTATTCTTAAAACTTTTATTAAGTTCCTGAACACTTCTATCGAGTTCATTCCAATTTCTATGAAGTACCTAAAGACGTCTTTAAAAATCCCTAAAGTTCTATTAAGTTCTTCTTAACTTGAACAAAATATCTTCAAACATCTTATGAAGCTCTTTAAAAATATTATAAAGTTCCCTTAAATTTCTATAAATTCCTTTACATTTCTATCAAGTTCCATAAAACTTCTATAAGGATACGTAGAACTTCTATCAAACTTCGAACTTCTATTAAGTTCCTTCAAACTTCTATAAATGTCCTTAAAATTTTTATAAAGTTCCTTTACACGTTTGTAAAGTTCCTTAAGGCTTCTATGAATTTCCTTTAAAATTATGAAAAGTTCCTTTAAACTTCTATAAAGTTCCATAAAACTTCTATAAAGTTCCCTAAAACTTCAATAAATTCCTTACATTTCTATCAAGTTCCTTAAAACTTCTATTAGGATCTGTAGAACTTCTGTCAAACTTCAAACGTCTATCAAACTTCAAACGTCTATCAAACTTTAAACTTCTATAAATGTCCTTAAATCTTCTATAAAGTTCCTTAACACTTCTATGAAGTTCCTTAAGGCTACTATGAATTTCCTTTAAACTTATGAAAAGTTCTTTTAAACTTCTATAAAGTTCTTTTAAACTTCTATAAAGTTCCATAAAACTTCTATAAAGTTCCCTAAAACTTCGATAAATTCCTTTACATTTCTATTAAGTTCCTTAAAACTTCTATAAAAGTCCGTAAAACTTCTTTCAAGTTCCTTCAAACTTCTACTTAGTTCCTTCAAACTTCTACTTAGTTCCTTCAAACTTCTATAAAGTTCCTCAAGACTATAAAGTATTCTTAAAACTTTTATTAAGTTCCTTAACAATTATATCCAGTTTTTTTTCAAACTTCTACGAAGTTTCGAAAGGCCTCTATAAAGTTCCTTAAAATTTCTTTAAAACGGTCCTTAATTTTTCTAGTTCTTTAAAACTTCTATGATAGTTACTTAACATTAAATTCCTCGCAACCTCTTTAACTCGACTACGGGGAAAATCTTGTGAAAGGATTCGATTTTGAAGCCTTTCAATATATTCGAGCAAGATTCTTAGTCGGTTTTTAGTTGAATTTGTTCTTGAAAAGTTGTCCGAAGATCTCCTTTTTTATCGAACGACTGTGCTCAGCTTATTTCCAGGTTTAGTGAACAAGCAAAACTGCCATATTTGAAGCGAATAGCAGCCAGTCGCCAAGAGCTACCAATGAGGATTTTGAGTTGACGAAATTTCTTAAAAAATCATCACTCCTTAAAATATCACCCAAGACCTTGATGATGCCCCTTTCTAAAATACCTACCTAAACTGTCCCAGTTTCATTTCTTTTGTTAACTTTTCGACAAGTTAAAAAACACTAATTTTAATGTTAATACCTAATGAAGTCCCGTCCCTCCCATCTCCATCTCTCTCAATTAGAATTATACACAAAAAAACTTGTTAAAAATTTCATAAATTCCATTTTAATTATTCCCATATACAATAATAATTATATTATCCCCATTTTTTAAAAAACATTTCACTTTCATCATCATCCCCATTTTGTTGAATTTTAAACAAGAGCGCGCAAGGACAATGTTTTTGTGTATAATTCATTCAATTAATCATTTATATGACTGACTCCTCATCAATTTAATTTTTTTTTACATAAATCCTTCCTTAACTAATTAATATTCATAAATTTATCTTTTTTACTATGTTTACGGGGCTGTTTATAAGAGTTTCAGAGAAAAATGTACGTCTCTGTGTTCAATTTCCTTTCCATTCATGAAAAAAAATACTCTTGTATACGTTAATTCAATGAACTCACTTCCTTAACAAGAAACAAGAAAAAAACATCTTGACTTCGTCGTCGGCGTTGTTGTAATCGTTGTTGGTCTTGTACCCTAGTCTTGCAGGCACTACACTATACACAGGGCAGGGCTATCCCTCGTTAAGCGCAGTTAATAACTTTCCCGTTTATATAATTGAAGTCTACCTCTAACTCTCGAGGAGTAAATTTCTTCATCAATCCAAACCAACAAAAATAAAATTAAAAAAAAAACGAAAACAAAAGGAACCACTTAGTCGATGTTGATGAAACTGATGCTGCTGAATTAGGTACCGTTCCACCGACGCGACCCCATCTCCATTCCATAAAATTTATAATAAAATAATCAGCGAGCAATATAAAACGGAACCGTACCAAACCAACAACACGACCAACAACCATCAGAGTAAGTTTAATAGAAGACGAAAAAGAAGATTGCGGAAAATAATATTTCATATAGAAAATATCGCCTATAAACGGATACGGCTACGGCAATGGCTATGGCTACGGCTATACAGCTTTACGGTTTGCGGCTGCGGCATCATGGCTAACCGAGCTCGGACCAGAGTCGAATCGAATCGAATATAGAGTCAAGTTGAATGTTGAGAAAACCGAGTCTCATCTGTTTGTAATTACCAAACGCATTAAGGCCGACACTACACTGCACACCAAAAAGGGCAGCCAACCGAGATTAATCAGCAGAGTGATTGTGATTGTGTTCTTGAGAGGGTTTCTGAGTTTCGAAAACGTTTTTTTTTTGTATATCTCCCACTCCACTCCTGATGCTCGTTTACATATAATTTGTAATAATTTGGGGGTCCGTTTAAGTGCTGTGGGGTGTTATAGTGTGCGCACTTCCTCAAGTGGGTACTTGATGTTGGTACTGCATAGTCCCATCGTTTTTATGGGTATTTTTAAATACCTACTTTCGAAATATTTAGTATACCGCATACACGGAAACACTTAAGAAGAGGCTACAAATTTCAAATTACAACAAAAATGAAACCAAAAAAAAAGGAAATTAATTTCCAATTTAGATTTTTCCCCACTTTCCATTCATTTGATTGTGATCTGTGTTTTCTTTCGATCTATTTTTTGATTCGATTTTATCGAGAGGTCTTCATTTTCCTATTTTCATTTTCGTTTTCCTTCGAGTTTGTGTTTTTGAATTTTTTGGTGTGATGTTAATTTTTAAGTGTTTCACTGGATTGACAAACGACCTGGCCAAGTGATTTAAGAGGATTGCGATGCAGAGGACACAGTCATTTAAAAAATTAAAAAACATCATTCCGCTCTGCGTCCGTCTTCCCGCGTGACGTTGCGCCGCGCCACGCCGCCGTCGATGCCACACGTTATTGTTTCGTTATTTACTGAGAACAGGGTGTTAAAGGTGATTGGTAATGGTACCGTAAATAAAAATAAGTATCGGATCGGATCTTTCTGTCGGCGTGGGACGGTCTACCTTCCCTGCCTCTATACCAAAAGTTTATTATAGGCAATATTTGTCGTCCACTTTTCTCCATATACCTCCTACAGAATAAGAAGTGTAGGCCGAGAGGTAGGTAAGGTACATACATTATACTTATTGCATGGCAGAGAAGGGAAGGGAAATTTATATTTATGACCATGAGGTGAACAATTTTTAATTTATTGTAATTTATTTTCACTTGTTTTATTTTTTTTTTGTTTTCTTTATTACTTGAACTTTTTGTATACCTGCAATAAGGTAGATTTGTAGGGCGAGGTTTTAAGGCTAGGGTACCTAGTGTTTTTATTTTTGTAAGTCTTAAGAGGATTTTATAAGATTTAATACCTTGACAAAGTGTAATCTTATTTTGGAGTACATTTGGTGTACTTTTATGCAAAGTAGTTTAAATTTAGAAGGAAAACATTTTTGGAATTACAAACATTTTTTAAAATTTTTTTTGAGAAGTGGGATATTCGGGAAAAAAGTTGGATATGTGTTCTACAAAAACTCTTTTTGAGAAATATTTTTAGATTTTGATTCTTGTATGTCTTTTAGACCTTTTTGCATTATTGAACAAAGAAGTTGAACCGAAAACTTATACCAAAGCTATTTGAAGAAAATTTGGGATATTCGCAGAAATTTTGATTCTTAATGTTCTTTAAGATCTTTTTGAAAAAAACTAACAAAGTTTTAATAAAAACTCTTCAAGTTGGAAATAGAAAAACTTTATAGAAAGGAGTTTCTATTAAAGGCAGGTCAATTTTAAAGTTGGATTAAAAAAGTTGTATATGAGATAAAGATGGGGTTTTGCCGTTATTTGAGAGTTATCTATCAATAACATGGTTGTCGCACATTCGAAAAGTCCAGCTTTCGATGACATTTGCGCATAAATCAGACTAATTTGATCGATTGCCATCGTTTATGTTGCCTCAAGGGAAGCGCCGGCTTGAAGCTTTATTGCATAGACCCACGACCTAAGAAAGCCCCACAAGAAAAAGGGGTCAAATCACACTATCTTGGTGGCCAATTCAAGTCACCTTGGTGCGAGATAACCAATGCACAAAACTGCTTGTGCAGAATATTGATTGTGTCTTGAGCTGTGTAACAGGTGGAGCCATCCTGTTGAAACATTACGCCTTTGGTGTCCATATCGTCGAATTCAGGACACAAAAAGTTGGTAATCATCAACCTATAGCGTTCGTATCTTCCAACTACCCAAACATCCAATTATTAGACACACTGAAGCTGCGTATGGTCTTTTGATTTCACATCCTAGGTCAGGGGCAAATTCACTACGCAAAATTCGCCATGTTGTTGCGTGCGAACGGTCAAGTTCTTGTGAGCGACGTGGAATTGACTGCTCTTCGTTGGTAATAGATTACTCCTATTTTGAGACCATATTTCGACAGAAGGTAAATAAACAATATATCCACTTACGAACTTTCAAAATCAACCAATATTATTTTTGGGATATTCAAACAAAAATTATAACTTTTTTTTTTTAGATTCTAAGATTAAATAAAGTTTTTGTCGAAAACTCTTTAAGTTACTACAATTGGATCTCATTTAGAAATGGTAACATTTTCCAGGGTGGGATATTCGTTAAAAAGCAATGTCAAAAATTTTAGTTTTATGCTATTGAGAGATTTTAAGAACATACACTCACTTCAGCTCTTGTCTGATAGCTCCTTGAGCCGGTGGACTCGAATTTGGCCACCAAACGTTAAATAGTCGACTTCGAAGGTTAGCCATGTATCCCATAAAAAGTGCACCACGCGCTCTTCGTTGATAACAGATTCGACAGAAGGTTAATAAACAACGAACTTTCAAAATCAACCAATATTATTTTTGGGATATTCAAACAAAAATTATACATTTTTTTTTTTATTAATTTTAAGATTAAATGAAGTTTTAGCGAAGACTCTTTAAGTTACAACAATTAGATCTTATTTAGAAATAGTAACATTTTCCAGGGTGGGATATTCGTGGAAAAGCAATGTCAAAAACTTTAGTTTTATGTTATTGAGAGATTTTAAGAGCATACACTCTTTTTTATTTGAAAAATGTTGATTAATGTTAGACTTTTGAATATTTATCGAACCTGGAATCAAAAGGTTTAAGAAAAAACTCGAGCCTTTCAAAAAAGAGAAAAAATTTATGCAATAAGTTACTATAGTGGGTGTAAGAACCTATTTCAACGGGATATTCGCAATATAAGATCAGATCAAAAGCTGTATTCAAGAAAAACTCCAGGTTTTTAATAGCTTTCCTTTTGTGGGATATTCGCAAATACAGATGTTATCAAGTGGTTTTTTTATATGAGATCTATTAGCCATGAAATTTTGAGATATTCTATATTATAATATAGTGGGTGTTAGTACCTAATTAAAGGGGATATTCGCAATATAAGATCTGATCAAAAGGTGTATTCAAGAATATACTTAAAAAAAACTCCAGGATTTTAGTAGGTTTCCTTTTGTGGGATATTCGCAAAAACAGATGTTATCAAATGGTTTTTTTTTTATAAATATTAGATCTATAAGCCATGAAATTTTGGGATATTCTATATTATAATATAGTGGGTGTTAGTACCTATTTAAACGGGATATTCGAAATATAAGATCTGATCAAAAGGTGTATTCAAGAATATACTTAAAAAAACTCCAGGTTTTTAGTAGCTTTCCTTTTGTGGGATATTCGCAAATACAGATGTTATCAAATGGTTTTTTTATAGGAGATCTATTAGCCATGAAATTTTGGGATATTCTATATTATAATATAGTGAGTGTTAGTACCTATGTAAACGGGATATTCGTTATATAAGTTCGGATCAAAAGGTGTTTTCAAGAATATACTTAACAAAAACTCCAGGTTTCTAGTAGTTTTCCTTTTGTGAGATATTCGCAAATACAGATGTTATCAAATGATTTTTTTATACGCGATCTATTAGCCATGAAATTTTGGGACATTCTATATTATAATATTGTGGGTGTTAGTACCTAATTAAACGGGATATTCGTTATATAAGTTCTGATCAAAAAGTGTATTCAAGAATATACATAAAAATCTCTAGGTTTTTAGTAGCTTTCCTTTTGTGGGATATTCGCAAATACAGATGTTATCAAATGGTTTTTTTATAGGAGATCTATTAGCCATGAAATTTTGGGATATTCTATATTATAATATAGTGAGTGTTAGTACCTATGTAAACGGGATATTCGTTATATAAGTTCGGATCAAAAGGTGTTTTCAAGAATATACTTAACAAAAACTCCAGGTTTCTAGTAGTTTTCCTTTTGTGAGATATTCGCAAATACAGATGTTATCAAATGATTTTTTTATACGCGATCTATTAGCCATGAAATTTTGGGACATTCTATATTATAATATTGTGGGTGTTAGTACCTAATTAAACGGGATATTCGTTATATAAGTTCTGATCAAAAAGTGTATTCAAGAATATACATAAAAATCTCTAGGTTTTTAGTAGCTTTTCTTTTGTTGTATATTCGCAAATTCAGATGTTATCAAATGGTTTTTTTATATGAGATCTATTAGCCATGAAATTTTGGTATATTCTATATTATAATATAGTGGGTGTTAGTACCTATTTAAACGGGATATTCGAAATATAAGATCTGATCAAAAGTTGTATTCAAGAATATACTTAAAAAACTGCAGGTTTTTAGTAGCTTTCCTTTTATGGGATATTCGCAAAAACAGATGTTATCAAATGGTTTTTTTATATTAGATTTATAAGCCGTGAAATTTTGGGATATTCTATATAATAATAAAGTGGGTGTTAGTACTTATTTAAACGGGATATTCAAAATATAAGATCTGATCAAAATTTGTATTCAAAAATATATTTAAACAAAGCTCCAGGTTTTTAGTAGCTTTTCTTTTGTGGGATATTCGCAAATAGAGATGTTATCAAATGGTTTTTTTTATATGAGATCTATTAGCCATGAAATTTTGGGATATTCTATATTATAATATAGTCTGTGTTAGTAACTAATTAAACGGGATATTCGTAATATAAGTTCTGATCAAAGGGTGTATTCAAGAATATTCTTAAAAAACCAAGGTTTTTAGTAGCTTTCCTTTTGTGGGATATTCGCATATACAGATGTTATCCAATGGTTTTTATATATGAAATCTATTATCCATGACATTTTGGGATATTCACACTAATATGAATTTATTTTAATAATTAATTCATTACACTATATTCATTAATTCAGCTAAGAATGAAATTTATAAAAAAAAATAATTTAAATGAAAAATTGATGTGAATGTTTACATGCGGATATTCGTTTATATGTGGGATATTCGTATTTTATTCATCTGTGCAAGTCTAACACAATGTATTCTTCTCACCAAATTGTTAAGATATTATACAAAAATATGAAAGGGTACCATTTCCCTTAATCTTCAACTTAACATTTTAGTTTTTTTTTTTTCAAATTAATATTTAAAGTCTTTAAGGTCACATTGTTGTCACCTTGTTAGTGGGATATTCGTTAAAAAATATGCTTTTTTCATAAAGAATTTTCAGCTGAACTGAATTCTATAAAAGATGAAGTTTTCTATCACAAATCCCTCAAAACCAAAGTCCCAAAATTTGAAATCCCAACCAAAAAAAAACATAAAACGAATTTCCCGTATTCAAAGTTTTCTAACCAATTTGGGGATTATATGAAATGTGCGCTCTTATGAACACAATTCGATGCATGAAATCCTAATTTTTTGAAGATATACTTATTGTCTAAGAATACTTAAGATTTTGTCTAGTTGAGAATCAAGCGTTCAAAGGTAAGAGACATTGTGGTTAAGTTTTTCTTAAGGCTACATAATTTGAATAACATAACCTTTCTCTTAAAAAAAAAATATCCGTAAGCAAATCATGATATCAGAATATATATTCTATCAATCTAAATCAGGTTCATTTTAACTTACAAATGAAAATCTCAATTTAGTTCTAAAAATGAAATACATTTTTTCAGAACACCACAAACCGCCTTAAGTGATGCTTCACCATAAACGTGCTCTTTTGGGTTTTATTTTTGTTTTTGCTTCCTCAATTATTATTTTTATATTCTCGAAGAAACCAAAGTGTCTGATGCATCTTATACAATTTTTGCAACTTGAATTTGTTTATTGATTCTCGAGTTCGCCACATCGCCGCCATTAATTCTTTATCCCATTTATATACATCCCCCCGTTCCCGCAGATACAAACTTATGTATAGATACCTTTACCGACAAAAACTGATTGGATTTTATGTCTATACGCCCTCATGGCGTCATGCCTTGCAACAAGCTCATTTTCAATGGCAAATATAATAAGCGTTTTGTATCACACCAATAAAAAAAAATAAACAAATAAAATCATCATCATCAGAAAGGCAGGCAAACAGCTAAACAAATCCCCAGTGGCATTATACATATGTATATACACGGAGCACTGCACTGTACACCCTGTGCACACGTAGAACTCCTCGGAGAATGTTTATTCAATCATGGTATTAACTCTGTGAAATGTTGCTCATTCACAAGCAGCATTGTATATATACACAACTTGATTAACTACGCTGATTTCACACCAATATTGGGCTTAGATGGGGCAAATTTATAACTTATATAAACGTTATAATTGTATATAGCTCCTCCAGGAGCATTCATGAGCACTGTTTAGATCCTGCATTCAATACAAATTTAATCACAATAAAATATAGTCATAGTGCAGATTTGTTGCAAGAAATAATGTAATACCCTATTTTTCTTTTATCCAATGGAAATTATTGACTTAAAAGTTACCCCGTTAAACAATAATAACTACTAACTTTAAAAATTGACACATGATCGAATGTTACTACTACGTCAGTGTCAAAATGACAGGTTGACACATTTGTATAAGAAATAGGTTTTTCAAATAAAGAGTTTTTATTTTCTGTAAAGAACTGTCACTTTGATGTTTCAACGAATTTTACCATATGTCAAACATTTAGAAGTTATTTCGATTTGGTATCACGTTATAATGCAAAGGGATTTTTACAGTAAGGACGAAATGACAGCTCGTAGCGACCATATTGTCAAAATGTCTTCTTACAATCAGAGATTAAAACGTCTAACTAATTGAACTTTATTATCAAAATGGATGTTGTCTAGTAGTATCGATGCACGACCTTTTTATGGGGTACATAGTCACCCTTATATGCAAAACCTTCCGAAAAGATCACCGCTGTTCGTTGAAGTTAGCAGTCGAATCCGTTTCGCCTTCAAGAACTTGGCCTTTCGCCGACCACAACATGGCGTACTGACGGACCAAATTTCTACATGACAAAAAATTACGGAAAAAAAGTAAACATTTTTGGTCATTGGTGAAAAATATGAGGAATTCTTCCTCTTCTTCGTTTCTTGCGCTCTTTGTCAATGACACTCCGTTTGTTAGCTCTTTAGAAAAAGCTAATCTCTTTGCTTGGAAGTTTTCCGCCAATTTAACAGTTGAGTTTGAGATTTTATGGGGCCAATCTTTTTTCGCACTCGTGCTGTGGCGAGAGTCCTAAAAGTTCTTAACATACATAAATCCGCTGATCCGGATGGTATCCCCGCTATTGTTCTGAAGAGGTGTTCTTCAAAGCTGACAAGACCACTGTGTAAGCTTTTTGATCTGTACTACTCCTCAGGTCTCATTCCCAAAAAAGTAAAATCTTCCTCACTCTCCAATTACCGACCGATTGCACTTACGTCCCTTCCTTCCAAGGTCATGGAAACGCTGGTTAACTATCAGCGCAACAAATATCTCAAAGATCGAAAGCTTCTTAATGACCAACAAAACGGCTTTCGCAGCATTGCGAAAGTTTTATCTCACCGAACAGTTGAGCAAATCTTAACATCGCTTTGGAGAAAGTGAGATTATTGCACAAAAGCATTTGAAAGGGTTTGGCATCAGGCTCACTTATCGAAAATGAGTTCTTTCGGTTTTCATGAATCTCTGCTTCATTGGATTAGTAATTACCTTTCGGATCGTTCAATACAACTTTTATTCGATGGATTCAAGTCTGAAAACCATAAAATAAATGCTGGTGTGCCCCAGGGCTCTGTTCTATGTCCAACACTCTTTCTCATTTTTATTAATGGTCTTCTGTCTGCAACGTCTAATCTAATACATTGTTTCGCTGTAGATAGTACTCTTAGGCTTTCACGTCTTTCTTCTTCCAACTCAACTTACCCATGAACTGAAACAAAAAGACCATTCGCAGCGTCTTGTGTTCGCTAATTAGATTTTGGAGCAGTTGGAAGTTAGTTCCAATTTTAAAATTCATCTTTAGCGATGAGGCATATTTTTGGATCCGATGGATGCATCGAACTGTACTTCTTTTAAATAAAATGTAATAAAGTCCATTTCCAACAGTTGGCCTTATTGCACATAAACAAAGTTAAATAAAACCAAATTGATCGAAAGATCAACTACCAACAATTAGCCTTATTTCATTTTTGTAAAGTTGATTGGCCAATTTTGGAAAATTGGTCTTATTTCACGACACCGGGCACAGCTCAAGATATAATCGATATTCTGCGCAACCGGTTTCCTGGCATGGTTATCTTGCTCCGAAGTAACGTCAATTGTCCACCAAGATCGTGTGATTTGACCCCTTCAGACATCTTCTTGTAGAGTTTTTTCTTAAGTAGCAGGTCTATGCGAATAAGCCATAAACCAGACGGTGTCCCTCAAAGACAATATAATTGTTCCCATCGTTGGTCAAATTCAGTCTGATTTATGCGCTCAAGTCATGGAAAACAGGACTTTTCGAAGCCCAGTGCAGCCCGGTGGCCATTTGATATCTCATATAAAACGTGTTTTACTTAATTTTATAATTGGCCCGCTTTTAATAGAAACCCCTTTAAAATATTAAATTTACTTGTTTCAAGACTTATTTGAGGTCAACCAACATTTTTTTTAATGTTCTTCCTGTATCTTCTGATTTTATTATTTGTAAACCAAATATAATTTGCAGTCAATGTCTCTGCCGGTTCTTGGGATATGACCGACGCGACGTCAAAAAGTTTTCCGAACGTAAGTTCACACCTTTCATACAGACTCTAGGAACCTTGAAACTTCGAGAAATGTCAAGATTTTCAACTCGACAAGAAAGACGTTAAGAAAGTTCTGAATTTTCTAAATGTTTCAGTTAGTCTTGTCACTTTTTGATATGTTTTTGGAGACCATATACTAATACCTTCTAAAATTCAAACTTTCTTAGACTTTATGATGCGCTTTTTGTTGTGAAACATGTTAGCAACATTGTCAAAACATGTTCTCAAGGGCCAAAGAATATAAAAGAAGATAAATATTTTTGACAGCGAAAAATGATTAATTACGATTAAATAAGTTCAAAGATTAATATTTTTGATGTTGTCAACACAAAAAATGAAAATATGGTGTTTGTTGCGAAACATTCTAGCAACATTGTTCTTAAGGAAGTCAAAGAGTTTTTGCTAAAAGATAAATATTTTTGACTACGAATGTAAAATGTTTATAAACAAAATTAAAAAAGTATACATATGATTAAATGAGTTCAAAGATCAATATTTTTGATGTTGTTAACACATCTCTAATGGATCTATACAATTAGAGTACATCATTTCGATTGAAAAAAAAAATTTTAAAACTTACTGATTAAAATAACATCAATTCTAAAATATGTTTAACTACACATCACAACATCATCATTGATACATTCGAGCGTCAAAAATCTAATCAACAATTTCTTTATGAAGCACTTAAATTCCATCAAGAAAATATTTAACCCTTGAAACCTTAAAAGTCTATCATAACTTTCATAGTTTAGACAGCTGATTATTCGGTACTTGAAGATGCATCAGAGTTTAAAAAAAAGAAATTTAATCTCTCATTCAAAAAAAAAACAACAAAAATACAAAACTCAATCGTTACTCGAATCGAAATATTATGAACTCTGAAATGAACTGACAAGTACTTGAAAAACTTGAAACATGAATAAAAATTATGTTTTCTTTGGACGCAATTGAAATGCCCCAACATCATTATTTTCACTTTACATTTAATCGTCTTACGAATGACGATGCAAACGTTTTAATCAAAATATACATTCGAAAGTAAATTACTCTCGATGCGATGATGACCCTTATAAGAAGCCCCGTCCGTCATCGTCGTCGTCGTCGTAGTAAGCGCTGTCATTCTCGCCTCCTCGGACTTGACAATAATATTTTGACTTATTTTTGACAGATAAGAAGCCGCACCATACTAACAGAATGAATGAGCGTTGCTGTGTGAATGGGTGCATGTAATATGCACTCAGCGGCTCTGCATATGATTAATATACCATACCCGAGCTTGTACTTGTTAAATGGGCCCTTTTAACATGCGGCTTAACAAATAACTTGAAACACATCAGCGAGTTATTATTAATGTGACAATCAGCCTGATGACAAAGAAGAGACAACGAGAGAAAGAAGACACAAACAAAAATGAAAAGGGTGATGTGCGAGGTCGTCATATCTATGGCTGGTTGGAGTTGGAGGCGAAAAAAATACCCATGAAGCATTCTCTTTAAAAGTGTACACTTAACACTTTGAGGCGAGCGGCCAACCAACGTGACGTGACGACGACTGAACGTCGTTTCAGTCACATGAAAGCTCACTTAAAATGCAATAAGCGGTGCCTCAACAAGCTTCAAAAATAAAACAGACGAAAAAAAGCAGATGAAAAATAAAAACCTCTTTACAGTCATTAAACCATGAGACCCCGAACCTAAAGCCGAAACCTGAGACTGAGCGACTCGGACCTGACCGGACTGGACCGGGTCGATAATTACAACCTGAAATATTGCTTTTCACACTTTTACTACCGTCCAGAGACAACATCAACAGACATAGAGGTGCTGCACTGCTGCCTGCCCTCGTGTTCTTTCATATACATACTTACCTTCCACCCTCCCTCACTCACTGAGAGATATCTCTTAACATTGAGCCTTCAGCTTCAATTGAAAAGGCTTTTATGCCGTTAATGTCAATTTAACCGCAAAGGTGTTACTGACGTTACTTTATACGCCACCACCACCAAGCATCGAGCACCGAGCTGTGCTCGCTGTATGGCATCATATAACATAGTGGTGGTGTAGAATGGGAAGATGGTTGGGGCTTCCTGTGTCCAATGTTCATGTCCGCTGCTGCTGCGCCTCCATCCATGTTGTATTATGCCTCCGTTCATCACTTGGCTAATGTGTATGCTTGGGTTGGTTAATTATGCTTGGAGGCTCCTTGTTAACGTGCGACATGGTAAGTGAGGTATGACCATGACGACATGACTATACGACGACGATGATGGTGATGGGCTGTGTCCGCTGTGTCATGTTGCTGTGTCATTGAGTGTGTGGCTGATTGTGAGCAGCATAATTACTTGAAGGTAATTCAATTGCTCATTATATCTGGACAGTGGCCAAACACCATACCACATATATGTACTCTTACCTGGACCTACATGCAGATGCGGGACAGTCGATGCTTAATAGATTTATTTGGCATGCAGCAGAGTGATGAACTGATTGCAGCAGGTATAGAGCTGGACGAACGTTTTGGAATATTGGGAAATCAATGATGACGAGTGTGAATTTGAAGCTCAATTCTTTAAATAGTGTCAATTGATTCGCGTTAAATGTCATGAGGCGCTGCAGAATAGGGTATTGTTTTATTGATTGATAGTTTAACAGGTTTAAGAGATTTTTGACAGTTCAATTTTATTCAAAATTGATTTAAGCAATTGAAATTTTCGTCATGGTAAAAATAGTTATCTTTGAAGTTAAACAGCTTGAGAGGGTTTATTTTTAAAATGGGATCTGTCAATTGCAAGCCCTAGAACATCCCATATGCAATTTAAAATAGTTTTATTGTTGATGTTACAATTACAGAGATTCGTTCTTTTGACAAACTTCAGGAATGTAGAATGCGCTCCCTATAGTTCTAACATTTAAACTATCTTTTCTTTTCCTAAAGCTTACACTTTGTTTTTGGCAGAAAAAAAGTACTAAACTTAACGTGAAGGCATAGAGATTCTTTCTTTTGCCGTACTACGTGAATGTGGAATCCTAAAAAACATTGATTTTCCCTTTAATTGTAACATTTTAACCATCGTATCTTTTCCTTTTGCTTACACTTTGTTTTTGGCAGAAGAAAAGTACTAAACTTAACTTGAAAGCATAGAGATTGTTTCTTTTACCGTACTAAGTGAATGTGGAATGCTTTTCTAATGCTTACACTATGATTATAGCATAAGAAGGGTCTTAAACTTAACTTTCAAGTACAGATATGCTTTCTTTTGACGTACTAAGCGAATGTGTAATGCTTTACCACAATTTGTCTTACCCTCTTTTCCTTTCCTAATGTTTGCACAATATTTTTGACAAAACAAGAGTATTAAAAACTTCTTGAGTACGTGCTGTTTAAAAAAAACTTGCTTGATCGGTGGCTACAGCTTTCTTGTGCTTTTAGAATCTTAGGTTTAAGATTTTAGAATTTGCATTTAGAATCTTTTTGCTCTATAGATATATAGCTTTTTTGTCTTTTGGGTTTTAACAGCTAAGATAGAACTTTGCGTTAGAAGCTTTTTCAGCCCTTTTAAGGAAGTTAATTCTGCTAAACTAGATCGATAACTTAAACTCTATTCTCCCGCACGTCTGATCTCAATACTTATGTGAGTTTTTAAGAGAGTAAATTTTAAGCCAGCTTGATCGATTTTTATGAACTGTTGATCTTCTTGTGATTGGACCTTTTCCATCTTTTTTCCATCAACAAAAGCAATTGATACTTATAAAAGATACAAAAGATACTACCCTTCGCCTTTCCTCTATTTCGTAAAGATGAACATCCAAAAGGCTTGATAGCTATAAATGCCTTACCAACTTTTGTTATGGTTTTCTGCTTTTGTATTTTAGAAACTTTTTTAAAAATCTTCCCCAGCTATTTCCGCAAAGCTATTCTTCTGAGTTATAGTTAGCATGTGCACCAAAAAACAGTTAAAGTCTTAAAAACAATGACCGAAAATATTGGAGTTAATTTTGATTGCTTTTAAAAAAACAAGGCTTCAAGTTTAAACCATGAGGCATGGTTCCCTCTGCCAATTTTTGGAAAATGACTTCACCAGCTCCTTCCACTTTAAGTAGCTCGCTCAAAAAGCCTTCGATCCCTCAATTCTAAGGACCTCTGACATAAGTCCAGCTGCTTTACTAAACATGAATGTTTTGATAGAGCTTTTTCTTGATTTCTTCTTTCATTTCTTTTAAATGAAACTTTACAATGTCATAAACTTTTTAGTTCGTTTTGTTCGTTTCTAAATTCTAAATAAAGCTATATCAAGTAGATCCATACATTTTGTCAAATATGCACAACACAAGAAAATAGTTTAAGTCTTGAGAACAATGATAGAAAAAATGTTGTATTTTTTAATGGTTTTTAAAAAAATAAGCCTTCAGACTTCATCCATAAGGCAATGTTTCTTCTGGCCATATTTTGAAAATGACATCACCACCTTCTTCCACTCTATGTAGCTCGCTGGAAAAGTCTTCAATCGGTCCGTTTTTAGAAGTTTTGACACAAGTCCAGCTGTTATACTAAACATGAATGTTTTGAGCTTTCTGCATTTCCATGAGGTTGCGTGCTTCATTTTTTCATCTAAATGAAATTTTAGTATTTTCCTAATTTTATAGTCGGTTCTGTTCGTTTCTAAATTCCAAGTAAAACACTATCACGCAAATCCAAAAATTTTGCAAAATATGCACAACGCACAACAGTCGAAGTCTTAAAAATCTTAAAGTTCTTTTTTATTGGTTTAAAAAAAAAGAAGAATTTATGCTCCAACCACGAGGCAAGGTTTTTTGAAGAGATATTATGAAAATGACATCACCAGCTCCTTCCACTCTAAGTAGCTCGCTCAAAAAGCCTTCAATCCCTCGGTTTTTAGCAGCTTTTACACAAATCCAGCTGTTTTACTAAACATGAATATTTTGATAGAGCTTTCTGCACTTCCATGACTTTGCTTTCTTCAGTTATTCTAAATGAAATCCTACAATTTCCCTAACCTTACAATAGGTTCTCTTCGTTTTCTATCTCTACAGAAAGAGTCCTTTTATATCTACATCAGCAATGCCCATGTTTGAGCTTCAATGTTCCCTTAATTGTGCTTCCAGGTTTCGATTTACACTAACTTTCCTTGACTGTTTTTATTTTTCACAACATTTCCAAACCAAAAGTCAAAACTTTTTAATACCATAATCAAATCAGTTTAAGGCTTCAAAAACATTCCCAAGCATAAATCACGTATACGTATTTAAAAAAAAAAACACAAAACTACAAGTGCTCCCTTTCAAAAAAACTGTTTCAAAAAACATCTTCCTATGAACAAAAATAAGAAAACAACGACCTTAAGTGCAATAAAATTCAAATGAAAAAATCCAATAAACCACAAACATATATAAAAGTTCTTCCGATAGATACTTCACCTTCTTTCTTTTTTAAACTTGGTATTACAGAGCCTCTCACTCAAGAATCACTCAATTGAATTTAAACGGAAATTGCTTTCAAGGAAGGAAGACATCTTGAAGTGGTTGCTGCTGATTTTGTTGAACTGCTATTGCAATTGCAATAAAATAAAATGAAATAAAAAATAGACATGAACCAGAACTGACAGGGACAGAGACAGAAACAGAAAAACACATCAGAGTGGTTATGGTGTTGAAGCTGTCGTTTTGCCTCAATATTGTTCAGGCTTTTTGGTTTTGTGTTTTTCTTCGTTTTTGAAATACTCGTACGTTTAGTTTTGAGGATAAAAAAGTGTTGCCGTGTTGTCTTAGGTAAGATTTCGTTTGGTTTTATTTGGCGGAAATGAAGTTTTTCCATTGACTATAAATATAGGTAATTCTTTTTTCTCTTTTTTCTATCCACACATATTTCATATCTTCTATCTCGTATTCTGTCTTTTTTTTTGAAGCTCACATGTGATATATATAAAATGCAATGAAATGTGGGATATTTGTCTTTGAAAATGGTTATTGCTTGAACTGTTTGAAAAATCGTTCAAAATTACATTATTTTATGTTCTCTCTTTTTTCTTCTCTTAAGTTTCGGAATTTTTTGAAATAAAAAGAAAACACATAAAACCAAAAAAAGGATATATTGGTTTGGTTTATGAGCTTAGCGAGGAAGGAAAACATTCACAGGATCTAAGAAACATAACATTGATAGTTTTATTTTGTGTCTTGTGTGTGATGCAATATGACTGACTGTTGCCTTAAAATGGACTTTGTGAGGATTTTCGTGTACTCTCTCGAAAACAGGGGTCTTCCCTTTGAAATCAAATGAAACGAGAAACAGTGAAAAGATTAAGGTAAAGAAGATATGCTTGAAGAGATAAACTTTGACAGATTACTTAAGACATACGATTATGTGTAAATAGAAAAATATCATCTTTACTTTGACGGATTTGACGGAGAATAGAAGTTTTCAGGACGAAACGATTGAATTTTGGATTTAAGGGATATAAGAGATTTGAAGATGTGATGAATAAACTTGCTGTAGTAAATAATTTCACTGAGAAGACTTGATAGATTTTGTTATACAACCATAAAACATATGATCGTAAATGCATTAAAGTTCGTCATGCAACACATATTTTCCTCAGGTGTCATTATTTTGCAATAAGATTTTCCAATAAGTGGTTTCATTTTGCTATTGAAAAAACCGAATACTTTTTAAAAGAAAGAAGCGGTTTATTCCATTGTAAAAAAAATAGGGATGTATTCAAAAGGAGATACCAGTGCACATTGCTCCTTAAATGTTGAATAATCAAACATAGTTCAGCGAAGAATTCTACATTCTTGATGTACGGCATTTTTTCAAATACCAAATTCACGATTATTTCTCCTGTTTGTTTTTTCCAATGTTGGAAATATTAAATCATTAATCCAAGTTCGTTAGAGCGCAATCAAGACCCAAATGTGACAATACTGCTTATTAACCTCGTCTTATCCTCACAGGTCAAAATGAGCTTTATAACTGAAGTGATTTTTCAACAAAAAAAAAATGAGATCTTTTTAATTATAAGAAATAAATCTAGCAAAAATTCGATATTGCTGGTGATCGTTCAATCCAGTTAAGTAAATTTAGTAACTGAACTTTGAAAGTTTCAAGAACTAACTTACTATGGAAAATTGGGCGTTAACGGAATGTCGAATTTGAAATATCAAATTATTGACAATTCAGGGTTTTCTGCAACATAAGGTATTGCTAACTATACTTTCAAAAGCTCAAAAATTTCCACCAGTATCGCTATTAAATTCCGAGAAGGTGTGACCCAAAAGTTATTCAGTTTTTCGAATGGTGGCTGCAAAGCGGTCGCCATTTTTGAAGTGAATTTTTAAAATGTCAATGCATAATTCCATGTTTAGTAATTTCATAGTTTTTTCTGACAAATCTTAAGCGATAACAGCTTTCAAAGCGACTGCTGTCCAAAAACTTTTCTATTTAAAATCTCTTATCGGAAAACCTTTAACCCAACGTAAAACCCTTATTAGGATGTTTCTAATATGTGATTTCTTGAGTTGTTATTTTCTATTTGGCAGCACTGGTTTTGACAGCTTCCGCTTCTATAATTTTACCATGAGTCGTCTTACAAACAAACAATCAAATTTCTTTAATTTTATCCTTCCTCCTTCTTTAGGTCCTCAGACCTGTTAAGTCCGTTGGGGATCCCTTAAGAGGCATAGAGCCTCTACTACGCCTATGCGCCATCGTGTACAATTTGCGGAGATGTGTTTCAGCTCCCTCCAACTCTTGCTTAGTGATGCTGATTACGCCTCGACTGTCCTGCGCCATGTGCTTCTCGGTCGTCCAGCTCTTCTTGTGAGCGGATTCCACTGCAATGCTTGCCCTGGAACGCAGTCTTTAAATTTTCGAAGCCTATGTCCAATCCATTGTTACTTACGTCTTCGTATTATAAATTCTATAGGTTCCTGACCTGTCCTTCTATGAAGGACCTCATTTGAAATACAGTTTGGCCAGAAAATCCTTAGGATGTTACGAAGACATCTATTTATCTATTTACGAAGGTTTGCAGCTTTCTTGTTATGGCTGAAGTAACCTTCCAAGTGCTGCACCCATAAAGAAGCACAGATTCGACATTTGTGCGAAACAGTCGTAGCTTTGTTCTTAAGCTGATAGAGTTATTCCTCCAAATTTTTGACAGCATACCGAACGCCGCTTTTGCTTTGCCGATGCGGCAGATGCATCTTCTTCGGTTCCGCCTTTGAAGGTATTGAAAGCTCTCCACTTTTTCCACCGGTTGCGAGAAAATGTTTGTTTGAGAAGATGGTCGGGTTCCGATGCTGAACATTTTTGTTTTGCCGGAATTAATTTTCAGCCTCACAACTTCTGCTTCTCTTTCCACACTTCTTGTCATTTTATGGAGATCCATGATCCTATGCAAAAAACGTCCGCGTAATCCAAATGCTTTAAATAGGATGTCAAAGTCCATTAGATCCCTCCTTTACCTGACAGAGCTGAGCGCAGTTCATCGCTTATCACCAACAAAAACAATATTGGCGACAGAATACAGCCCTGTCTGACTCCGCTTCGGATTTCAAAATCATCTGACAACCAACCATCGTGTAGAACGTAACACTTGGATCCATCATAAGCTGCTTAAATAATAGCAATTAGTTTTTCTGTGATGCCTCTCCTCCGAAAAGCTAACCAGATATACTCCCTCTAAACGCTATCAAAGGCCTTCTCGAAGTCGATGAACAACAGGTGTAGTGGTGATCGCTATTCAACCCACTGTTCATTAATGATCCGCAGGGATGATAATTTTATGATCAGTTTAATCGATCTAATGAACAGACTTGTTAAAGAATGCAGTCTTCTGTGAATGCAATCTTTTACTCAATTAGAAGATTACATTCATTAATTTTATTGTGGGACTTCAGTCTACAAAATTCAAAAGAATGGAAAAGAATGCAAAGTATGCAAACAACGAAATAGAATCTAAAAAATGAAAAGGAGTGCAAAAAATGCATGAATTCTCAAAGATTGCATTCAATTGATTGCGATAAAATGAACGGGAAGAAAAAATGATTGCAATATATTTGCTACAATTTAATAGAAATTGAATTATTTGAAGAGTCCAAAGTGAAGTCAATGAATGCAATCTCATTATTGAATTTATATATGATTGCATTCATTAATGATTGCATTCATTAATGATTGCATTCAAAAAAGATTGCATTCATTTAAAAATCCTGCTAATGAGGATTCTTTTTGTGCTGTTGTGTCTAAATTTCGTATTAAATTTGGAATGTTGGACATTAAACCACCAAGACGCTAACGTAAAGTTTAAACTGACGAAAATATCTCAGCTGTAATTTGACGCCATTCGCAGCAGTGGACTTCTGTTACGAATCGCAACGTTACTGTGAATGGTTAGATTGATTACAATACTTTTTTGTTTTGCGCTAAATGAAAGAGCTTGAATTGCATGACATGATGTTCTAACAAGACGGTGGCACATGCCACACAGCACCCGTGACAATACAATTTCGTTTTTAGGGCCGGTCAAATTACCACGTAGATCATGCGATTTTAAGCCCCAAGATTGTGTCAAATTCAGACTTAGTGGATTTACCATTTGTAGCCATTGCCAACATTTACATAAAATAATCTTAAAACCTTTAATTAAATCGACCGTTCTATCGGATGAAATAAAGATTTCACGAATTTTTCTGAACTGTATTTTTTTTTTATTCCCACAAGTCTGGAGTTTCCAGCGAAGTTTCTTTTAAACCATCAGGCATTTGTTCATTAGTTCTAAATTAAGTTCATCCCACATCAAATCGTTTTGAAAAAGTTCTTCTTATAATTTTTCGTAAGCTTTTACTTTAGGTACGTGTGTCTATCAAATGTTTTTCAAATCCATGAACCGCCTTCTGCAGCTTCATTATGAATAGGAATCCATAATTAACTAATATGCTAATCCAATCGTTATTCCTGCGCTGCTACCGCTGCTGCAGGATGTATTATTCATTTTCCTAAGGAAGAAAAATCTATTTTCAATTTACTTAATCGACCATACTGAAAATAAATCTTTTCCTCTAATATATATAAATATATACAAAGGGCGTTAAGTTAACTATACCTTCAGCTTCAGGCAAACAAATTATTATAATACATAATTATTTATTCCACGCACACGCACTTTATACAATTGTTTTGCCTGTAATCACCGAAACGATTAAACAAAAATAAACACACGAAAAAAAAAATTAAAAAGAAAACAACGAAAAAGGAAACGATTATGAAAATAATTATCAAATTAATAATCATGTTCATTTGACACATGAATAAACATCAATTTGATTTAAGTGCAATATTCAGTCACCTTTTTTCGAAAGAATTGTTTAAACCTTCAAAGTCAAAAAAGCCAAAGATCCATGTAGCCGTATAAACGTTAAGCCAAAGGCGGGCGCGCCCGCATTTTAAACACAATTTTACGGAAGTGTGAACAGATTTAGCCGAAGACGTGTCAAGAGAATATTATGTTGGTTTTCTTGGATTAAACTATTTGACACACACGTCTTTTTTAACAAACTAATTAACATGTAAATTGTTATGAAAACAAGAGAGGAACAAAAAATTTTAAATGTTGGCACATTTTTAGAATTAAAATTTATTATCTACATTTTTGTTTTGTGATTGAAAAATTAATGTTTTTTTTTTCTTTTCATTTTCATTTCAGGTAAGAATCATATCGTTGATGGTTTGGAGGAGTTTTATTTTTGTTAACAATTTTTGGTGAAGGTTTGTTTAAAATAAAATTACAATTTAAGCTAAAAAAGACATAAAATATATAAAATATTGTTGAAGGTTCAAAAACCTTCATAGACGTTAGATTGATTGATGAAATTGAAATTTGAAACTCCTGTGACTTTTTTTGTTATATGTTGTAGGAAGACTTAAGTGTTAAGTTTTCGTGAGAAAAACTTGAGACTCGATATAAAGTAGTGTGATAAAGTTTTGAAAAGTATACGGGTGTAATTTTGTCAAGAAAACATTTCAAGTAGCTCTATAAGCAAGTCTAGGAATTATTTCATAACAATGAACTTTCATTGTGAGATGATTCTTTAGCTTAGTCATTTTTATTTTCAGCTTTTCTTGTTATCTTTGATCATCTAATAAAAAAAGGTCCTTAAACTTTTTTAAATTCAAACAGAAAATAGCAACAATTTGAAAATGGGCAACAGAGGAAGGAATTAATGTTGCAGGGAATGGGGTTTACTTTTATTAGAATCAAAAGAATGCATGGCTTCATTAGAAAGACGTAAGATTTAGAATAAGGGTCAAATTGACCTTAATTGTTTTGATGAGATTTAAGGTAGAAAAACGGACTGGAAAAACAGACAGGTTACGAGGTAATTTGACTTGGCAATGCTGAAGAATCTATGTTGCCTAGAAGTAATTGATGTGCGAACAGAACATTAGCTATTTGCTAACGACGACGCGACGTTCTGCTAGAGATTGTATACCAATTAGATTATGACGATTCTACCTTCCCCTGAGATGCCGCCGTCAAGCAAAATAAGTATATCTTTCTTTTAAACGGTTTCGGTGGGAAAGATTTTCGTAACAACGTGACCTTTTTTCAAGAGTATAAGTCTTACGATAGTGACACAAATAGATTAATTTACATAAAGATTATCAAATTCCTTAGACTAACGTTTTCTGAAGCCAAGGGATCGATTGGATTTGATATGACCAATGTGAGATTCGAAATTAAGATAACTCCGATAACACTCATGAAAAAGGATTTTCGGGAAAAGGAAAGAGTGCAGAGTCAGTGTGGGGGGAAGAAATTGTCTTTCATATTTTTGTAGTTATTAAAATAAGAATGACATAATTTACTCAAATTATGAACATAAGAGGCCCAAGATGACTTCCTTGAGGTACCCCAGATGTGACAAAGATAGATGTCGATTCTCAAAGTATGACCCCAACCGTAGAGTAAAACTTTGTGGAAAGCCAAGAGCTTTGAATTTGAGGTATTGTGATATTGTTTGTAGTTTTTGACCTTTACAGGTGAAAATACTGACTTGCTGTGAAAGTAGATTGAGCCATAAACTAAGCTTTCGAAGAGTTTTGGAATACAGGATAAATTTGCTATCGCTCTATAATTTTCAATTAAATTTTGGGACCATTTTGATGAATTAGAATCAGGAAAAAAGAAGATTAGCGAGAGGTTTTGATCAGGATCAGGACCAAGACTTAAACTATCTTTGAGTCCATATATTTTATCAATGACTAAATCCCTTGTTTTGTATACTGAAACGAAGGAAGTTTTAGGGAAATCTTTCAAATAACTAAAAAAAAACAGTTATTAAGTATTAACTCGTTTTTGCTTTATGATTGAGAGTAGAAGAAAGTAAGGAAGTTGGATATTTTTGTAGGGTCAAAAAATGTGGATTTTGAAAAAAGAAGCTCTGGTGCTTCGAATAGGATATTTTATTTTCATTAAGTAAAGCAAAACCAATACTTAAATTTTTCAATTAGTTCAATTCATTCCTTTAAAATTTCAATGTCATTACTGCTGATAGCTTGAAAGATGAACTTAATTTCCTAACAGCAGTTAAATCGATGATATCAGAGAGTGAAATCGAAATGGTTCCTTCTGTATATGAGACGTTTAAACGATTTCATGAGATACAATCGTGAGAAGTTTTGCATTGGTGCAGTTTCTAGAGTATGAAAATATCTTCATGTTCCCAAAATCCACTTCACATTCATTTTCTTACTATTCTTCTAAAAATGTGTTCTTTAGCGCTGGAAAAATAATACCATATGGTTTTTTCACAATTGCCGAAGACTTACCAAAGCAAGAAAAAGGAATACTTCAAACTAGATGAACACGTGGTTGAAAACAAAGTTTGGAAAGAGAAAAGATCAAGAGTAGATCAAAGCCCTCCTATACAAAAATAAGCAAACTAGGAACATAACACTTACAAATCACTACGAGTGTGTACATTTAATGTCAAGACACTTTCTCCTTCTTGTGAAATAGCTAATTGCAATTCTCTTCTCGCAATTTTTTAATTTTGTTACCCATGCTTCTCGTACAGAGAATTATTTTTTACCGCACTTCACGAATGTGAAATGATTTACCCAGCATTTTATTTTCCATTCTGTGTCGGTATCTCAGTTCAAAGTTAAGAATTTTTTAAAGCTTAAGGCCTCTATTAAAGCTTTAGATTATTTTTTTAACTGTAAAAGTGTTAACAGTCCTTTTAAACACCTTTTTAAAAAGTATGCTGGATAATCCACATTGTTGTCACCGTACAGTATATGCATACATAGGTTTACCGCATTTTGAAATGTCAATTTATCAGTTTTGAAAACCGCACATTATGTAACCAACATACATCACTGCTATTTTATAGTTTTTGTTTCTATTATCGCTCTTAATCATTTATGTTTAGAGACATATGTATTTACATATAGTTTAAAGTCAACAATAAAACGAACTAATTACAATTACCAAAACTCATAATCCATTTAACAAAATATATAATTTTTTTTTCGTTTCGTTTGCTATTTCAACGCTAATTATTTTCCAGTTAATTAAACAAATTAGTCTTTTTCACCGTTGAAAAACTTTTTTTTTTTAATAAAATGGGACATTTTTTAGTTAGGTCTCTCATATACAAAAATTCAAATTTAATATGTACACAAGTACATGTACAGTATTATATAATTTATGTGAAGGTTTATTCGTACGATGTTCGTTTTTTTTTTGTGTTGTTTTTAAAGCTAAATTAACCGCATGCTGATGCATGCATTAGAAAATAATTGCCACATGAATATTATAAAATGTGTAACGTAACTCGATCATAAATGACAAAAAAATTAAAACGGAACTCACCTTTACTATAAACGTACCTGCATTTAATGTTGGTATAGAATAATTGAATTATTATAGTCGTATGCGTGTTTTGTTTAATGTTTTGTGGTTAACGCAGTAACCAAAGTCACATATGTGAATAAAAAATAAAATAAAATTCACCCACATTTTACCTTCTTTTTTTGACACATAACACTGCAGTACACGCGATTGTACTTCTTTGGTGGAAACCTTGTTTTTTTTTCTCTTCACCGCGAATAGAATTTGAAACCTTTAAAAGAATTGCAATAATAGGTCCCTTGCCGGATTTGACGGACGAGTTCTTTCCTTCAGAGGATCCTAACATCCAGTTGTTTGTACGTTTAAAATATTTTCTATTTTTTCTAGCTCTTTTTTACAAAGATTAATTTTTTAACCGCACATCAAGAATGTAGAATGCTTTGCTCAGCTCTGCTTTTTTTAGAGATTCTATTTTCTACTGCACATCAAGAATTTAAAGAGCTTTGTCCAGTTTTGTTTCATAGAGATTCCATTCTATTGAATATTCAAGTAAACTTCGTTCTTGTTGATTCTCATCAATTATTGTCACATATTCTATGGAAAATAAATTCCATATAAGATGTTGATTGAGTATTAAAACGGCACGATTGAATGATAAGATCGTATGTTTCGTGATTTCGTATTTAGTAATTTAATGATGTGGAATTTTTGAATCTCTCTGTTTGCAATCTCGCATCAAGAATGTAAAATGCTTTGCCTAACTCTGTGTAATTGAGATTCTAATTTCAACAGAAATTAATAGTTTGGATTGCTTTGCCCAGCTTTGTTTTTCAATCCTACATATTTAACTATTCAAAACTTTCCTCTTAAATCCCTGTTTTAACCCTTTGAGTATGTGCAAAATATAAAACTTTGCACCTAATCAAGTTCTTCGTACTGTACTTGATTGTGCTATTCCCTGCTTAAAACTGATACAAAATAATAAAAATTAAATTAGAAACAAAAAACAAAACAATCATTAAAGCATCACGTATCAAGGTATATGGCGCTTTTCATCTCATCTCACATCTCTCTCGTTGTCTCTATCGCTGACCCCGGTAATAAAATTATGATTAAAATATATTTGCATAATTGCTATCCTACACACACGTGATTAGATAGCTTAACTCTCCTAAAACTAGGTTGGTTTTCTGGACTGGCGTCGATGTCGTCGACTGTCGTTTGGCCATGATTGAGAGAAAAAAAAAAAACATGAAACATGAAACACCCGCTTGAACACAAAATGATTAACTTGTACCTGATATGGCGCCAGCTTTAGACAACAAAAAAAAAACCATTTTAGATTTAATTTAATACTTTTTTTTTTAAACTCTCTGTTGAGCTATTAAAAACATTAAAGCACATTGCTGCCAATTATCTAATTATAAACTCCAACTAATAAAAAATCGACCACCAAAAAAAGTACATACCTGAGCTGCAACTGCATACCAAGCTTTCAACATTCGACAAGGTGATTATCTTAATCGACAAACTAGCTAGAAATTGTTAGCTATGCCATATGATGGAAGGTGGTAGATTAGGTAGGTGCAGAGGTGCATTACGTGCAGTACGTGGTAGCCGAAAAAATAAATAAAAACATCAAGATTATTTTTAAATCCGTAATAAGCACCTTGCAGCTTTTTGCTGTAGCATTTGACTTTTAAGTGGAAGATAAAGCAGCTTGTTGCACAAACTAACACTCCAAGACGTATGTATCTAATCACTATGCAATCATTAATTCGCCTGTCAATACGTTAAAGCTGGTATAAAGTCTTGACTTTAAAAGCCAAATGCACACGAAGAGTCTAATATATGCACTATGCCGTTCGTTGGTTACAGTTAACCTCGTTTGATTGATTACCATCGTCATAGCTGTCCACGTTGTCAGAAGAATGGTGACGGTTAAATACTTAATCTTGATTACTTTTTTTGCCATAAAACTACCGCCACCCTAAGAAGTCCATAAACGATCTTTCATATAGACTTTTTTATGGGCCTTAAACAAAAAATCTTGACTATTCGAAATTGTGTAGAAAACCACAAAAACTAGATATTAATTTCAAGTAGTTTAACTATGAAAAGTATATTCTATCTATTTATAAGAAGGCTACCTGTATTTCGTGACTTAAGTGAATTCATATGTCTTGGCATGAAAAGTGCGTGTGATGGAATTTTTATAGATATTCCATAGGTTTTAATAGATACAGATAAACATATTTTTGCTTCTGGCGAGAGGGGTAAAGGAGTTTTTATATATTTAGCTTTAGAGATAGAACTCCTTAGGTATCTATAATTTGTATGGAATGTTGCATGTTATTACCTTTTATATTCGTGACAAAGTCTCTGACACTTTAGCAATAAAAACATAGTCATCAATCTTTGATTGGGGTTGAGCGAGCGAGCATAAGTTGTAAACCCTGATTTTTAACTAAAAAAAAATACATCAAAATCATGAAAAAGGTGGTAAATTAGACTGGTTCACGTATACTCGTATATATTCGTAGTTAACACACCCTAATGCATTAATTACATGTATTTAAAACACGATTCGGAAATAAAAAGGTTTAAGTACTATACTCGTATCTATAGAAGTACTTCTTTATGTCCATACTTAATTGAAAATATAAAATGCACAACTGGGTCACAGTTGGTAGATAAACTGGATTTCAATTTGTTCCATAGAGAAAAATGTTACTTGGTTCGAAGCAAATTTAACTTTTCATATCTCGCTTCTAATGAATCTCAATCTCAAGCAACAAGTTAATTGAATTCTGGTAAATTTTGAAATTCATTGACTTTGTTTTAATATTTTGAATTTGACAAATTCATTTGACAAAAAGTTTAAAAACTTTAATATAATTGTGTTCTCTATTCATTCTTATGATTGCAATCAATACCGAATGCAATCTTTTCAATGCATTCTTACACAGTTTTTGAATTTTATGTATATTTTTAGATATTTAAGATGTAACCGTACGAGTACATGTAATTCTGTGATAATTAAAAAAAAAAATATAATGCTAGCGATTACAAAAATTTTAAAAAGATTGCATTCGATTGATTGCTGTGAAATGAATGAATGAACGAATGATTGAGTGAATTTATTGTAATTTTTGAATGTGTTATTCACTTTATTGAAGGATCTTGATTTTTATAAATTTATTTGACATAGTATTAAAAAAAATTTAGATACATTTGTTCACTATTAATTCAAATGATTGCAATCAATATTGAATGCAATCTTTTTAAAAATGAACGAATTCCTTCATAGTTTTTTATTTTTACCATATTCTAGGCTTAACCTTACGTTCAATTCTGTAATAATTTTGTAGGAAAAAAATATAATGCGAGTGAAAATGTTTAAAAGATTGTATTCGTTTGATTGATATCAAATGAACGAATGAATGGGAGAATTTATTCGCAATTCTTTTGAATGGGTTATTGGCTTTATTTAATGTTGAAATTCATTGCAAAAATTGCCATCAATACGTTATGCAATCCTCTTAAAAATTTCTTCGTTCTTTTATAGTTTTTGAATTCATTTTACTTCTAGTGAGTGGGTGTGTTCTCGAAAAAAGGATTTCAATCTCTTGTGCCACAAGGAACGAGCAACTTACTGTACTTTTAATTAAGAAACTGTTTACATTGATCCCTTTGTCTTTGAGCGGCGATATTGGTACGATTGCGTTGCAAGCAAATTTTACAAACAAAATTATTTGCTAATTAGTATCTAACCAAAAAATTAATTTGTTTTCAAAGTTTTTTTTTTTTTAATTTTGTTTAATTTTGAAAATAAAAGTTATTTTGAAAAACAAATGCAGCATAAATAAACGACAGCACCACCCCCTTTTTCTCCAAAAAATCCACTACGCTATACCCTCCCTAACCACCAGTGACCCAACGCAACCGATAACGCACCAAAGCAATGAACATTTTGTATCTCTTTATGAAGTTTTAACTTAGTCGAGTTCTTGAAAATACTAAATCAGTTTCGAATTTAACATTTCTTTTTTTAAATTATTTTGAGCGACGAACGTATTTGAAAACAGAGTTTAACCAATCAGAGCTCGTTAAAAATTAAAGGAATCAGAACTGTTTTCTTTGTATTGAATATTGAATTAAAATTTCGTTCTTTTTGATTCTCATTATATGGTGACACTGTTTTTATGAAAACAATGCTGTCAATTTAGCATTAAGGCGGCGGGATTTTATGATTCTAGATTCTGTGATTTAGTATTTTGTGGTTTGGGGTTTTTGAGATGGATTTTTTGAATCGGGATTTGGTATTAAACCTGTCTTCTAGAAATAGAAGAGAGATAGAGAGAGGGTTCTATCTTGAGTTACTGAAGTATTGTCTAGCAGGTGTTGCTTCCCACTACTGCAACTCTTTTCCATCGCTCTTCTGACAATAAGTCCATAATCTATAAACTGAAAATGTATGCTTTTTCGTATTATTCTTAACTTCATTCTTCGAAGACGAAGAAGCTCCACTTCTTGCTTCTTAAAATTATATCAAAACTTACTTCAATCGTTTCAACCCAGTTCTAAGATGCTTACTGTCTGATCAACCTCGATTGATGGAGAATAATGTACTTTAAATCCTCTGACTATTAAATCCTGAATTTTGTAAATTTTGAAGTTCATCTTAACACAGATTTGTGTTTACATCACGTTTCATTTTAAAATGAACATAAGTTTTGTGTTCATATAAGAAGGATTTAAGGACGAAAATTCGTGATTTTCAACAAGAAAAAAGATCTCATTCATAGCATTACCATCAACCATATATGTAAATGTAAAGAATCTACATCTAGTATATTGTCTTAAGGCAAACTTGAACTTATAGTAGCACATCTTCATTCCATTTTGACACAGATTGGATAACTTCTTAATCCTTAAAACTGTCTGCCCTAATACCCCAATTATTACGTGATATGCAAGCTTTATGTCAACCAATACAAAACAAAACCAAACCATCCAACAACAGCAACAAAAAAAAAAACACAGAGAAACAACAACAAAAAAAAATAAAATAAATTCAAAGTTTGTACCAAAAATTCTAAGAGATTCCAAAAGCACATCTGCAAACTTCATAATCCTTATTTTCTCTTGCATAGCATATTTACTTTAATTTTGTTAAAGATATAGATATGTATGTGTATAGTATCAACCCATCGCCATCGGCAACCGCATAAAAGTCCAAAAATATTTAGACAACCATGAAACGTATACTTAATGACATAAAACTCTTGTATACACAAGCTGTTTTTTTTGTTTGGTATTCAATTTTTCTTTCTTCTCTCCTTTTGTTGTTGGTTTTGTTTTTGTTTGGTTTTATATTGTATAATGCGGTGTATCTTTAAATTGACATCTTTAACGCCCCCAAATATGATGATGCTTTGCTTTGGGTTCATCCTATAATCCCTACATAGGACCATTACGGTCCTATACAGTATCCCATAAAGGGCCCATATATAGACCATTATATAGCATCTTGTTCCAAACACAAATACCCAAATTTACCAGTTTTGCTATATGGTAATCATCAGGCTACAAAAAGGCTCTCCTTGTTAGTGCTAATTAATAAGAGAAAAAAAATAATAAACATGTATATATAAATATTTATAAGAATATATGAACGGAAGATTGTAAAATGGCTAAGTAAAGAGCTGCTGCCCTGGCCAGAACCATATAGTCTAAGATTTTTTGTTAGCTTTTGGATTATTGAAAAAATGAGTTGCCTCCGAAATTTGTATTTATTAAATTTGAATGGAGTTTAGGAAAGAAATACAGAAAAAATGTAATTTTAAGGTCTATTTTTCTTAAAGAAATTTAAAGAAAATCATTTTGAAAGACTCAAACTCTGAAAAATTTAACTTCTTCAAAAAAATATTTGTAAAAACAAAGAAAGATAATTCAATTTTGTATAAACTTTTTACGTACGATGAACCGTTGTGGAGATATTTACTGAAATGGGCTTTTCAAAATGGCGGATTGTTGTTTTCTTAAAAAGGCACTAGCTAAGAGTTAATACCGAGTTGTGTGGGATACTTACCGCAATAAAACCCACGTTGTTCAATCAGAACTAGTTTGTGAAAGATTGAGAAACGATTCTTAATTTATAAATCGCTAAAAGAGAAGTTTATGGTTACAGAACTTTTACATAGCTTTTAGCCAATCAGCAGCTGATGAGGCTTGATTCTTCTTGCGAAAATTGTATGGTAACTTTGAGACGGTCTGCATTTCGAAATTGGTGTGACTCAGAAGTCACTGCTTTTGAGATAAAGCGGGCTTTTAAACTACTTCTGTAACCATTTCAATTTTAAGGCCTTGAAGGGTATTATTATTCCAAGAAGAAGTTTTTAACGTGATTAGCATTTGTTTTCTTTGTAAAATCCCAAGTTTACATATATAAGTTGATACGTTACTTTTGCGTCTAAGTACTAACTTTGTCGACTGTGTTATTCAATTTTTGTGTAGCCTTTGAAACTGATCTATCTGGCACCAAATTTGCAGTATTCCCAGCCTTTATATATAAAAGTGTTAATAATATTGGTCCTAAGACACTTCCTTGAGGTACACCGAATTCAATTTTCCATAGTTCCGAGTAATTTTGTTTGTTTCGTAATCTAAAGCGTTGGTTCGTAGTATATGATTTTAATATTTTGTATAACTGTTTGAGAAGGTCCGTATGGAGTTTTTACTCAAGCTTCAAGTGCCAAACATTGTCAAAGGCTGAAATGTAATTCGATGTCCTTGGTCTATCGTGGAATGTTTATTTGTAAATCTAATCTAATATTTCGGAATAAGTCATCTTTTTTCTATTAATTTGTTGAGTCTTCTCAGTAACAGTTTTTCGAAAACTTTTGCTTATGGTTGGTATCAGCGATATTGGTCGGTAATATGTTACTTCTTTTGATGGCTAACCTTGTTTAGATATAACAATGTCTTCTGAGGCATAACTTAGTTTGGAATTTATTTTAAAGGCGATTGAGGACATTTCTTTTAAAACCTGAACAGTGATATGATCAATTAACTTCAATTTTAAGAGAAAATGTTTATTACCCTTTCTGCTTTTAATGTTAAATATTTTAACTTAATTTTTTAAAACCATACTGCACAAACTATAAAACGAAATATTAGCAAGTTTTCAATGGGCTTACATGTAAACCATTAGAATCGTGATCATAAAACCCTAAAACCAACACACAAAAAAAAGAAAAAGAAGAACAAAATTTGAAGCCATGTGAACACAGAAATACGACAAACGCGAACATTTATTCAAAATAATATAACAACAACAAACTACACAAAATCGATTTCATCCGCGATGTGCTGTAGACTGTAGATGAAGTTAGTAACTTTGGTACTTTGTCTTTTTAAGCCAAACGCCCTCTTCTAATATTAATGCCCTCAGTTTTTTTTAGTCTTGTTAATTTTTCGTTCGGTTAGTATTCACTTCTTTTTCTTCTCCTTTGTATCTTATTTTTTCTCAACAAAATACACAAAGATCCAATGTCGTATAAGCTTAACACTTTTTTTTTAATATACAAATTTTGAGGTTGGTTAAAAATTGACGTTTTGTAAGTCTTTTGATGTCATTTATTTTTACCCGAGTGATGTTTCTTTTGTATTCTTTAACAATACTTTTTCTTTAAGGTTTTATGTTTGTTTTTTTTTAAATAAAGGTGCCAAAAAAATTAACAAAGCTTTCATTTGTATCTATCAACTTATGTATGTTAAACCCTTTGTTACACGATGTCCCTTAAATATGGAATATCAAAAACAAATCCATCTATTGTTAAATTTAAGAAATAACAGATGAAGCATTTGAGCAGAGATCATAATAATCTTTTGTAAATGTTTTCTGTTCAAAAAACCTTCATTAAGAGTCAAATCATTAAGCGATGTCTTAGTTTAATCAACAAAAAAACTTTTTGGTTCACTAGGGCGTATACGTATTATTTTTTGTTTGCTTAAATTTTTATGAAATTGTCACTTATTATTTCTCAGAAATGCTCAAATATCAAACTGCTTTTAAAAATGTTTACCAATAAAGTCCGTGGAGCTAGTAAGGCTCTATTAATGTTGACATTTCAAATAATTTTCGATCAAATTAATTAAGTCAACATAAGTTTAAAACAAAAAAAATTTAAGAGATTCTTTACCAGAGATACATTTCTTAGCCCACAGTGTTGAAACTCTATTTTAATCTTACACAAATATTTAGGATGTATTTCCATCCAATCCACTTCTTTGTCAAGTCTTCTATATACAGTCGTTATCCTAAAAAAATGTTAGGTATCCTCAATGAAGCTTTCATAATTCACTTTTCAATATTTACTCTATAAGCACAGTCATTGACATTGATGGCAGATAAATTGACAATATTTATGCACACTAACCACATAAATATATGTATATCTTCCTACATAATATTGTCAAGCTTTCTCATAAATTCAACAACTTAATTGCTAAGAAAACATTTTCAAATTCACAAAACCATTTGTTATAATAACAAAAATAAAACCTACAGAACATACGAATCTTCACAAACATCCACAAGTTAGAACCAAATGCATGATGCCTTGATGCCTTTTATGTACTCTGGAGGCAATATTTGTGGGATATATGGGGGATGTTGACAGAACAAAAAAAAAATAAGAACTTGTCTTAAGCAAAAATTCAATTCATTTCGAATTCTTTCAGCATCGCACAACAACTTTCCAATTATCGCTGAATAAACACAAAGAAAAACTGAAACTGAAAACCAAAACCAAAACACACATTTTTAGCTACATAATATTTTGTTTGTGATTTTTATCATCACAGAGGCATGAAGACAGAAGAGGCCTACCTACAAAACCTACACAGAAAAAAAATCTTTAAAGCCTGCTTATGCGTACGGCGACATTGTACAATGTCATTTAAATTACACCCGTCATTAATACTGTCAACTGACACCACACCACACCATACCAGACCGGATCAGCATATGCTAAACCAGAGAACCAGAAAATAAAAACAAAAGACCGATTGAAACGGCACCTCACAATTTAATTTGCTCGTAAAGAAGTTATCTTGATTGCAAACAACAATCTTTACAGGTTTTCCTTATATACGGTGGACCACAATCGACATGAGACGACAACGACGACGACTTCTATGACGACGATGGAAACGATGATGTGGCCTTAAAATAGGAGCTTCAAACTTCAATATACGCATAAGCCTTGGCAATAAGCAAAACCTAAACACAAAAATGGTCATTATCGCCTCTGCTAAAACGACTTATAAAACGAATGAAAATCATCCTCTTTCCCAGAACCAAAACCAGGACCAAAACCAAGACCAGACACACACACAATCATTACCACACAAAATGTCAGTTTCTATTTCTATTGCTATTTTAGTGTCTGTATACAAGTGTATAAATGTCTGTGCTAAGGCGACAGGCTATAACGATTATATTATAGAATTGCCTTAAAATGATTGTTTGCCATTGGATTTAATTATTCAAGGTTGAGGATAGACAATATAATATAATATAAATCCATAGACAATATAAGAACTTGACAATAACACCGGAACGCAACTTAGGTTTATGGGTACCTATCTACCTACCCTACCTACCTACCTACATACCTACATATATCTTAGCCAAGCCAAACCAGAAAACCCAACACAATGAAATACCCCACAGGATAGCATCATAATATTATGGCATTGTCCTTTGTAATTTCAATGGTTTTTCTGCTAAATTTCACAGCTAGCACAATATTTTCTAGAATTTTTGTGTTTGTTGTTTGTTGGTATTTTTTTAACTTTTACTTTTACTTTTGCTTTATTGTTGTTGTTGTTTTTATATATATATAGACGACAAAAAAAAGGACACACACTGTGATTTTAACGACGACCACATGAATACCTTTTGGTATATTTTTGATACATATATTTTGGCTCATGAAAATGTGTTTTGCTTCGTTTTTCAATGTGGGTGTCCTTGATTCATTTTTGTATATGGCGATATATTTATATAGAGTGAGAGGACTAATAGTATATCCTTGTATCTTGGTTGGCTTGAGAAGGAGTCACTTTATCATGTGTTTTTTTTCCTTCTTGTTTTGTTACCATTAAGATGTTATAGCTTGTAGGTACATAGAAAGATAGTTGTATCTATAAAATTCTTTGAACCAGTGTTGGATCTGTTTGAGTTAATCAAAGGCGCAAGGACATCCTACCAAAATCTTGGTAGAAATGACTGTTCAAAAAAATTTATTCCAAAGTATGATATACGCAATAATATTGTTTATTCTTTTACTCTATGTCAAAATATCTTCTCTGCCTAAGTCACTTAATCACTATGTCTATTTACAGCGTTGAGGAAAACGTGCAAATGAAAAAACTTTATTATCAAAATGGTTGTTCTCTGTTAACAACGATGTGAGTTGCGCCCTTTTTATTTAGTTCATGGCAGACTTTTAAAAGAATGCAATCTTTTGGGAATGCAATCATTATAAATCATTTGTTCAACTTAAAGATTGCATTCATTGATTTCAACTAAATCATTCCAATTCTCCGATCATTTGAATGCAATCGATTGATTACAATCATTTGGGACTTAATGCATGTTTTGCATTCCCTTGAACACATTGCATTCTTTTGAAGTGTTTGCATTTTTTTTAAGTATGCATTCTTTTGAAATCGTTTCATTCTTTTTATGTCTCTTAATTCACTTCAAGTCCTTGCATTGTTTTGAGGCCTTTAATAAATGCAATCTTTGTATTGAAGTCATAAAATATTGCATTCAAAAATATAACATTCCCAAAAGATTGCATTCTTTTTCAAACCTGGTAAATGGTCTTGGTCATCCTTCCAAGTCGAGTATTTATCGTTTGGTGGCCAAATTCGTGTCCACCACTTAGTAAACAATGAAGCCACCCTTTGCAGCTCAAGGCATGGTGAATATTGCGTCGTGATTTTGGCCTGCCGCCATAGTTGATATGAATTTCAACAATAGCTTTTTCGATTTTTTTGAATGAATGGATACGAAAATATTTATTTATTTATTCAGGTCAAGAAATAAATAATCATGTATCAGTTATAGTCTCATTACGAACATAGTTTACCGTATGTTTCCTTTCTCGGAATAAGCAAAGTTTTCTAATTTGCCGCGAGGGAGCATACAAATCTATTAACGATAAAAGGAAAGGGCATTTGATATGATACGACAAAATGTCACTACTGACAACATTTGTATTTTATTTTCAAGTGACTGAGTTTCAAGAAGTTTACATCTAGTGGAGTACGACAGGTTTCGATGTTCCAACCTATTTTCGGAATTATAAACCTTGTAATTTTTTTGGGTCATTTCAATTCTATTTGAATAAATATTGTAGTAATTTTGATCTAACAAAGAAGTTAAATAGAGATTTAAGGACAAAGGGGTCCTTGAAGTCTTTTGAATTAATTTTAATAAAACCTAGCATTAAATTGGATTTACCTACAATATATTCTATATGCTTGCTAAAGTTAAGTTTTGAACCAAACAATACACCAAGGTCCTTTTTCTCCAAAACCCTTTCAAGAACAAAGTTATTAACTTTGCAATCAAAAGAATTTTTTGAAAAATTGCCAAAAAAAAACAAACTTGAAATTTTTAACGTTCATGAATAATTGATTAGTCGTACACTATTCTGTTAACTCTTGGAGATCATTTTGCAAAAGAATACAATCATTTAAAGAATGTATGCATCTGAAAAACTTTATATCATCTGCAAATGAAAGTGTATTAGAATTTAAGAAGACATCAGCCAGGTCGTTGATAAATATTAAAAAAAAGAAGGGGACCAAGAGGGCTTCCTTGCGGGACACCCGAGTTAACAATAATTGGACTAGAAAACACTTTATCACTACAAACGAATTGTACACGACCCCCTAGATAGGATTCCAACCATTTCAACATATTTTAGTGAAAACCAAATAGTTTCAGTTTTTCAATCAAAATAGTATGTAGTAGATCTTCCTGCAATAAAGCCATGTTGAAGAGGTGAAATATGGTCCTTAAGGAGAAATGTCTACTTTTCACATATAATTTTCTCAAAGAGTTTCGATATACTTGATAATTTAGAAATAGGACGATAATTATTTACTTCCTGCTTAGGACCATTTTTCATATTCATATTCTTATTCTTATTCATATTCATATTCATATTCATATTCATATTCATATTCATATTCATATTCATATTCATATTCATATTCATATTCATATTCATATTCATATTCATATTCATATTCATATTCATATTCATATTCATATTCATACTCATATTCATATTCATATTCATATTCATATTCATATTCATATTCATATTCATATTCATATTCATATTCATATTCATATTCATATTCATATTCATATTCATATTCATATTCATATTCATATTCATATTTCATTCGAAGTAACAGGTAAACGAATGAAAAATATTTGAAAGATCAGAAAATGTAGAACCAAGGTAGTTCATACTGCTAGGAATACCATTTGACATTTTTTTACTATTAAATGACCAAAAACATTTTCCATTAGTTTTTATGTTTGATTCAATCGATAAAATGTAATTTTTATGTAGAAATGTGTTAAGAAAATCGAATTCTCGCGCTATACGCATGTAATTATTATTTAAATCGATATTATTTTCGAAAGTCCGTATTCTTTTGTAAGCCTTGTTTTTTTTTGTTTATTACTTAAGTTACAAAGCCTCTTGTTATACCAAGAAGGCTTTGAGTTTTTGGAATAACCAAAATTGCCGGATTTCGAGCGGCATCTATCCACACGTGATTCATGAGGTGCCAATGCTTTCTAATAAAGTTACTGTTTTTGTTGTGGATTTTTGGCGGGAGTTGTCATCGGTCCATATTTCTTCGAAAATTATGCTAGCCAGGCCATGAACTTTAACGGCGATAGGTATAAATCAATGATCACCAATTTCTTGTCTTCCGAATTGGATGATATGGACACCAAAGACGTATTGTTTCAACAGGATGATGTCATGTGTGACACAGCTCAAGACAAACTCTATATATTGCGAGAGCTGTTTCAAGGCATTTGTTATCTGGCGCCGAAGTATCGCGAATTAGCCAACAAAATCGTGTGGTTTGACCTTTCTTTATAATACAAACTTTTTATTGACGCCACAAGTGTTATTGCTTCTAGAGACACTTGCTGTCAAAAAATGGTTCCCTTGTTTTAAAGCCTTTTCTGTATCTTTTTTTCAATATTTTCTGTAAAAACAACATTTATTTGTTTTTACAAATTATGGGTCTTGAAATATGTCTGACGAAAAAAATTTAAAGCCAAATCCGAACGGCTAATTTGAGAAATCACTTTTCATGACAAGAATTACTCTTAGAGGATTTGTCAATTCCTCGCAAGAGGCAGTCCCCTTGAAAAATCAAACAATCCAAAGAACTAACCATCATGCGACGGGCTTACCCCAAAGTAGATACCTCTCTAAAAATTTAGATTCTAGGGACCTTGAAACGTTGATAAATGTCAAAATTTTCAATTCGTTAATTGGGATTTAATACAATAACTTTATACGTTATTTTAATCCTATTCTAGGGAAAATCAGTTTGTATGTTTGTTTGCTTGTTTGCTTGTTTGTTTGTTTGTCCATCGTTCACGTCGCAACGGAGCAATATTATGATATTATTTTTTTGTGTAAAGGTAGCTATGAAGCTATAGAGTGTTTTAAGCTACTTTTTACCGCGTTAAAATATCTCACTCCAGCTCGTTCGCGAAGATTTGTCGGTAACGCTTATAATTAGATATTCATTGTCTATTATCAGGTGTTTTTTCTTTCATTTGTTGGGTTGGATTATATAGAAGTTATGATTTGATATTGTTAAACTCTCTCACATAAAAGAGTCATCAGCAGGAACCTTAAGAATGTTGACAGAATTTCGATATAAAGGCCTTTGTTGTATCTTAATCCGCTTCTGTTTCTACCTAGATGTTCCTCATAACCAACCATTCTGTGTGTGTCCTTTTATTTTTAGCTCCTTCTTCTGCTCCTGCTGTTCTTGTTGTTGTTTTGTATTTGGTGTTAGTGTTGATGTTGATTTTGGTATGCGGTAGGTACCTATTTTATCTTTTCAATTTAATTTTATTGCTGCCACCATGAATATAAATATTTGGACAATGTCAAAAGTGTCCCTATATCTTTTAGTTCTTATCCCATCCTTCTTTCTCTCTCTCCTACTCTCTCCCTCTCTGTCTGTCTTTTTGACTTTCCCTCTCTATATTCATCTACTTATATCCGTTTGTCTTCGTTTTTATCCTTAGAAAATTTCTAGGCTTTATCTTATGTATGATGGCCTGATGTATAATGTCTTTATCTTAAAAGCAAAGAAAGTAGAGTAGGTAGGCAGAGGTATAGACATTGGAACTCTCGTATATAGAAAACGCAGCAAGGATACAATTTTTGTGTTTGTTTTTTTTTTTTTGTTTTTGCACTTGGGATGATGATAACAGAAATTGAATTAAGGATACACGCATGCACACATCACAAGACCAAGATGAAGAAGAAGCAAAAGGATAAATATGTTTGTATGTTCATAATATAACCCTCACGCTGCTTTGCTGATGACTTGTCTATATTTTAGGTTAAGATTCTCAATTCTTTTTTTTCTTTTTTCTTCTTTTCCCTTTTTAAATTGCGTATAATTTTTAAGGGTAAAAGGACCAAAACTTAACCGACACAAAAATTATCTATGTATGTCATGGATCCTGTATACGGAAATCAAGTTTCTAATACTAAAGGATAGACCCAAAAGGAACAGACTAAGAAAAGCCTAGAAAAATAGATAGGTAGGTGGTAGATAGGGTGGGTAGGGTATATGCTCCTTGAAGAGGGTCCTCAAGGATTTGATTTGGTTAGCTATACAGAGAAAGTTGATTTTTTGTTCTTCTTGGTTCGACTTTCTTGGTCCTTTAATATAAAAGAATATGTGTGTTGTGGATTGTCGTCGTTGTCATCGTGTATAACTGTGTGTATGGACTTGTGTGTGTACCTTATATAGGGATGATTAAAATTGGGTTATTTTGTTTATTTTTATTTTATTTCATATCCTGAGAGCCTGAAATCTTTCTCGTTTTTTGAGTTTGTATGTGATTTTTGTGCCATCTTCCTGTGTTTGTTTGTTGTTGTTGTTGTACATTTTTAAACGAATTATTATTATTATTCGATGCAAGGATGTTTGCTTCTCACACAAGAAATTGATTAGATTTTGTTCACTCAATTTTCTTCCCTTATTTTGTTGTCTTCTTGTTTGTTGGTTAAATTCAGGACTCTAACAACACCAAATACAAGACAAGAAAAAGGAAACAAAAAATAAGGGATGGCAAAACATGACTTGGGATTTATTTGGTATTCGATGATAGGCAATTTTTGTTTTCTATACACTTTTTCTGTCGGGGGCTAATGAGATTTCAATTTGATGATGAGATAAGGGAATTGTCAAATCTATAGTAGGTACATAGATACTCGTAGATATAGGAAGGTAGATTTATTGAGATGTTATATGAAGACGTCTAAGAAGGAAGAGAATCTGAAGAAAACAGCAATTGAGATTTTTTTTTGGAGAATAAACAAATTAGATGGTTTTTTTATTGAATGTTTATAAATTATAGACTTTGATAAATTGCTTTTTATTTATTTACACAATTTAATTTTTTTTTGTTTGTTTGGTTTTTGCTATATAGCTTTTGTTGTTCAAAGTTTAAAAAAGACAACCTTTTTGGTGTTGGTAGGTAGAAACCGGGTAGAATGTCGTTGACTTTGTATACTTTCTAAAAAATTGATTGATTTATTTATTTGGGACTTGTGGGAGTTTTGTACACAGAGCTTTTTCCACTTAGCAGAGTGCGAAGAAAATTAATGTCTATTTTTGTACTTTTTAAATCGAAGATTGAAGAGGTTTTTATATTTGGTTACCAGTTTGAACTCAATCGACACAAGGGTTTGAGATGTAGGGACCAGGACAGAAGGACAAACGGACGCAATCGGTGGACCCGCTCATGTTTGATTAAAAGCTCGAGATCGAAATGTTTTACGAATGCAATACTTGCCATATAGTTCCTATACATATGTCGCAAGAAAAATCATTTTAATATTCACTATTTCTGTGCATCAACAAAATAAAAATAAGACGGAATTGAAGGCGAGTTCCAGGAATTTAAAGGAAACTTAATATAAAATTGACGATCTCTCATTCAAGGTCTTAACTTAAAAACCTGAATATTTTCTCTTCTTCCTAAAAACTTATTTTATAAAAATAATTAAAGCTTTACTTTAAGTTTTTTTTCGAATTCTAAATTGCGTAAAAACTAAAATTTTAGTTGTTTTTGGCTGCAAACCACTTTTTGGTTAATGTCGTTAAATCACTAACAAATCTTGAGATGACATCTTTAATTATACAACTTGACTATATAAGCCTTATGGCTCATATGACAACCTTCTGGATCATTGCCCCTACGGAACACCCCCCTCCCTCCATAAATCCACCATTGACCAGATGTCCATTTCACCAAACACTTCACTTTGCAAAAAAATAATATTCTGAAAAGTAAATTCCAAAGTGTTTCACAAAAGTTGCAAAGTGAAAATTTTTCGACTTTATTTGAAAAGTGAAAAGAAAAATTGTTTCACCAATTTAAAATACAAATTTGCAATTATTTTTTGAAAAGTTGCAAAGTAAATCTTAGATTGTGTTTTGTACCCAGAAAATGGTGTTAGAGATAAATTCATAAATTTTAATTTTTGACACTTGATGAACTTCTCTGCAGAAGGTTGCTTCGCTTATTTCGTGCATGGATGAAATGATATTTTGCTCCGTTCTCAATCCAATGTAGAGTACACAAAAGTTGTTGCAAGGGACTTGAACACATATTCCCTTGGCTATTAAATTGTAGTTTTTTTTTACCAATTTTAGAAATATTTTTCAATGGTAAACTTTTCGTTAGTCGAAAAGTCTCTTTTATTGGAAAATCATTTACGATAAAGAACTTAATTTTTAGTTTCAATACTTTTTGTCAATATTATCAACTTGTTTATTTTCAAAATATTTTCCAAAACTATTAATTTTGTTTACATTATTTTAAACAGTTTTTCAAAAAAAAAAACCTTTTATTTCCATAAACTGTCAAAGTCCATTTCGATGGATTAAAAAACCTCTTCAAAATCAGACAGTTTTGAAATAGAGATAAATCAATGCGTTTATGCTTAAAATCAAAATTCATGTTCTTTGATAAATTCGTCAAAATTAATTTTATTTACTTTTCATTTTTTACTGGTTCATATCCCATAAGAAGTTATTGTAATGGATCCGATTTGTCAAATTGAAAATTTTGACATTTCTCGACGTTTCAAGGATTCGAAATAAAAGATTTTTAGAAAGATATCCGTGTGTGACGTTTATTTCGTCGTCCATAGCTCAAGAACCTGAAGAGATATAGACTTCAAAAACATTTTTTTATACAGATAATGAGGCAGAAAGGGCTTTCAAGAAAAATGCGTAAGTGTTTTTTCTACCAAAGCAGTTAAATTTAAAAGTGAATTGACAGTTTTTTTTATAAAAAATAAAAACCTAAACAAAAAAATTACCAAAAGTTGGTACAAATTTAATTTCGACTTAAATATCTTTTCAAAACTTTGAGATATTGGCTTTAAACTACTTTTATCTTTTAAAAATATTGTTGTCAACATTCAGTAAAATTTTGCGCAAAATCTAATTGACAGTTTTTTTAACACACAAATTATTAAAAGTTGTTACTTAAAAATTCATTTTCGGCTCAATTATCTTTTCAAAACTCTGAGATATTGGCCTTACACTACTTTTATCTATTAAAAAATATTGTTGTCAATATAAAGTAAAATTTTGAGAAAAATTGAATTGACAATTTTCTTACACAAAATAAAAACTTAAACAAAAATTAACAAAAGTTGGTACAAATTTATTTTCGACTCAAATATCTTTTCAAAAATTTGAGATTATGGCTTCCAACTAATTTTCACTTAAAAGAAATATTGTTTTCAATATTCTGAAAAATTTTGAGAAAAATCGGATTGAAAGTTTTTTTTTAAGCCTAAACAAAAAAATAAAAGTTGGTAAAAATTGTTTTTCAACTTAAATATCTTTTTAAAACTTTGAAATATTTGCTATAAACTACTTTTATCTCTTAAGGAATATAGTTGTCAACATTCAGTAAAATTTCGAGGAACATCTATTTTTTTTTACAAAAAGTAAAAACCTAACAAAAAAACAATTCTAAAGCTTAGTAAAAATTTACGTACGACTCAAAAAGCTTTTAAAAATATTGTCTTCAAACTCTTTTTATTTCACAAAAACTATTGTTTTCGATATTCATTAGTTTTTTTTTATAAATATCCAACATTCCGTTATTTCTTAAAAAAATAAAATCTAATAGAAATAGTACGCAAATTTGGTAAAAATTGATGTCGGTTCTTGATATCTCTCAAATTGATTTCATTCATCTAATTTATAAAAATCTAAGCAATCCTACTTAAATTGGTAAAAATTTGATTTCGACTAAAAATCTACGACAAAACTACATTTTCAAACTAATTTCAATTTTTTTAACAATAATTCAACTGGCAACCTTTTTAACTCAACACGAAAACCTTCAAATTTTTAAGCAAGACAAATCGACAGACAGTATGGGAAGTTATCAGTGTGGATCGCATCCCAGCCTTTTTTTTATTAGTTTTCGACAACCTTTCAAAACAAACTCTTATTTGGAAATATCTGAAAAGCATTTCAAAACTATTAATATAATTTGGAAAATTTATTGTTTGGTGAAACATTAAGAACAAATACTTTTTAAAATAACAAAACTTTTCAATTTTCAGAAAAAAACTATGCACTTTGTAAATTTGAGTTTTTTGAAATCTATTTTGCAAAGTAAGAGTGCAAAGTTGCATAGTGAAAAGTATTTGGTAAAATACGAAATTAGACCTATAAAAATGAAGAGGTACCGAAGAATGAATATTTTTTTTTAATGTCCTGAACAATGAGAGTTGGCTTAAATGCGTGACCCAAACATAATAGTTGTGCCTTTAGCATGATGGTTAATGCGTTGGTTTGTCATGCCAAGGGTCTTGAGTTGATAAAATACCTTACGACATCTTGTTGCAACTTAACACTAAAATCACCTGTTAAAAGTTGAAAGTAACGATCATGCACCTGTTTGATGAACAATTTGCTGTGGTTGAGATGGCTGAACAGTTTTGCCAATAAGCAAACATTTCACTTAACTAAAGAAATAAAGTTTAATCTTATATGTTATGTTGAAAGGAAGAATCGTTTTTGTAATGTCTAAACCATGTTTTACAAATCTGATTTCACTATGAAAAATTATGCTGTTGAACTAAGCTTTCCAATGTTGTAGCATATCTTGAATGCGAGCACTAGACACCCAATTATTCCCATTTATTTAATTCAATAACAACAAGATGGATGAGAGTAAGAGATTGTGGCTTGCTCTCTGAGGTTCAAGTACTTAATTCACTAATAAAAAAGTTGATTAACACTTACAGAAATAATTCTTGGAACCAAAAACTTCAAAGCCTGCAATATGCAAGCAAACCGTTCCGGAATATTACAAAAATCATAAAAAAAAACATACTAATATTCCCGCTCTCAGAAGTGACAGCACTATTAAACTATCGAACTTAGAAAAAGCGAAAGATTTAGCCAATGCTTTCTACTCCAGTCACTCGAACCTAAATAACTCGATAAGTTATCATCAGTTAGAAACTATGGTTGATGTTTTTTTTGTACATTGAAAATAGCATTATTGATCAAAGGAATGATTTTATTTCCAAAATATCTGTGGGATTTGATGCAATAAAAAATCTTTATTTAAAAAATCTCCCAAAGAGTGGAGTAAGGTTCTTGAAGCAATTATTTAATAGTTGTTTAAAAATCAGTTACTTTCCTTCAACATGGAAAAAAGCAAAAGTTATTCCTTTATTAAAACCCGGCAAAAGTGCTTGCGACCCTACTCACTATAGACCAATAAGTTTATTAAGTCCCTCCGCAAATTCTTTGAATTATTGATTAAATCTAAAATGTTAGTTTATATAAATCAAAATAACCTACTGCTTCCAGAACAGTTTCGCTTTAGAGCTTGTCACAGTACTGTTCAACAAATTAACAGAACAACTCAATATGTTAAAAATAACTTACATAAATGCTGGAGTACCTCAAGGGTCTGTTCTTGGGCCAATTTTATACATACTTTATACATCCGATTTCACGAATTTAAAATACTGTGAAAAGGGTATTTTTGCCGATGACACTTGCATTCACATATCAGGTTCACTTGGTTCCATTATTGAAACCAAGCTGCAATACGATCTAAATGTAATTAGCCTCTTACCCAATAACAGCATCCATATCGATGGTGAAATAATTTTCGGCTAAGTACCATGTACGTCAAATTGTAAATAAAATCAACGTTACAATAAAAAACGCTTTATCCTTTCATAAATCGAAGATCCAAACTACGTATTGAAAATAAAATACTTATATTTAAATCCATATTTCAAGCCATTATGTTTTATGGTTCTCCAATATGGGGTAAATGTGCAAAAACACAAAGTAAAATAACTCCAATTTTCAAAAGTTGATCACATTAAACTTTGACGGAGAAATAGGGCCAAATTATTTTGAGAAATAAGATCAAATTATTTATGCAAGGAAAGCCCCAGTATAACCTGAATAGTGAGGTGTGTATAGAGGGGCAGCAAAAACTCCTTCTTGGCCACATTGTAGGATTTGGGTAGAGGCAGGATTTTTCTAAAAATTTGAACAAATATTAAAAATTAATTTTTATGCTTAATTGTTGCCAAGATATTCGAGTTGAAAACCAATTTTTACAAAATTTAGTAGTACTTTTTTGGGATTTTATTTTTTGAAAGGAATTTGTCACTTATTTTTTTTTTTAACATTTTACCAGATATCAAAAATATAATTCTATGTCTTCAAAAATTTAAATCCATTTGACGTCTCAATTTTGTCCTTTTTTTTAAATCGTAAATATACCCTTTTTTTCGAAATAAAATTTGTATAAATAAAATTAAATATTTGTTAAAAAATATTGACAAGTTTTTGAGAATTCTAAAAAAAACAATGATTTAAAATTCATTTTTAAAATCCAAAAAAATTGGATAAAATTTTGTTGATCGTCAAATATTATTTAAGGGCCGTTCGTAAAATACGTCACGTTAAAATCAGCTTTTTCTGACCCCCTTCCCCCATTGTCACGTTTTCTGTGAGCACCCCTAGAAATATTTTGTCACTAAATAATATAAAAGAATTAATGAAAAAAGTCAGTATTGAGTTATTAAAAATTTCTGTAAAGTGTTTCAAAAAAAATATTTACTCTTTGATCAACTAAGTAGTGAAAGTGAGGTGAAATATAATAACAAACAAAAATAGTGAATTCTATACATTAAAATGGATTTAATCGAAATTCCTTATTCGGTGTTGTGTAGTGAACTTATTACTAAAGGTCATGATTTTCAAAATCTTCTACCATATTTTGTAAAGGAATACCCCAACTTAATTTCTGAGCAAATAGAAACTGTGCTGTCAGAATTAAAGAAACGTTTCATGTCTCATTTTGTTAGTCTATGTTCATAGAAAAAAGTCATTTTGAAAAAAACGCACTCATTGGCTCGAAAGAGTTTTCGAAGTAGAACTAACCCAAAGTGTATTGCCCCAAACATCAAATAATAAGGGAAGACCTCGAAAGAATTTTGACGTATGGTGTGATCGAGCTAAAAGGTATAAGAGGGACGAAATTAGAAATATGTTTCCTCAAGAAGAGATAAACTATGCTTTCCCTCCTCACAATTTATCCGGACAAGGCTCTTGCCTTATTTACACAAGCAGAATTGTCAAAACAATAATATGAAGTATTAAGACATGTCCTAAAAGATTTTACTAAAAAAAACTTTTATTTCAATATAACATCAAATTTTAAAGAAATGTCAATAACTTTTTTTCCAATAATTTTGTATTGACCAAATTTTGGACCAAGCATGTACAAGACTAATCTTAATATGTGTGTCAAATTTCATTAAAATTCGTTTAATAGTTCAGATTTTATTGACCTTTTTCCGCTCTGCTATACAATCATCAAAACCCTCAAATTTTAGAAAAATGTGAATAACTTTTTTTCCAATAATTTTTTCTTGGCCAAATTTTGACCAAGCATGTACAAGACTAATCCTAACATGTGTGACAAATTTCATTAAAATTCGTTTAATAGTTAAGATTAAATTGACCGTTTTCCGCTCTCCTATACAATAATCAAAACCCTCAAATTTTAGAAAAATGTCAATAACTTTGTTTGTAATTATTTTTGTTCAAACAAATTTTGACCAAATTTGAATTATACTAAGCTAAACATGTTTGCCAAATTTAATTTAAATCCATTGAACCGTTCAGATTAAACAGACTTTTTTCCGCTCTCCCATGCAACCCGAACCACTGTGCGGCGCTGACAGCAAATTATTCTCCGTCCAGCAGATTTTTGGGCACGAGCGCAACAACAACCGCATTAACGCTGCGCATCCTCATCATCGACCATCAACATACACCTGCGGAGGCCACACCCTTTTTCATAGTGTCGTGATAAGCGGTACTTGTAAAGTAAAAATATCAAGTTTTAATTTATTGTGATAAAACTATAACACCCCCCGTCCCTCCTTGTAACACCTTTTGCGGAGGGCTCAGTAAGAGCTTCTGCCTGATGGAATTTAAAATCAAAATAACGACTTTTTTTTTTAAATTCAAAAAAGCCGATGCAAGAAAAACAATCTTAGAGAAAATTTTTCGATTTCAATCAAATTTTCGATTTTTGAATCAAAAAAATTGTATGCGGACTACTGTCGTTTTTGATCTTAAAAAAAATTACGAATCTGCTCGAATCAATGGTTTAAACTGTTGGGGCAAGGACAGACAGAAAGATGGAATCGTAAGACCAACTTTTTCGACTCCTATCATCGTCAATCCATGTTTCATTTAAGTCTCGAGTTTGAAATTTTGTTCGAATTCAAAACTTGGTATAAAGTTTCTAAGTGTGGCAAGTTAAAAACTACAAACTCAAATAAGAAATCATTTCTAAATCTTTTGATGTTATTGTCTCTAAAACAAAATGAAATATGGTCGATGAAAAATAGTATCTTAAAACCTTTAACGTAGATTCTAAGGACCTTGAAACGTCGAAAAATTTCCTATGAAAATTTAAATATTAAAAGATTTAATAATTTTTTCGACACAAACAAAAATTTCATACAAAATATTTGAATATTTCTATGACGTCTTGCACAAACCCTCTTCAATTTTGATATGTTTTTTTAGGAGTTAGAAATAAGGTGCTGTTTCTAATGTTTTAAAAGTTCGTTACAAATTGTCAAAGTTAAAGTAATAAAAGTTCTATTACACTAAAATATCCCAAAAAGTGTGCAATACTAAAAACCGAACTGTCGTTAAGGCCTAAGCAAAGTTTCTAGCTTATCTTTTTCCCATTAAGCAATCGAATGCAAAACATCCAAAGCATCTTTTATTAAATTTACAGCAAATCTGCGCAAGCCTAAATGCAACTAATTTTATTTTGGAAAGGAAAAATTCAAATGTCAAATTGATTAGTTTTGACTTTGTAAGTAAGACTAAGTAATTAAAAGCAGGCAAAAAGTTGTTTTGATAGTTATCTTTTTTTTTCAAGGCTGTTTTTGATTGTTTTTAATTTTCGAAAATGCCTGAAATTAAACTTCAATAAGTCAATGTGTCTGCGTACCGTTTCTTCCACCACCAACATCAACTGTGTCAAAGTGTCCAAACCTATACTTTACCATATTGGATATATATGATTTTTGAAGCTTTTCAAAGAAACCAGTGCTAGCGCAAATCCATCACAACGAGTCTTGATGCAATCACCTTTAAGTAACAGACATCTTAACACTCGTATAACCGCAACAACCAATCCAACCATACGCATATAAAAAGTTCATGCCTATCAAATGTCATCTTGAGATCGATCAAACTTTCTGACAGTTCGCTTATTTTTGTCTTCTTCTTCTTCTCGTTTATTCTAACCAATAGTGCACTTGGTGTTTTTAACCGTTTTACTGATGGTTAAACGAAGAAAAAAAACCTAAATAAACCAACTAAAGGCAATCATAACGTCAGTCATTTGGTAAAGTGCTTCTGAGGAGACTAAGGTTGAGGATTTAATTGCAAAATCACTCAACAAAAAGGCTTAAAAAGAAAACGAAGAAAAGACTAAAAAACCCGAATGCAATACAAGTTAAGTTTTGACAGACGTCAAGCTTCTTTAAGTTCATAACACATCTCATATACAACTTCAACTTCAAAACATTTATGCCTGCCTAGTGTCTCTTTCTATGCCTACAAATATACCTAACCTATTGGCTAAGATAAAAAGAGTTGACTAGGTTTGGTTATAGCCACATAAATGTTGGCCATGATATTGAATTGAAAAGTCAGTCAGTTTTTTTTTTTTGCGATGATGCAGCAACAGCAGCAAACGTTTCTTTACGCTGCATTAGGCCTGCGGCACAAAACTCTCAGCCAAATTGATTCACTAGCATCAGATACAACTACTATAGGTTAGGCACACTCAAAAACATACATCCAGCAGTATAGAGTCGAGTTGAGTCGTCGTCGTTTTGATTTGGATTTCTTCTTCTGATGATGATGGTCTTCGTCGAGCCGAGCTGGCCGCCGCCGTATAGGACGTTATCGTCGTCATCATCATCATCTGCGCATCGCACCCGAGACTTGAGTTTTTGTGGTGTGCACATTCACCCCGGATTTGCATGTGATTTTTGAATAGAGGTTGCCTCTTATCCGAGGCAGGATCTGATCCACCTTATAAGTACAGGTTTCTGGCCTTACTCCACCTCTTGTCGCCGCAAAAATACACATAATTCATGGCGCTCACTACTGGCTGCGCGTCCCTATAGATAGTTGCCCGTCGTCGTCATCATCATCCTTGTCGCAGTCGTCGTGTCGGTCTTTTCGTTTGTGTTGTCCTCTTGAGCAAATAATAAGCTGGCCATTCGGCTAAGCATTCAATTTCAATTTTGTAGTCGGAAGCCAGGCAGCGTAGCGTTTATTTTGAACGTTTTTTTTTCTTCTGCGAATCAAGTTAGTGTGACGACGATGACGACGACGACGATGGATGGACATGGACAACCAAGCTGAAAGAGAGATGATTTTTTACCATTTTTAGATATTTAGATATGAAAATGTTTATTTAGGTTTTTTTAAAAGTTGCTTTTCCTATGTACGCCTATCTGTCTGCAGTGCAGAATGTATCTTTTGTGGTTGCGTTTCATCATTTTGCACAGGGTTGTTATACAATTTATGAATTCATAATATCAATCTTAAAGGTGCTTTAACTTTTAAACTACATGACCTATAAAAATATTATGTACATAAAAGAGAAAGATCATTGAATTCTCAATTCAAAAAGGTCAATGAAAGTTTTTGTGCGACAAGCTGTACTTGAGATATTTGTCAAAAAGTGTTCTTCAAAATGGTGACTGGTAGGCAACAATTAACATACCTGCTGCAATTTTCTGGGTTTGCTTTTTTTAGAAACAACTTAACTATTTCAATCATAAAACTTCAGAAAAAAATGTCATGATTTAAATTTTGAGTATTTGAAGTACTTAAACTGAATTTTAAGTAAGTACTTTAGAATTTATGTTCCTAAAAATCTTGCTGCATGTTTTGTTATGTTTTAAATTTTGTTAAAGCTGATTTGTGGTTATTTGAAGAAGTGAGAAGTCCCTATTACTCAAAGTACTCAACTGGACAAATACTTCCTCTAAGTACTTGTATTTAAACTTTGTCAAATTTTTGTACTTGTATTTCTCAAGAAAATGAGATTATAAGCTTACTTTTATTTGTATTTGAGTCCACTTAAATCCTAAAGGACTTAAGTACTTCGTAGATCTGAAAAAAAATCCATATAACATCACTGTTTTTCTGCATATATGTATATTTTGCTCCTCTGTTTGTCCAGTGCTATCCTATTATGAGTGCAATCAATCTAGATTCTTTTTTGCAAGATAAGAATACAAAATATATGCACATAAAGTTATTTCCTATTTAGGAATGAGATACTTATAGTCTGTCGGTTGTTTGTATTCCTTTTTATTCCTTTAGGTCTCTTTGCATTGCACGCTTTAAATATACTAAATAAATGTATGCAAAAATAAAGGAATGCATATATAGGATAGGAACCAGAAGAGCGTTAGGTTTAAGGTCTTATAAAATGCATTCGGCTATAGTTTTGTAGATGGATACAGGCTATGGCTAGGCTATCTATGGTTTGGAGATTGTTTTATGTTGATGATCATGATGCGCATTGGTTTCACAAAATCTGTCGTCATCGTTCATTGCATTTGATTTGTGTTTTTGAAATTGTAGATTTTAGCTTTGCTAACTATTTTTTTTTTCATTCCTCTCTAGAAAATACAGAGAATATTTGAAGGCATGTTTGACCTGTGTCTTAGCTTTTTAAGTAATTATAATTATTTTTTTCTTAAACTACCAGTTGTCACAATTAAATATGTAGGGCCACTAGACGTGTCAACCCCCCTCCCCCTTCCTCGAAAGATTCCCATTGCTCTCATGCTAACTAGTCTGGATCCTGTCAAAATCGAAAATTATTTGGATCGTATCGTGGCACGTTTGTATGAAGGCACGTTTCGGACTGGAGAATCAAGTGATTGTCATGATCAATGAGATTCACAAAGCCGACACAAGTGACATGCCCAGTAAGGCCTACAGATCTAATAAGAATAAATTGACAAAGATTGACCAAACTGACAGGACTAGCGAGACTGACAAGGCTGACAAGACTGAGAAGACTGACAATTGTGATAAGACAGGGCTAAGAGGACTGACAAGATTGTCCAAACAGCCAGGACTGACAAGACAGCCAAGACAGCCAAGCCTAACAGGGCTGTCAGGACTGACAAGATTAATAAAGCATTGACAAGACTGACAGGACTGACAAGACTGCCAAGACGGACAAGACTGATAAAAGACTGACAAGACTGACGATACTGACAAGACTGATAAGACTGACAACATCGACAACAGTGACAACACTTACTAGACTGACAAGACTGGCAAAACGGGGCTGAGAGGACTAACAAGATTGACCAAACTGCCAGGACTGGCAAGACAGCCAAGACTCACAGTGCTGATAGGACTGACAAGATTAATAAGATATTGACAAGACTGACAAGACAGACAAGACAGACAAGATTGACAGGACTGACATGACTGAAAAGACGGAAAAGATTGACAAAACTGAGAAGATGGACAAGTCTGACAAAACTGACAAGACTGACAATACTGCCAAGACGGACAAGATTGACTATATTGACAAAACCGAGAAGATGGACAAAACTGAAAGACACAATTAAATTTCAGTGCATTTCATTTCGTCTTTAAGCTTGTCGGCGTGACATGGTCTAGTAGCCAATTATAAAAATTTCAAAAGTTGAAAGTCGGTATCATTCTAACAGCTTATGTGATGTTCAAAGCTTATATTAGTTATTCTACAGTCTTTTAAGAGATAGGCTTCCGAAGGCAAATAATTAAATCTAATATGCAAATCTTACACATCATGTCTATCTCTAAATTCCTATGTTCCCAAGAAAAATCTCTCCACCATCAAACACACGCGTATTATAAACGCCACATTAAATTCCAATCTGACACTAAGGTGTGGACATTTGACACAGCATGATGCTACCCATATATCCATCACCTGCATGCAAATTACTTTAAAATAATAAAAAAAGAAGCAAGTGCAACAGCAGGAGGCACAGCTAGTTAACATCATGTAGCATAGTGTATGCTGTGTTCAGTGATACTTAATATTGAATTCTTCTCACAGAAAATAAAATTATAAATTGATGTTGGAGAAAAAAGTTCTCACAGCATGAAATGCAGTTAAGATCTTTCATTTCTATACAAAATATAAAAATGTAGGTTAAAAAATAGCAATAAATTCATTGAATGAAAATAGAAGAAGAAATAAGCACAAAAAGAAAATAAATAAATAAATAATCAAAACAATTGCTGGCGCACTACATTATCCGGTTGATTTGTTTAACACACCCCATCATGATACAGTCGATAAAATCCCTAAAGGGTGGCTATATAACAAAGTCCAACCAAAAAAAAAAACTCTATAATTTTAGTGGGGGCCACATTCCCCTACCCCTCTACCGTTTGCTCTTTTTCTTGTTCTTGTACACTGATGATGATGGCTATGATGATAATGATATAGTATATAATGCACCCCGCCCAAAATTACATGCCAAACAATTATTATGTTATTTTTTTCTTCTCAGTTTCTACTTTTTCTTTTTTGGTCATAAAACACCATGCATCGTTCAACTACTATACTTACTCCATATTGTAGAGTTGTCGGAATGTATCCGCATCCGATTTGGAGTATATTCGGAGAATTCAGAGAAAAAAAAAACTAACATGAACAAGAAAAAGAAAAAAAACAAACTTTGATGGTCGATTGATTTAGGGCATTGGGAATGCTCAAGCAATGTTAACTACACTCATTCAATACACAAAAGTACCAACAGAGCCACAGATGAACAACTATTTGATAAAGGGTGTTTCATCAATTCTATGAATCTTCGACTTTATGTACTATATATTTTAAAATTATAAACCTAATATCTCTTATTCTTCTTGGTCTGTGGCCTAATATCTCCTTATTTGTTCTACCATAGAGAAATAGTCAAAAGTATCGTTTAATAAAATCCTGCTTTTGATACACAATTGTTATAAGCTACGTTAAATGTTTTCCCGTGTGTGTACTAGATCATCAGCTAAATTAAATATTGAGTTAATATCTCCTTTATTTTCTCTTTTTTCTTAGGTAATCATTAATTTTCTTCTTTTAAAGAACAAGATTTAATCGTTCGATGTCTCCTTGACGTTTTAAATTTGTAATATTGAAGTGATAAAGCAAATGGTTCAAAATGTTGTTTCAATATCTCTTAATGTTTTTGCTCTGGGGCCTAATATCTCTTTTTTTGTTTTAACATAGAGAAATAGTCAAAAATTTAATTTGATCTCGTTTGTGATACCTCGATTTTGATACTTGTTAAGAGGGAATGCATCACAAAATATTTTCCCTAATTTGCTCTAATATCTCGTTTATATTATTTCTTCGTACGGTAGTAATTAGATTTCTAGTTTTGATGAACTGGATTTTATTTTTCTATGCCTTTTTGACGTTATGAACTACAAATTTTGGAATGATAAAGCAGTTGACTCAAAATCTAACTCTAATATCTCTTGTTTGTTTTTGCTCTGAAACCCAAATATAGTCTTATATGTTTCTCACTCTATAGAGAGAGGAAGAAGTACCGTTTATTTATATTTCGTTTAATTACATTGAACCAATATCTCAGTTATGTTCTTTTTTCGTAAGCATTAATTCGTTTTCGTTTTTAGTGGTACCCGTGGCATGATGGTTAGCCACCTAAAGTATTTTTCACGGGTACTCCCTCTTGCGAGGAATGGACAAATCCTCCAAGAGTAATTCTTGTCACGAAAAGTGCTTTCTCAAATTTGCCGTTCGGATTCGGCTTAAAACTGTAGGTCCCTTCCATCCCTGAAAAACAGCACTTTCACACAGGAATGGTTGAGAGTTGTCAGTCACTAGGCCCAAATTCTCAAACGGACTGTTGCGCCACCCAATTTATTTTTGCAATTAGTTCATTTTAGAGAATGATAAAACAGTTGACTCAAAGCCTAATATCTCCTATTGTTTTAGTTCTATAGCCTAATATCTCCTTTTTGTCTTACTAAACTCTTGAACTTATAACTCGTTTATTTGCTTTTCGATAATATAATAATATTTAATTTATAATAAAGACAAGATTTTAATAGGCGATTCTGTCGATTCTGTCCGCAAGTCAATATCTCGGTTTTTGTTTCTGTAAGACTATTGATTTGCTAAGATGTTACTTTTATGCATCGGATACCAACTTGGAGTTTTAAAATTGTTTTCTGAAGACAATTCAAAACAAATTTTTTTGATAATTTCGTTTTTTTTCTCCTTTCGAGGCGAATATCTCGTGCTTTTTTTATATTCAAAATCTTTTTAGAAGTCAGAAAGATTCTTATATGACTACGAAACACAATTTTTATGAAACCAAGATTTTTTTAAGAACATTAAAGCAGAGGTGTAATCTGCAGCTTATACCTCACTTTTTTTTCTACTTTTAAAGCAAATATCTCGTTTTATTCTGAAAGGAAATATACTTGATTTGTATTTATTTATCCTGTGTAAGCTTTAAAAACTTTAAAAGCTCTAATTTGTTTAGAAAACAAAGCAATATTTTGTTGTTTCTTCTTCTTTCGAAAAAAACTTGATGTTTTTTTTTAAAGAGCCATTTGTATTTTTTCGTTTCTCATAACTCTTCGTACATTCAACGTTGTTAGTATTTTAAGTTAGAGTAGTTCATAGTAAGTTAAGAGATCTTTATTTTGGTATATAATAATAAATAGTGAAATAGTTCGTTCAGAAATAAGAGCCAATACCTCGTGAAGATTTTTTTTTAAAAGATATTAGTATTCTTTTTCATAATATTCATGTCTCACAACTATCCTTACTTTCAACGCCTTAAATATTGAAACTTGAAATAGTCTAGATAATGAAGAGGTTTTCAATTAGTGTATGTTAGTAAAAAGTGAAACAATGCGTTCAGAAATAAGAGCCAATACCTCGCGAAGGTCTTTTTGAAACGTTTTTATGTTTATTTTTCATTTAAACAAGACGGGGCTGAGAGGACTAACAAGAGTGACCAAACTGCCAGGACTGGCAAGACAGCCAAGACTCACAGTGTTGATAGGACTGACAAGATTAATAAGACATTGACAATACTGCCAACACAGACAAGATTGGCAAGAATCACATTATGGAAAAGATTGACTCGATTGACAAGACTGAGAATAGATAATAGACAATAGAATAGACAATGAATAGATTTGTATTTAGTGTATGTTAGTAAAAAGTGAAACAATTCGTTCAGGAATAAGAGCCAATACCTCGCGAAGGTCTTTTTGAAACGTTTTTATGTTTAATTTTTATTTTCATGATGAACATCAATACATTTCTTCCTTAATTAATTAATTTTGATTAACAGATAGATATATTTTTTTCTTTACAATCGAAACTTGTGTCTGGAAGCAGTGAGGTATTTGGTTCGATATTATTGCTAATATCTCCTTTATCCTTTTTTGGCAAAGTTCATTAGGAAAATAGCTTTATTTATCAAATAAAAGATACTTTTAAACGAAGAGATATGGAATTTATGTAACAAAATATCTTTGATATTAAAGTGAAACACCCTGTAATCTCTAAAGCTACCAAATCCCTTCTTGCTTTTCAATAATATTACACAAAAAAAACACACTGATGCTTACTATAGTGTGTTTATTTTTTGAAAACAGATTTTTTCGTAAGTGGGGGCGGCAGAAAAGTTATGAGAGGATGGGGGCCAGACGATTGGGTGCTATGGGCGAAGTTGTAGATATACATTTGTACGTACTCACAATGCCCTGCAATAAGACGACTCTTGTGTGCAGAGTTTGTACGACTGCGACTGTTGATTCGTAATAATTTAAGGGTTCATTTATTTTTACAAATATGTGCGCGCATTTGTGAGAAGAAAATAAAGAAAAAAAAAGAAAAAAACAAACAAAAAATTATATTCGTTGATCGAAGAATGTTTGTTGAAATATTTATTCAGTGTTGTAAGAATTTATGTACAATATAATACACTACTCGTACTGCACTGGCTGCCCTCCGATACTGATTCTGATTCCGATGCTGATTCTATAATATAACATCACAAATATACAAGAAGATACATTTTATAGATATTTATTTCATATGAACCGATTCGACGACGACGAAGTGATGGACGCGACGGACGAGACGGACGGACGGACGCGCAAGAGTTGTATTTTGAATGCAAATGCAAGTGCACAATGCGCGCATATATGTACGAAGAATGAAATGTTATTTCCGTGATGGGAATCGGAGATGTTAGATGCGGAGATGAATTTTGAATTAAGAATATAAAACAACCAACTTAGATGTCTAGAATATATTTCTATTTTTTGAATATGAAGAATTGAAAACTACTTTAAAAATAAATAAAAACAATACACTCTGTTTTTAATTCAAGGCATAGAAATGGGAAGGAATGTTAAGGGAATGAGTTTTATAGATTTGGCGGAAAATTATTTTTATAGTTTATTTGCTTTATTTTGAATTTTATTTTTATATATTTGTTTGTTCAATTTGATTGGTAATATTGTTTTAAGCTTTTGTTTGTTGAAAATAAAAGCTGTGAAAAGATAGAAGTGATTATTGGGTGTGTTGGATTATTTGTCTTTCTTTTTTGATTTATGTGTGTTTTGGACAAACAATTTGATTGAGTTATCGATTTGTTACTTTAAATTTGTAAATGTTAGAAACAAACAATTAAAAGTTGGGAAATTGATTGTTTAATAACTTCTGTGCTTATGTCTTGTATCTTTTAACAATGACTTGGAATGCTCTTTGGTTAGTAACACTAAAACAGTTTGTTTTTTAGCTAAATCTAATATCTCCGTTGGGAATTATGCTTTGTGCATATTTGACACATTTTTAATAAGCCTGTTCCTGGTAGTGTGCAACTTAGATACTTCCCTCTGAAAGCTTTAAATCTTAACACTTATCCAGAAATTGAAAGAATTTTTATATTTTTTGATAAATCTTTCAATTTTCGTCTAATATCTCGTTTTTGAAATATGTTTCTTGTTCAACTAACTTGATATTTGCAAACTAAGCTGCTTCATTATCCCACTTTGTTTTTATAAAAAATCAATGTTCCCGAACTTAAAGTTCGAAGACATAGATTTTTCCTTCGTTTTATTTTAAATTATGTTTAAGAGATATTAGAATTATTTGAATGTAAGCATTAGTTAAAAAAAGAGTTATCAAAAAAAAGGCTGGGATGTGACCTATATTGATACTTTCCCACCCGTGCCCGTCTGCAGATATTTCTTCAAGTCTTACAAAATATTGAATACATTATTTTGTGCAAGATAAAAAAGTTTGAAGATAATCTCGTTTGCTTTAAAGACACTTGAGTTGAAAACCATTTTTTATCAATTTTTGGCTCCTTTTTTTTAATAATTTCAATTAGATTTTTCTTTTAATCTTTAGCTGAAAGTCTACAGCAATGTTTTGCATGTGATTTCAAGTTTGATTTCAATACCTGTTTTTGTTCCTGAAATATTTATTTGTTCTCGAGATATTCCAGTAGAAAATCAGTTCTTACCAATTTTTTTTAGATTGTTATTTTTTTCTAAGAAAATTGTCACATTTGTTTAGAATTTTCTCAAAAATTTTAGCTCATGTTCGAAAATTTTGGGGGACAAATATATATTTATCCTTTTTTGCCTCATACCAAATTAGTATTAAGTCCAACATAAAATTCCATTGAAGTTGCTAGCGTTACTTACTTCCTTGAGGTGGCATTACTGTCCTGTAAGAACTAGAGCCTCACAGAAAAAAATTTTGTATTAATTAGGTCCGTCCCTGACTAGATGTCTTCAATTGCGCACTAAAAGCCATTTCAGTCTTTGGGCTTTTATCCTTCTGGCTAAGTTTACGTCGCTGTACATCTCATACACGTGGTCGTTCCATCTTCTCCTTTACTTAAATTCTATGGATACGGGACCGTAGATCACTAGAAGAACTTTTCAATCGAAACTACCCAAGGTCCATTCTTCTACACCGTTGCTCGAGAGAAGGACTTACTACTAAATTGCTTCCTTAGCCCATCAAGAGTAATTCTTTGATTGATCTCATCGCTGATTTTCTTCTCTGCATTCATGGTGAAGCCCATGTAGACAAAATCCTTAAATACCTCACCTTTTGACGAGACTTCGGTGTTGTAGTCCCTTTCTTGATGACAACGTTTACCTTGTTTTGTCCTCATTAACAGCTAAACCAATTTTTGACGTCTCTTTTTCAATGCTCACAAAAGCCCAATTAACATCAGGTCTGCCGATTATGTCATTGAGATCAGGATATGCCAGTAATTGGACAGACTTTTGAAAGATAGTGCCTCTAGTTTTGATGTGGAGAGCTCTGCACTATTCTTTTAAGTACGATGTCACAGAAATCGCATGACAGCGCCTCACCTTGTCTAAAACCTTTTATGACATCGAAAAGTTCGATTAAGTTCTTTCCAATCTTTATGGAGCAGTGTGAATTCTCGATGGTTATTCTGCACAAACGAACGAGTTTGACAGAGATGTTAAAAGTAGACATGGCTCTTTACAGTTCGTCCCTGTAGATGCTGTAATATGTGGCCTTGAAATCGATGAAAAGATGGTGGTCGCTAGCGTACTTACTTACAAACTTAAGGTGGCGCTACAGTCCGGGGTGGACCTGGGCCTCAACCAACAAGCGTCTCCAGCCAGCTCGGTCCCTAGCTAGCTGTCTCCAGTTTCGCACGCCAAGTTGGTTGAGGTCCTCTCCCACTTGGGTGCACCACCTGAGTCGCTGTCTTCCTCAAATGCGCCGTCCCTCGCGATTGGATTCGAAGACCTTCTGGGCTGGAGCGTTGATGTCCATCCGCTCTACATGACCTAGCCATCTAAGCCGTTGGACTTTAATTCTGCTAACTAGGTCAGTGTCGCTGTACAGCCCGTACAGTTCGTCGTTATATCTTCTCCTCCATTCTCCATCTATGCGTACGGGACCAAAAATCACCCGAAGAATTTTTCTCTCGAAGCATCCTAAGACGCTCTCATCTTTCTTTGACAGGGTCCAGGCCTCAGCGCCATAAATGAGAACCGGGATGATGAGTGTCTTATAGATGGTGATTTTACATGCTCGAGAGAGGACTTTACTTCTCAATTGCCTTCTAAGTCCAAAGATGCAGCGATTTGCAAGAGTTATTCTTCGTTTGATTTCAGCGCTGGTGTCGTTGTCTGCATTTATAGCGGTGCGGTGGGTAGACAAAGTCCTTAACCACCTCAAAGTTATAGCTGTCCATGGTGACGTTTTGTCCTTTTTTGATGACAGCATATACTTGGTCTTGCCCTCATTGACCACTAAACCCATCTTCTTCGCTTCCGTCGCAATGCTCAAAAACGCTCCACTGACATCACGCTTTGATCTTCCAATTATGTCAATATCATCTGCGTATCAGAGTAATTGGATGGACCTTTGGAAGATTGTGCCTCTAGTGTTGACGGTTGAGTTTTGCACAATTCTTTCCAGAACGATGTTGAAGAAGTCGCATGACAGTGCATCGCCTTGTCTAAAACCTTTTTTGACATCAAATGCATCGGTAAGATCTTTTCCGACCTTGATAGAGCAGGGTGCATTCTCCATCGTCATTCTGCACAAACGGATAAGTTTGACAGGGATGCCAAAACTAGACATTGCTCGGTAGAGCTCTTCCCTATAGATGCTGTCATACGCGGCTTTAAAATCGATAAAAAGATGGGGGGTATCGATTTGAAGCTCCTGGGTTTTTTCCAAGATCTGCCGCAGTGTGAATATTTGGTCGATAGTGGACTTTCCTGGTCTGAAGCCACACTGATAAGGACCAATCAGGTTGTTGACGAATGGCTTCAGACGTTCACATAATACGGCAGAGAGGATCTTATACGCAATGTTAAGGAGACTGATGCCTCTGTAGTTGGCGCAGTTTAGAGGGTCTCCTTTCTTATGTATCGGGCACACTATGCTGAGATTCCACTCATCGGGCATACTTTTTTCCGACCATATTTTGCAGATGAGTTGGTGCATGCTCCCTACCAAGTCATCGCCTGCTGCTTTGAATAGTTCGGCAGCGATTCCGTCAGCTCCAGCAGCTTTGTTTGACTTAAGTTTAGATATAGCTATTTTCACTTCGTCAAGGTCGGGTAGGCGCTAGCGTAGCTGGTTCACTTTTTTTTTTAAATACTTTACCACCTTAATTTCTTTTTGAAAGTCCTTCATGCATCGTTTGACGTTATTATCTATAAAAAACAAAGAATAAGAAGTCGATATCTTTGCCACTTCTTGACATATGGCTCAATAAAAAAGGTATCTCAAATGGACGGGCGTATAGACGTAAATAGATTCACACGCCCACACAGACACCTCTCTAAAACCTTTTATTTGATTCTAGGGACCTTGAAGCTTCGAGAAATGTCAACATTTTTAATTTGACAAATCAAACTGAATACAATAACTTCCTAATTATTTAACTACTTTTTTGTTTAAATATCTGCAATATTTCGTTTTAGAAAAATGTAGTCTCCGGAAGTTATAAACACAACAATAATAACCTTACCTTCTCTGGTTCTAAAACTCAATATTCAATATCTCCAAAATTTAGATGTTTGTTCGCACTTAAAAATAACTAACAGATTCGTATAAGTCTATTGCAAAAATATAAAACTTTTGATATGTCAAAACTTCAAACATTTTCTGAAAAAAGAAAGTAGATAGAAAAGGCTTTGCTATGTTTCCAAAAATTGGATGAGGTATTGAAAAAAAAACTTTTGAGAAACCATCTTATTTTCAATTCTACTCCTTATTCGCTTTACATTGATACAAATTAGAGAACGTGTTAACTTTCTGTATCGAAACCGGAGCTAATATCTCCTTAGATTTTGTTTCCTTAAATAAATCTCTTGTAATAGACCAAACCAAATCAAGTCTTTTTCATTTAAAATAAAATATAATCTTTAATTTAATTTAAACTTAATTCGATCAAACGCTTAGTGTTTTTTTTATAAAATGTTTTTAAAAAACAAACATGATGCACACAAGTGTGTTCCTTTTCGATGTATGGGTGTACTTATGTTCCTATCTACACGTACAAATGCTTTTTTCCATTTACCATTTTTAAAAGAAAAAAAATCCCAAAACTGCCTATAGGGACATTTTTATATTTTACTTTGAAAATGACTTGTAATTTGCACTTAAGACAAAAACAAAATTATTATTTTTCTCAACTTTTTTGTTTCAATTTTTCCCATGAGTACAATTTTCCATTCTATTTCCATCTCGCGCCTTATTTTCTTTTTGTTCTTCCGTCTACATATTGGCACTCAGCACTTTAACAAAAAAAAAACAACAAAAACCAACACCCAACCCAAAGGGCCAATATTTTTGTTGCCAAACCAGCACTGGCGCCATTATCATAAAAAACATCGATTTCCCTTCCAAAAAATTCCATAACGGTAAATAAAAATGGAAGAAGAAACAAAAACAAAACAAAGACAGAGGAGACACCCCATCATCAGCATCACCCAAAGCATCAGACAAAAACAACAACAACAAAAAATCCCAATTTAGAACCATGAGCATGCACTTAAGATTTTCTCACGAACCAATTAAGAAAGGCTGCTGTTGCGTTGCCGCCACCCCCGCGCCACATCGCGCTTCTAACGTCAAACTTAAGCAAAGATTTCGGTTTATACAAAGTGAATGTGTCGGAAAAATCATCTCGCTTCCGACTCAACTCAACTCAAGTCAACTCTACTGAACTCGATGTCTCATCGAGCAAGGCGCGTCTGGCGTCTAGGAAGCTAATTTGATCCTTTGATGACATGTTGACAAAGTCGACAAAGGGGATCAAATTGAAGTTCTTGTTTAAGCAAAAACGCTTTCCCTCCTTCTCTGGCTTTTAGTCTTTCAAAATATTAAATGTCCTAAGTCAATAAAGTTATTGATGCCTGGATTCATTTTCGTCTTGTGTTTTCAATAAAACAAAAACAGGAACAACACAAATAACTATTACTCCTATATCCTTTCCAATTCGCATTACAATGAATCAAAATTTTGGTTGCTCCTTCATTCGGTTTTGTTTTTGTCCTCTGACAACATCGTCCTTATTATCCCTTCAAAATGTCCAATATCGTTCGTATAACTGTGAAGAAAGGGAACTTAAACCAAGCAGCAAAATCCTTGCAATATAAACATTGAATAACATTAAAGGCGGCTGCGTTTATCCAATCGTCCTTTTAGCACACTACCACACCTACGTTCAAAACGATTTCCACCAAAAATAAAACTTCTCTTATTTCTATTTTCTTCTTTTTTTTCAAACCTACCCCTACTGCCCCGTCCCATTGGAAGCACTTAGTTTTTTTTTTTTTTTCAATTTGTTGAAGGACGCCAAAGAGGGTGAAAGTTACGCGAAAAAGTGTGGTTGTAGTGTGTTAGCAGTAATAAAGCCTCCAACAGTGCTGGTTCAACTATACAGCTAGCTACTATGGGTACTGTGGTGCCTCACCACAGGATCTCCTAAACACCACCAACTTACCAACCCGACCATCAGCCATCAGCTAGCAGCCAGGAGCAAAGCCCAGGGAGTAAGTAATGAATGCGATAATTTGCAGTCAACTTTGACACTTGCATGAAATGTCCCATTACTAAGTTTCTAGTCGCCCGCCATTGTCATCACCATCACCATCACCATAGCCAGGTCTTCATGCCACGCCATGCCATTGCTTCGTTTCGTCCGCAACTCGCTTTGTTATCCTTCGGAAATTTATGAAAGGTGAATTTAGCCAGGTCTTATTAACAACAAAATTAAAGGAGAGCTTTATTACATTTGGGAACTATGTTTTACTCAGCTGCTATTTTTGTATTGAATGCAAAGAACTTCTCAAACTTGATTCTGACTAAGCCAATTTTTCTTCTAATGCTTTAACTCCTTTTTGGGTTGAGAAGTATCAAGATTGATCATCTTCGAACCGATTTGCAAGCTTAAGTGTTTTAGGAGTTCGAAAGCCTTTTCCTGTTAAAGTGGTTTTCGTTCCAATACTCTTTACATTTTCAAAACATATTGGGACGACTTTCTAGTTTTTCGAAACCTTCCAAAAGTTCTATCTAGCAATAAAGTACGCAATGAGCCCCTTAAAAGCTCTTCAAGCCTGTTGAGGATCATAGAACTAAAATAATATTTTCTTGAACTTGTTATCAATCTTATCAATACAATTTTTAGAAATATTATTGTTGACAGGTTCTAAGAGTTTTTGAAGCTGTTCTAGAGCAAGTCTATTGAAAATGTTCACACAAATTTTAACAAGTTCTAATTTCAAATCAACGTTTAAGTTCTAATAACTCAAACAGCCTTTTTTATGATAGTCACGAGTGCCTGATGTATGTCTTTGATGCCTGTGCTTAATGCTTGTTGATTGCTATCGAGTTCGTCTTAGTTTCTAAGATCGTTTTTATGAGAGGACTAGAAGACTGCCTTGTTTACTTAGCTTGGTGATAAAATAGTTTTCCCCAATTTAAGATAAACTTCTTACAAAGTTTATCACTGAACTCGTTGAATTGCTCTTTGATAACAAATCTATTTCATCAAGTTTTTGGGATTGAAAGAGACAAAAGAAACACGATCCTGGTGATTGTTGACCGCTTTTGAGTTCGCCTTATAGTTCTTTAGAGAATTGCTTAGTTTAGTAATCAAACCATTGTCCACAATGGAAGAAAAAGTTCTTACAATGTTTTGATCGGAGCTCGTTGGCTTGCTCGATGCTATTAAATTTTGTTCCAACTTCATTGAAGATTTTTGATCAAGCAAAAAGTTGTTATGAGTGAAACAGGAAAATATCGATTTGTTCGGCGCTCGTTGGCTTACTCGATGCTATTTAATCTTGTACCAAGCTCCTTAAAGATTAACGAAGAGTTTCTTGAGATTTGCTTATGAAAATTTTGACAGGATTCTGGTGCTTTTTGGCCGCTATTGAGCTCGTCTTATAGTTCTGTAAATGTATTGCTCTTAGTTTAGTCACTCATCGTTCCCGATTAATGATCAATGTTTTACAAAAGTTTGCTCGTAGCTCGTTGGAATACTCGGTGCTGTTGATCCAAGCTTATACAAGATTCTAGATCAAGCGAAGAGTTTGTTGAGTTTTGAAATTCTGAGCAGGAACTTAGTGCTCTGGAGATTATTAGTCTAAAACTGCATAAAAGCAATCATCGAGTTCTTCAGCCCTCTTCAACCTTCTATAAAGGCGTTTAACGAGTTTTCTATTGTATGAGATTTACATGGTCTTATCACATCAAGCAAAAACGAAAGATTATATAAATTTTTTGAAAATATAGTTAGAAGTTGGTTTTCAGAATTTTAGAAATTTCAGCAAGTTGAAGATTACAATCTCTGATCTCTTCAATTCTGAACTCTTTCTTTGTTACTTTATCCATCATTAAGCGTTAGATCTTCTCCACAAAACCATCAACCATCTCAGTTTGATAACTTAAAAAACTGTCATTCTTATTTTGATTTTCTAACGCCAGATTTAAAAGATTTACCAGAACCTTCTCCGAAGATTTTGTTAGATTTCAGAAATGTATAGATAGTTCTGCTTCCAAACTATAATACCCGTGGCGTGATGGTTATGGCGGGAAGGACAGTCATGCCAAAAGGTCGTCGGTTCTTTTCGGGTACTACCTCTTACGAGGAATTGACAAATCATCCAAGATTAATTTTTGTCATGAAAAGTGCTTTCTCGAATGAGCCGTTCAGATTTGGCATAACTATTGTAGGTCCCCTCTATCCCTGGCATTACTAGCGTACAGGAAAGACAGTAATCCCTAGTTCTCTATGAGCTGTGAAATCTCCTTTTTTTGATCGATGATTCAGAATTTCGTCTGGAAGGTATGTGATTCTCAGGCCCTATCTACTGTAAGGTTCTGCTTCTCTCGTTCGCATTGATTACAAATTGATAACCTTCCAGCATGGAATTAGAAAAAACAGTTGGTTCTATATACTGCTGGTAAAATCATAGCTTTTGGCGAAATTCAACTTCTATAGAATGACAGTCAATGCAGAGCAGAATTTTTATTTTTCTAACTGCATCTGAAATGCTGTCAGGGTTTGTTGCTCGATGCTGCAACAATAGCAATGATGATGGGATCATACAGCCTTCGCGTTTTTTATGAGTACCTATTTTCCTCTTCTTCTTCTATTTCTATACCGTACCTATACCTTCTAGCTTTTGGTTATAGTTCGTCCTTGGTCGTTGTTCCTTTAACAAGGTATATATATTGGTCTATAGAAAAATCCAAACAGCAGCAGCACCAGCAGCCGTTCATTGTCGTTCGTATCGTTCTGCAATTTTGGCATCCTGCTGGGTGCTTTTCGACTTGATTTAGGATCAGGAAGAAGGACGAAAAGTGTTGTTTTTTTTTTGTCGTCCTTTACTTTTTGGGTATATATTTTCAGTGACACAATGTGAGAGGAATTTTTGCTGCAATGCGCGCGTTTACAAGAAGAATGGTATAGTAGTCAGTAGGAGTACTTCATGAGTAGGTATGGTGTAGTAGAGCAAGAGATACCCAGAATTGCACAAGCTTCTTGTGTACTTAGCCAAGGACTTTAATAATACGACTTGGCCGGGTGTAGTGTGTTTTTCAGTTATAGCTCTTCTCGTCCTTGGATGTTTTGTACACTGTAAAGTCCTTTCTGAAGCAGAGACAATCTCTGTGTTGAGGGTTGATGTAGGCTTGTCTTCTTCTTCTTCGTCCAAAAGTTATTGTTATTATCTCTCTTTTGCCAAAAAGGATAAGGACGACAAATTTTCAAAAAAAAAAAACGAAAAGAAGAAACTTTCAAACTGGCATAGCAATGGCGGCGGCAATGTCAGTTGATGTTACTTTGAAGATTTTTGTATGTTTTATTTTATTTATTTTTGTCCCTTAAGTACATTCACACTTCTTCCTTTACCCAACTACACTTTGAAGTTATGACTGCAGATGCGTTTTATACTTATTTAGAGCAAGTGCAATGACATAAAAGAGAAAAACCCATTTACGAGAAAAAAGGACTTTTTTTTCTTAATTTTAATTTATTTGAGTTGTGAAAAATTGTAATAAGTTTTGTTTCGTTTTGATTTTTTTAGTCTTCTGGAAACATCATCGCAATGGTTATAATAACTTAAGAGAAATTACTTTACAAAATGGTCAAGATGCTTAGCTCAAAACTTAGTCAAGGCAGAGATTGTATATAAAATAAAAAAAAAAGTCTTCTTCAATTTGCCTGATGACTGAGCAGGATTTTAAAAGAAAGTCAATCTAACAGAGGGACTAGATAAATGTATGTTTGCCAGAAAGGTTCTAAAGAAGTTTAAAAAGTTTTACTATTTTCGTTTTTTCTTCTTCTTCTTTTTAGGATTATTATTCTTCTTAAGATTTAGTATTCTTTGATGATTTTTAACGTAGGTACCATAGATTCGTTTATTTTTCATAATCGTGAGAGTGGTTTTAATAATTAGTTATGCAAAAAGAAGTTAAGGTGAGTTTCATCGTAAAGGAAATCTTAAGGCTTATATCATAGATTTTGACGTACTTCTTAACCGTTTACATATGGTTCCAGGACTTTTCTTTCAATAGTAGGCCTTTGATAGGAAAATAGTTCTGATCCAAGTTGTTTTTATTTTTTGGACATCGATTTCACTTGCTTATTGATTTTGTTTTGAATGTGAAATCCTGAAGATGATAACCCTCATTCTTATCAATGACACTTGAATTTCGTCTTTCCCTCAATATAGCACAAAACATAAAGGATATACAAAGTTTTTGGTGAACTCAGTAAGGCAAAGCATTTGAACGTATTTTTGCTGCAAAAGTTTAAAATCTAGGTCTTCAAATAATTAGCAACTTCTCAAATATTTTCCTTGATCCTTGATTCTGGCTTCTGATTGATGGGATATTCACAAACAAAAAGAAAGAAGATCAAAGAAACCATAAGTTAATTAAAAAGTTAACATTGTTTTAGTTATTGGATATAACTCTAGAAATATTATAATCAATGTTCTAGGATTTTCATTGTGTGGGACATTCGTAAAAAGATTAAGCTTTTTATATTTTTTTATAAAATAATATTTGTTTATTGTAGTTGCTCAAAATATATCCGTAAAAATTAAATATAAATTTAGAATAACAATAAAGTGGTCTTTAATTTTTAATTTCGTCTGAATATCCCAAACAAAACTGCTTGAATATCCCGAAAGTATTTTATATCACTCTTCAAAATTAAAAATAAATACAAGGTACAATTTTAAGACTTGGCTTAATTATTCAACTTATGTTATCAATAGTCTTAGACATGTAAGATAGTGGTTAAAAAGTTACCACTTATTAGACTTGTACTTTTAGAAATATTTTTGTATGACAGTATTAAAAATCCTTTAAATACAATTGCTAACCATTAACCTATAATAAGTTCTCATGTCAGTTATGTGTTTGTGAATATCCCACACAAAATGTTCTAATAGAGTGATCTCAAATCCTTTTCTTTTTGTACTGGGAATCCAAAGCACCTAAAAATTAAAAAAATTGAAAAGGTTTAAGGCATATTTCGAAATTTAAAACAAAATAGCTTATCAGCAAATATTGGAATATTCGTAAAAAAATAATACATCAATAAAAAAAATTGGCGGATTTATTGATACGAAATGATCTCAAAATTACTATTGTCCTGGGAATCCAAAGAACCTTAAAAAGGTTGAAATACGAGTTCTTTCCAATTATAAAACAAATCTTTTTCATCGGAAAATAGTGGGATATTCGTAAAAAAATAATAGATTCATAAAAAAACATGGCGGAAATCTTAACAGGGTTAAGCTATTTTTCAAATTGTATATTTTTTGTGCCAATATCCCACTGTTAAAGTTTTGTTTTCAATATATTGCATTTTAAAGCTTTCAGAAATCGTTGAGCAAAAATCTTTGGCTGTCCAATTGCTAAAGTACACTTTAACATTATCACAAAACCGTTTACAATTGTCCTGGAATCCAAAGATCATTAAAAAAGTTGTAAAACGAGTTGTTTCAAACTATAAAACATTTTTTTCTTCAGAAAAAAGTGGGATATTCGTAAAAAAAATATAGATTTATAGAAAAATATGAGCGGACATTTTAGGAGTATTAATTTTGTATTGTTTTTTTATGATAAACACACACTCAAGGGGGTTTTACTACCCTTATAATCTTTGAAATCGTACTTTTTTATCCCAATATCCCATGTTTGAGATTTTTTGCCGTATAATATGCAAAACTTTCAGGATTTCCTTGAGAAAAATCTTTTACTGGCCAATTACTAAACTACACCCTAGCATGTTCTCAAAATTATTTGCTATTGTCATAAGGACCCGAAGAATCTTAAAATTCACAAACAAAATTCAATACAAAACTGTTCATCAGAAAATAATGGGATTTTCGTTAAAAAATAATGGATTTATAGAAAAAAAATTTCAGAAATCTTAATTGTATTAAATTATCTTTCGAATTGTTTATTTTTGTCTGAATATCCCATTTTTGAATTATTTTTGCGGTATTAAAACTTTTAGGAATCGTTAAGTCAAAAGCTTTCTCTGGTCAATCAGTAAAATATTTTGGCTTCTTACAACGTCGTGAATTTTGAAGTTAGGTGTACATTCATACGAATATACCACATTTTAATACTCACCGTTGTGACTTTTGTAGTTGTTTGTACATTTATACGAATATCCCACTTTTTAAACACTCAACGTTGTGACTTTTCAAGTTATGTATGCATTTATACAAATATCCCACTATTTGCTGATAAAGAACTTTGTTTTGATTTTCGAAATAACCCTTCAACCCCTGAGTTCTTTGATACTCAACTCTCTGGATCAGGGTTTTTAAGCTATAGCAAAATCATAAGCTAGACAAACTCAAGAAATAAAACTATTTTTTGAATATCCCACTTAAAATTCTCTCGTATTTCGAACTCAACAAATTAAAAGAAATAAACAAATATATTGTATCGTAACTTCCAACAACAAAAGCAAAGTCGTGTATAGTCTCCAAACCAAATTTTAGGAGGGTGTGGCCAATCTAGTATAATTTGCCTTAAGAATATCAAACAAACTTTCCCAAAATAGGTTAAATAAATAAATAACCTCGAAAATATTTTAAATCCAAAAATGTTGCCAAAAATTCAGTAAAATACAAAACTTTTTTATTTCAAACAGATTTTCCAAATCAAAAAAAAAATCCAACACGCGATACTGAAAAAATAATACAAAACAAAATTCAAGTGGAAGACAATTTATTGTCGTTGTAGTCAGATTGACATAAGAAATATGTATACCAACAAAAATGTCTCCCAGCCATCACAAGAGCCGTTTATTCTCGAATTTCCTTGTAGCGCCTGTCACATTCCCAAAATGTTCAGAATCTCTGTCCAATACTTCCGCCATTCAAAATACGAAAAAAAAACATCTCTCGGGTGTGAATCACTTGCTGTACCGTGCGTGAGTCTCTGCTGAGTCCCACCACAGCCCTCTACCTGCTCCACCAAAACAACATCCAACTCCAAACTCACATCCAGTGGATGAATCGTCGTTTCCTATATATCTACACGAGGGCGTTGCTGATGCGATGCAACCACGTAAATCCTAAATCAAACTGACATCCCACTAAAGGACACATTTTTGATTCACTTCCCTTTTTGTTTTCGTTTCGCTTCGTTTTGTTGACTCTAATCCGACACAAGAGAGAGCAAATTTAATTTGCACAAATAAATTTTACCAAAAAATATATATTTTACTGAAGGTTTACAAAAGTGAAGCCCGCACTAAAATTCCCAAAGGGGTAACAAACTAACTATAAAACACCCAACACGACACGAAAAACCAAATGAAACACGATGTAGGCATCATCGTTGAATCATAATTAAGGGGGCGTTTTATATTCGCGCGCTTTGTGGTCACCAAAACCAACTCGAATCCAACCCAACCCATCCTAACAACTGAATGCATTCCCATTTAACACTTCATCCCAGGGATAATAAATCTGAACTCGTAACAACGCGACGACGACGACCGCGACGTAGCGATGGTGATGATGAAGATACACGGCCGCCTCTGCCCTTAAAAATCTCAACTAAAGAATTATGATCATCCTCGAGATCTTTATAACCAAAAGATATACGAGTATATGTAGGCCTGACATACAGTTCAAAGAAAGAAAAAGAAAAAAAACATGACAACGCCAACGCACAAAGCTGACGCCTGGCCAACGCGGACCGCAAGAGAAACAAGACGGGACAGACGGACGCTGACGGGCTCGACGTTCGTTTCGTTTGTACATACATATGTTGGGAATTGTCATGTTCGGAAGTAATTTATCATCTGTTCGTCGTTTTAATCAAAACCATGTCTTTGCAATATTTTCACCAATTCCAACTCCATAGCTCCCCAGCTCCCATCCAATTCCGAAGCTATACACCTTCATACCTCGTTTATGTTCCTGTCTCTGAGGCTGTCCCTCTCCCTGGAAAATGCCAAAAACTACACTTCGAATTCGCACATTTCGTTCGTAAATTTGTCATCATCATTTGACAGATGACAGCTCGGCAGAGGAAGATTTGAAATCCATGTGGTTGGTTGGTTAGTTCGTTGGTTGACTGCTTGATAGGTTGGTTGGTATACGACTATAAGGCCCAATGTATGTAGTGTACCTTCCCTCCTTATTGACGTTAATCGCGTTCCAAGATTTAGCGCGAGACATGACTGCTGCTGCCGCTGCTGTTGGTGCTGCATAAGCTCGTACTCTTACGTACAATCTATACTATTTTCTGCTGATTGCTGCCTTGCTGGTTGCTGCTTGATGGTAGTTCTGGTGCTCCTGCAGTCCTTTTTCTTAAATCCAAAAACCACCTATCAACTTGTCATCCTTTTATATACATTTTGTGATGTTTGGGTTGTGAACCTGCTCCTCCTTATTTCCATGTGCAAATTTTACTTAATGTTTTCATTCACAATATAAAAATGTGTGCAGCGATTCACGTGCGGAATGCTTCCTGTGTTTGATGTGTGCATTGAGGGTTGTTGGTAGGAAAATAGTATTAAGGCAAGGCTGGATCATCAACAGATATTTTAGCAAGTGACTGCTGTTGTTTTAAACTATCACTGTTAAAATAAAACAAAACTTTCAAAGACAAATATGGTTAAAAAAATAATTTGGAATAAGTCCTGCAGTTTCACAGTTTCTACTCTGAACGTCGAACTTGTCGAGTTGTTGAAGCTGAGTTAGGTCAATGATTCTCGATAATTTTCTCCAGATGAGACCTGAAACTAAAGGATGTTCTTATTCTTCTACCTTCTCAAAATCATCATCCATTCCCAAAAAAACAAAACATACCAGCCTACGTTTATGTCACCAACTCCCATCCTACCTCCCACGTTGTAATGGCGAAAAAGCTCGCAGCGTTCCTATCTCCTATGCTCCTTCTCACTCTAGGTAACCTGGCTCGAGGTTGTCGCTATGGAAGACATTCCTAGCAGACCTAGAGCCCGCATTTGGATACCGATCGAACCTGCTGGTATCGAGGACATTCTCAAAATGATCAGAGCTTGCAACCCATCCCTTCCGACGCATAACTGGAAAATAGCCAAGCTAGAGGAAGTGAAGGGTCTTTATAGGAGTGCCGTTGTGGTCAAGTCAAGTCACAAAAAAGAACAAAACAAAGTGCTTGCTCTCTCTAAGCAGATCCCATATTAGCTCTATAATAGGTGTCATAACCAGACAATGCCTAATAGGAAAGCACGCCACAAGACTAGGCGTATTCTCAAATGACTTTTGCAGACGCTGTATGGACGAGGAAGAGGAAGAAACGGTTCTTCATCTTCTCTGCACATACCCTGCTCTAGCTCGAAAACGCAAGAATTACCTAGAAAAATTCTTCTTTAACGATCTAAACGATCTAAATCGTATCGGTATAATCAGCCTCTAACGTTTCGTAAGGGACTCAAGCTGGTTACATTGAGCTTAGGACGAAGCCTCAAAATTAATGTGGTATCACAATGGGCCATTAAACTGGCCTAAGTGTGTCCGTTTCCATCTTGGACAGCCACTATAACCTAACCTTACCTTTAATTTGATGTCTTTGCTTCAGGTTTGTGAAGGAATACAATCTTATGGGAACGCAATCTTTTTTTACATTCATTGAATTCATTTCGAAATTGTTGTTTTCAATTTTAAAAACAAAATCATTTGACTCTGAAGAGATTGCAATCATTATTTGTTTTTCAATTATTTTACTCCAGTGAATTGATTGCATTCATTCGAAGTATGCGTTCTTTTTAGTTATTTCAATTTCAATTTCAATTTACTTGGAGTTAATTTTTGTTGAAAATAGTAGTTTCTTCCTCAATTTGTTAAATGTTGGTATGAAATTGTGTTGGACGTCCCTTCTTTCCAGAGTTATAGAAATACTGATTAATTATCCGCTCAAAAATAGCTCGAAGATCTAAAACTTTAAATGGCACGTCTTTTGCAGAGCAATGGGGCTACAGTAGAACAAACCTTTACATAGTTTTAGAGAAAGATAATTGCACCTAATTTTTCTATTTGATAGAGTTCGACATCAGACTTTCTTACCGAAAGTACTTGCCTTCGGTTTATACAAATCCGCCCTCTCTGGATTAGAAATTAAATTTAGAATTGTTCAGTTCAAGTGGAATCGAATGGCTTCAAGTCTGAGGAACACAAAATAAATGTTGTTGTGCCTCAGGGTTTTGTTTTGTCTCCAACACTCTTTCTCATTTTTATTAATGATCTCCTGTCTGAAACTTCTTATCCGCTTATCTGCTTATCCGCAGAAGGTGTAAGATTCCTAAAGCTATGCCAGAAGTCTCTATCTTTTTTAACGGCAAGATAAACAGCAAGCTGCGTTTTTCCCTTCAACAGTTTATCCGAAATACTCGAGATTCTAGGAATGCTCACCAGTATGCCAGTCCAACTTCTGTTGTATTATCGAGTAAAGAGATTCGTTCTTAAGCCGTACTACGCGAATGTGAAATACCTTACCACACTCTGTCTTTCCTAGACATACAATACAATCCAGGAATTGAAAAGCAATGTGCACCGACACCTCCTTTTAAACCCTCTCTAACTTTCTTAATGCTCAAAATAAATACCCTTCAATGCAGCACAAACTTCTCCATAAAGCTCTTTGATTTAAATCCTAGGGACTTTTAAATGTAAAATGGAAAATCAACCAGTAAGCATGACTTGTGAAGCCGATACGATTACCCCCCCCCCCCCCCCCCCTCTAGATGTAGACACAGTTCTGCATATTGTCACTTAAAAATAATTGTCAGAATCATGTGACACGTTAGTGCCCAGCTAAGTTCTGGCACTACTTCCTATTTACAGCAACAATCTCAGCTGGTTTATGACCCCTCTTTAACTAAACTAAAAAAGCCTTTAAACACTCACTTAAATAGTGGATGATATGCACCTTACCTAATTTTCGTATCACCGTAGCCAAAATAGTTTCTGAGATACAGCACTTCTAAAAACTCACAAAAAGCGTTACTGTAAATTTCGCACAAAGATAAGTCTTGTGATGAAACGAAAAAGTTTCTGAATTTTCGATTTAATGGGTGTGGTATCCACCCACAAAAGTATATCGAAGGCATTAGTTAAAATTACCCCTTGTTGTAAAATAATGCAATGCAGCAGAGTGGTATAGGCGATATGAAAACAAAAGAAACAATTTACGCACACAAATAATACTCTCACAGGGCGTGGTGTACACCCACTTCTTAAACGAAGTATGAGTAAAAAATTAACATTTCTAAATGTTACTGAACAATGAAATTAAGCAAAGTAAAATGAGTCGATGAGCATCTACTGAGACAAAAGTTGTTTTCGAAAGATTACTAGCTAAGTGGGTTTACTTAAAAACGTTGTAGTATTTTAAAGCTTGGTAAGTAAACGCGTAGTACCCGTGGCATGATAGTTAGTGCGTTGGACTGTCATGCCAGAGGTCTTGGGTTCGATCCCTGCCTATGCCATCTAAAGTCTTTTCACGGGTACTGCCTCTTGCGAGGAATTGACAAATTCTCCAAGAGTAATTCTTGTCATGAAAAAGTGCTTTCTCAAAATTAGCCGTTCGGAGTCGGCATATAAACTGTAGGTCCCCTCAATTCCTGACAACATTACTCGCACACAGGAATGGTTGAGAGTTGTAAGTCACTAGGCCTTGGTTCTCAACGGACTGTCGCGCCACCCAATTTTTTTTTTTTTTTTAAGGCAACGCGTCCAATTTAAGCCTGTAATCATTCAAAGGCTATTATCTGTCATCATTTAAAAGTTGAATTCATATTAAAACCTTAGTTAACTTAAAACTTGACGTATTTTAAAATCTCATTACTCTTAAACTTATTAGTCAGGCTTTTTTTGTGAAGACATCAAAACTTGGATCCTTTTTCAAATGTATGTTTCTCTATTTTATATTCATTTCATTATTTCTTTTAGTTGTTTGACTAAAAATTTGACAGCTTTCTTTTTAACTGTCAATTTTTTTATAAGGGTAACCAAACATTTTTATAAATGGCGAAGAATATTCTGGGACAAAAAAAAGTCCAGCCCTGTTAGTTTCGTTTTTGTTGTTCATATATAATATTTATAGGTGAAACGCGTATTAAATTCCCTTAGGAAATTCGTTTCATAAGAAAGAAGTAAAAACTCCATCTCGCATCCTTCATATCCTTCATCCTAGTCTCGAAGTCGTCATCATCATCTTCTTCTTCTTCGACGTCTATTTGCAATTTTTTCATTCCATCATATCGCTCCATTGAATTTCTGCTTCGCATTGCAAATATCATCCTTATATTTTTATTTTTTCCTAACATCTATTTATTTTTTGTATTTAGAATGTGAGAAGAATTTTAAGCAAACAAGATGTAAATCAATGTTTCTTTTTATTTTTTGTGTATTTTCACATCAAAAATCATCCAAACCTCTGTTCACAATAATTTGCTAATCTTTCATATATGGGGTGGAAAGATATACGTATTATTTGTTTTTCCTTGCTTTTGCTTTAAGGGTTAAATATGTGAACTTTGCTTGAAGCAAATAAAATAAGTGGAACAACACAAGAAAAAATGAAATAAAAACAAAGAAATGAAAAATTATTTTCACATCATGTTTATTTATATTTTTGATATTTTTGCAAATTCAGTTTTTTCAGTTTTTGGGAATCATGTCAAGGAGCGAAGGTTATAAGTTATAACTATGCCTAAAGACATGAAGATCTTCGAAAGTTCCTTCCTTCTAGGCGAAATCTTAATCAATAAGTAGGAGCAAATACATGCAACCTATTCGTGTGTTTTTATTGTTGCCTTTTTTGTCATGTTTATTCTTCCACTGTGTATATTTAAGGCACTTCGTATTTGTATATCCTTTTTTCAAGGACGACACACTGTACATTTGTTATATTAGGTTTCCTCCTTATACTCGTATAGCCTTGAGCTATGTTTCCATATTTATATAATATGTATGTGCCCTCGTGACTAACTGTCAGGCAAGATATCCTTGATTTGTATTCTATACTGCGTGTCAAGTCTGCGATGTTAAAAACGTACATACCACATAGAGAAGCTTGAGCTCTTTTATCAAAGTTCAGATTTTTTTCGTCCTTGTATTTTTTTAATTTTTGTTTCGTTGTTGTAGTTGTTGTTAAAACTGACAAAATCGATTTTCCTTTCAAAGGATACAAATTTATAGCATTAACAATATTGTAAGCAGCCATAAAATCATTATAAATCACTTAATCTTTTGGAGTTTTTCTTTTTATTTTTTGGTTTGTTCTGTTTTTATTTTGAGTTCAAATTTTATGTTCGGAGTCAACCCAAGAACAAGGAACAACTTTCATACAAACAAAAGAAAAGTTGACCTTTCCAGAGCGATAAATATTATTCTTGTAGAGTTTTTGCTGATTTAATCTTTATTTTATTTAAAATGATGACAATTGGTTCGTAAATAAAATCAGTCATCACGATGTGTGTTGAAAATGTTAGCATCACAATAACAAAACCAACAACAACAATAAAAAGTGTCTTAATAATAATAGCAATATAATTAATATTATTTTTATGTGCGCATCAAGATAGGAAATTGGTGTCGGTCGTTGTCTTGAGATGGGGTTGGAATGAATATGATGGACATTGGACATCTCAAGGGTAATGATATAGTCTTGGAAAATAATACTGCAAGTTTTATAAAAAGTTTTTGTTGTCTTCGAAAACAATCTTAAGTATTGTAATTATTTATGAGCTGTAGACTAATAAATTAATAAATAATGTGATATAATAACGAGACTAGTTTTTCATCTTTTGATTAATATGCGAAGGAGTAGACTAGTCAAAGTTTAATAAATTGATTGAAATAACGAACAAATTACGGTCCAGAAACTAATAATCGGTATTCGCACCTTGTTCAGACTAAAAGATGCCGATATGTGTATGATTATACGAAGTATTGGGATGATGTATGATGTATGCATCATTGAACTCGATAAAAAGTTCTAAATGTCTTTCTTAAAACTTAAAATAGAAATATTAAAAAATTCAAGGAAACTCAAAATAATTGGGCGTGATAGTTGGTAATAAAATTCTGCCAATTTGACTATTTAAATACTTTTACAATATTATTTATTTTTAAATTTAACTTTAAATTTTATAATTAGCGATTTTTAATTTATTTTAATTAACAATTATCACATAATAATAAGAATAAAAAAGGTGTTTCATCAAAAAAGTCCTTGTAAGATTCTATTTCGATATCTTAAAGCAATTGTACAGAACTGATACAGTTTAGAAACATTTATTTGATTTAACTCGAATATGACTTCCTCAATGGTTAGAAAATCTTTTCTTAGAGTAGGACACTTTCCCAAGAAATGGACACCGTCTTCCCTCTCTATCCTGTTGCATATATTACAGATGACTGGAAGATCTGCTCTGTGAGGTACATAGTTCAGGTTTAGAATTTCAGCTCGTAGTCTGACCATCATAGATATTTCCCTGACACTAAGCTCATCACGAAAGTAGTTTAACTGCTGCAATTTGTGGTTAAGCTGGCAGTAGACCGTACGATGTAAGGAGTTTGAAGATTCATCCATGTACTTGGTTCTAGCTGCCTCATCTATCTTGGAAATAATTTGCTACATGTCCTTTTTTATTTTTGGAAAGGTCCTCGACATTACAAACCAAATAAATTCCACAATTTTGTGCCAATACAAGCCATTCGCGATACCATCCACTCCTTGAATTGTTAGCCTTAAGAGCTGATATTTTGGGTAAACGATAGTCTACCAAATTTAAGCTTCTAATAATGTAATCCAATTGCAGTTTTAATGTTTTCGGAAAAAGTGAAGAAATTCCCGTTTCTAGCATTATGTCATAGTTCGGTGTGTTGGATGGCAAATAGAATGATCGTTTAATGTAGAAGCCCAATAGCTTTTCAACCATCTCATAATATTTACTTCCCCAAGTTTGCTACTATGAGCCACACATTCCTTCGTGAAACATCTTTTCCATGTGAGTTTTATCGCCATTTTCGCTTTATTAAGCTCTTCACTAAAGTTTTTCTCTATACTTAAGTTGTTCGTGAAAGTAACTCCTAGCTACTTAAACTCTTTAACCACTTCAATTAATTTTCTATTGAATTTCCACTTTTCGTTTGCGCAATTTCTCCCTCCATGTTTTTTGAAGATCATCACTTTGGACTTCTCTAAATTGACAATTAATCCCCAACGTTTGGAACGTGATTCTGGAGTATTTGCGAGCAGTACAATGTCGTCTGCAAATAGCAAAGCTTTAATCAGCGTACCCGCATAAGCAATACCTCCGGGTAACCAGTCGATTAGATCCTCTATGAATATTGCAAGTAAAAGCGTAGTGTGCAACCTTGCCTAACCCCTGATGCAAATTGGAACCAATCAGACTTTTCTTCACCATACAGCAGCTCGAGTGACTTCATATATGTTTTCAATTAGTCTGCCAAACTTCGGAGATATTCCTTTTTCGAACAGCTTATAGATTAGCGATTTACGATCCACAGTAGCGAACGCAGCTTTGAAGCCAATGAAGAACACGTAGAGTTTTTTGTCTTGGTCTAAGAATGAATCTGCAATACTCCTCAACACAAATATATGATCAACACTTGAATACCCTTGTCTAAAGCCGGCTTGAAATTCTTTTTATTATTTATTTTCTCTTGCGGTAAATAATTTATAGGATGCATTAAGAAACGAAATTCCCCGATAGTTTGCTGGATCCGATGCACATCCTTTCTTGTATATAGGAAAAATCAGTGCTTCCTTGAAATGAAGCGGTATGACGCCTGTTTCAAAAACATTATTGAACAAGAGAGCTAAACTTTCAAAAAGGCCGCTTTTCGCACATTTATAGAATTCAGCTGGTATTCTATCAGACCCTGGTGCTTTTCTTTCTTTAAGGCTCTCAGCTGCCAGTTTCACCTCATCCGGAGTTCTTCGTTGATCAAGGATTTGATTCTCGACTCCTGGAACAGCATAATAAATGAAAACTCGGTTAATAACTGGATTAAGAAGCATATTGAAGTGCGGCGATAAAACATCCAATTGCCAAAATTCACCCGAATTTCTGCAGGTCGCCAGTTTTTGGGCTTCCATTTCAAAATATTTTTTCTTTTTGTGTTTGCATAGCTCTTTAAACAACTTGTTGCTTCCATGTATTGTTTTTTTGCTGAAATTACTGCTGTTTCGCTGGGAAATTCGCAACCACGAAAATGATTTCTCCCTTGTATTTAGGCACTCACTATCAAACCATGGTTCGACAAATAACTTAGTACCTTTTCTCTGCTGGTTCGAAATAGGATATGCTGTTTTAATCACATTTTCTAATTGATCAAAATTGGATATTTTTTGATTTCTTAGCAAGTTTTCTAAGTTCTCTAGATAATTGTTTCCTTTTGCCTCTGTTCATCCTCGCTCATAAAACTGTCAAATTGAAAGGAAACAATTATTGGAAGGTAATCTGAATAAGGTAACTGTCTAATTTCAAAGTCTTTGACGTAAGACTTCCAATCTCCACAAATTACACTGAAATCTATAACAGATGTTCCTTGCCGTCCCACATAGGCAAAGTCTCCATTTTCGTCCATATTACTTGTTCCATTTTGAATACTCAAGCCGAAAGAGTTGTACAGTTCTAGTAATTTTTTCCCCCGTGGGTTGCAAATTTTGTCTTTAAACTTTCTTGTTATTCCAGCCAAAATATTTTCCGTACCTTGCTCCTCTCCTATTCTTGCATTCATATCACCAATAACAATTGCTCAACTATCTTCTTACCTTTTCCATCTGGCTCGGTCTTTAGCTCCATGTGCCTAGTTGTGCGCTCCAAGTTGCGTCAGGTCACTTTCCACTTAGCGGACTTCTCCTAGATTTGATGACTTTCCGTTTCGAAGCATTATTTTTCATTGGCTCTTAGTAATCCAGCGTTGAACTTTTAACCTTATGGCTAAATCTAGGTCGCTGTAAAGTCATGTTCAGCTTGTCTTTCCATCTTCTCATGTATTTACCTTGTATGCGTACAGGACCGTAGATCGAACGGAGAGCTGTTCTTTCGAAATGACCCAGGGTGCTTTTATCTCATGTTGTCATGGTCCAAGTTTCTGCGCGTGACGTGTTGCAAGACTGCGATAGTAAGGTTCTTACATAGGGACCCTTTAGTTGCTCGAAAGAGGGCTTTACTACTCGATTGCTTTCTTAACCGCAAAAAAGAGCGGTTACCCAGAATAATTCTTTGATTGGTCTTAGCGTTAGTGTTGTTTTCTGCATTCAAGAAGACCATGTTTGTAACAACCTCAAAGTTACGTCTGTCGATGGTGACGCTTTGACTTTAACGTCATCGGTGTTGTGGGTCCTTTTTTGAAGACAGTTTTTTTCTGTCTCTTTTTCAATACTCCCAAAAGCCCAATTGACATCACGCTGAGTTCTTCCGATTATGTCAATGTCATCAGCGTACGCCAGTTATTGGAAGGACTTTTGAAAGATGGTGTCTCTAGTGTTGACGTGGGAGCTCTGCACTATTCTTTCGAGTACGATGTTAAAAAAATCAGATGACAGCGCATCACCTTGTGTAAAACCTTTTTTGACATCGAATGGTTCTGTTAAGTTGTTTTCAACCTTAATGGAGCAGCGTTATTTTCTCTATAATTCTCCATTGTCATCCTGCACAAACGGACAAGTTTTGCAGGGATACCAAAACTAGACATAACTCTATACAGTTCGCCCCTGTAGATGCTGTCATATGCGGCCTTGAAATCGTCGAAAAGATAATGGGTGTTGATTTAATGTTGTTGGATTTCTTCCAGGATATATATTTGATAGAATTTAAACCTTTAAGGTTGCAGCCAAGATTTTATTGGAGATGTTAAGGAGACTGATTCGTCTATAGTTGCTTTAGTTAAGGTCTCCTTTTTTCAGAATCGCGCAAACTATACTGAGGTTACATTCATCGGGCATGCTTTTTTGGGACCATAGTTTATAGATAAGTTGGTGCATGTTTTGATAGCTAAATTGTCTCCAACTGCTTTGAAAAGTTCAAGGAGTCAAGCCATCTGCTCAAGCGGCTTTTTTAGAATTCAGCTTAGATATGTCAATCTTTACTTCGTCTAAGTAGAGAAGACGGGATTGTTGTCTTTCATCGTGTTTATTGAAGGATGACCTCATCCTGCCTGATAGCGGAATTCGGTTCGTCGTCGTCTGCAGAAGTGGTCTTCCATATCCTCAGCATTCACTTCGGCTAAAATAAGCACATCCAATTCATCCATATAGTGTTATGCGTTTTCGGAAAAAATGTTGCGCGGTGCAAATACTGCGTTTTCCAATAAGATGTTTCCTGAAATTGTGGACAGATGTTGCTGTATGTCTTCAATTACCTCACGAATTTCATCTTTAAGGCTTTGGTTCAGTTGTGAATTTTTCACATCAATAGCTTGTTTCAATTGATGAAGTTTTTCCATCATTTTGACCATATTTACATTTGATAGACGAGAAGAGGTTTCACGATGCGACAACGCAAAAGTGCCCTAATTTTGAAAAATTTGAACTCTTTTGCCACACTTTACTTTTGTAAATTCTTATAATGTCAGGAATTTGTTCAAACGTGTACCGTTATATTTTTAAGTAATATCGTAGTTTTCAAATTGTCAAAAACATCATTGAAAGTGACAGCTGTCATTCAAAATGAAACCTTCTAAAGAAAAACATTTTATTTATTAATACTTTATAACGATAGTTCTTACAGAATTTACCTCATATTCAACATTAATTTAATATTTAACTTTTCTTTCTTTTTACAGGTAAGGATTTGACACATTGAACAATTTTAAATTAAGCACAAGTTGGTAAGATTACACATTTGTTTTTATCTTTGTTTATCAACAAATCTACGGCCTCAAATATATCATCGTTTTCAATCTTGGAGCACGAAAGATTACTGGTAAAAAACTTCTGACATTTTGACCACTGAGGTTTGCTGATTATTTTTGTAAACGGCTCTCCATGAGTTTTTAATAGTTATTAAATTTTTTTTTTCAAAAGTTCGCTGACAAAAATCTAGGGTCTAAAGCCTTAAATAGTTCTTAAGCAATTCTGTGTTTATTTTATGAATGAAATGGAGGAAGAATTGAACAAAATAATGCCCATGGAACAAAATAAAAAGTGAAATCTGACAATCGAATTGATTTGATATTGACATTTGACAAGTAATTGGAGGAGTTTCTATCCATATCCGCCATTTCCGTTTATTTTGACAGATGTACAAAAAGCTATATTTTCATATCAAAATTCAAGAATATGTTTTCAGTTTCATTTTCATTCCATCCGGAGGCGGTGCGTAGCCCGTCGACAAATTGATTGTTACAATTTTGTGAAACTATTTTCTCAAATTCAAAATTCTTTGACATTATAATAATACACTGACAAACGTCAAAAGCATGTTTTCTCTTCGTATATATACAAAAAGAATCAATGCAACTCCCATTTAAAACCCATCCAATAATCAAACCCATCAATTATCGGTTTATTTATATGTAAATATATATTTTCCCGTACATAGGTTCTCATTGAATTCCCACATGTCACCCCACCCTAATTTAAACACAATGCATACAAAGTCTAATGATTCCCAACGCATTGTGCATCATAAAAACGGTAAACGGCATGACACATTCATTTGCGCGTTTCCAAATTCAATGAGTCAATTTATAAACATGTCAAAATACAACACGGAACATTATTCTAAATGAAGCACATTTCAAAAAAAAAAAAAAAAAAAAATAAGGAGGAGGTGCTGATGTTACCGCCTTTCTCATAAAAATGTCAAACCTATAATTATTGTCCCTCTGTTGTGTATTCCCTGCAACCAACACCAACAACAACTTCAAAAAAATAAAGAAAAACAACATTTTTATAAACTGTTCTTTGGCAATTTAAAGATAAACGAACAAACATCGAATTTATTTAAAACAAAAAAAAAACTAACCAAAACACACCTCAATCGAAGAACACCGAAAAATTTAGTCAATTAATTTGCAGCAACACAGAAAACCTTAGTTTCAAAAAATACCTGATTGGGATTGGTATAATATAATTTGAGATACGTGTGCAGCACCTAATGATCTCATTAGTGCGCTTGGTTTAGCTTTTGAAAACCGAAATCAATGATGATTTTAAAGCTTCAGTTAAAGTAGAACCAAATACCAGAAGAAAATTATGTAGGACTTTGGAAAAAAAAGCGTTCAATGCAAATCAGATTCTCGTTTTACGATTCGATTCGATTAGATTCGATTTACCATTTAATTTAGTTTTATTGCAGAGAAGAGTTGGTAATTAGAACGGAATCTCTTTTTTTTTTAGATTTATATATGTAGTTATATAGGAACCATAGGAACAAAAAACAAAACATAGAAAAACAAATTAAGCTCTAGGTAGGTACATATATAAAATCCATATTCATTCGTTAAGGTGTAATTTTGGAATTTTATATTAAAATGTCTGATGCAAACAAGGCTTAAAATGCATCCATTAGATTGAATTGATTTTCAGTGCTGCCAACTGAGTTTTTTTAAGTTTAAAAATAAATTAATTTTTTTAATATATTTTGCTTGGAAAGTTCACTTCGAAATTATGAATAAACAGAGTTAAGGTATGGGTATTGAAAGTATTTTAATTTTCAATATAATCCAGACTCGAAAGAAACAAGCATTACATTAAAATAAAGTGGCGCCCAATGTTGAACTTCCCAATCGAACTAAAAATGAAGGTATTTGTCAGCCTTTCAATGGTCCATAGAATTTGAATTTAAGTGAGATGTACAGTTGTGTTCATAAAAATAGCAGTGCTGGTCACATTTTATTAGATTGTCAATTATTTAAAGAACAAAAATTCTAACAAAAAAAATAACATGTAACTTGCATCTAACGGTCTTTCGTTTTCATATTACAGACTTTTAGCTTGAAGTTATACTCTACTTTTAAAGGTGAACAATCATTATTTCAAACTCTCTGGATAGAGTGTTCATAAAAATAGCAGTGGTTTTGGTTTTATAATTAAAAGGTGTTAAAAATTATTTTTTTTGTATTTTATGGTGAATAAATATTTTACTATATAAAGTTTTAAGTATTCGTAACATACTAGCATATAAAAAATTAATAAATATTAGCTCAACAATAAACAATCAGACGGTCAAGACACTGCACCGAAGAAATTCGAAAACTTATTCGAAAACTGCGTTTGGAAGGATAAACCTACCAAAATACTCAAGACATCCTAGGCTACTCAGCAAAAATGGCTCTAGGAAAATAAGAAATGGACTTCAACTGTCTGTTAGCGCTGTCACAATACGAAGACGTATTTTATAAGCGAAGTTACTAGCCCGAAATCCACGCAAGGTACCATTCTTGACGAAAAGGTATGTGGCAAAGATAATGGAGTTTGTTAAAGCACATAGAGATTGGGCAAAAGAGAAATGGAAGAATGTTCTATGAAGCAGTGAAAGCAAAGTCCTCCTTTTTGGGTCCAAGGGTCGTCGAGAATATGCGAGAAGACCCCTAAATGCAGCATACTATCCACGGTACACTATAAATACAGTAAAGCATGGTGGAGGTAAAATTATGATATGGGCTTGCTTTTCATATTATGGGGTAGGGCCATGGGGGGTATAAGGGATGCAACCGAATATGTGAAAATTCTCGAGGAGGTTATGTCACTCTATGCTGAAAAGGAAATGCCGTTGGTTTGGGTGTACCAACAAGACTATGACCCAAAGCATACGTCAAAAAAGGCAAAACCATGGTTTGTGCAGAAGAAGTTAACTGTTATGGAATGGCAAGGTCAATTCCCCGACCTTAACCCCATGGCAAATTTGTGGGGGGATGTTAAGAACGCAGTTCATAAAGCAAAACCCAAAAATTCGAAAGATTTGTGGGAAGCAGTGCGTAATTCGCAGAACGCAATACCAGTCCAGAGGTGTCAGGTTTTAGAAGAAATATCTCGAAGATCGAAGCTTCTTAATGACCGGCAGTACGGCTTTCGAAGTAATAGGTCCACTGGTGATGTTATATTCCATCTTACCAAATAGTAGAACAAGTTTCTCCATCGTTTTGGAGAAACCAAGACTATTGCATTTGATATAGGTTGATATCAGGCACTTTTATCGAAAATGAGTGCCTTTAGTTTTGAAATATGACGTCTTCTTTGTTAGATAAGAAATTACCTTTGGAACCGTTCAATGCAACTAATATTGGTTGGTTTTAAGTCTGAAATCAGCTTAATAAATGCTGGTGTGCCCCAGGGTTCTGTTCTGTCTCCAATACTCTTTCTTATTAACTTCATATAGGAAGTTTTTGTAATCGGTCCGATTTGTCAGGGTCCTTAGAGCTGAAATAAAAGATTTTTAAAAAGATGTCTGTGCGTGTGTATGTGCGCACGTCCCTGCATCTGTACGTCCGTACGTTCGCGACGTTGTTTTCGTCGTTTATAGCTAAAGAACCAATAGAGGTATCAACTTCATATAAATATCTTTATACAGATAATAATGCAGAAAGATGCAGAAAGGGCTCTCAAGAAAATGGTGTGGGTGGTTTTTTCGTTTAAAAAAAGGTGAACATTTTGGTTAACCCTAAATATCTCACGAACCAAAAACGCCAGAGACTTCATCGGCTTGCCATTTTTGTTTTTAAAAAATTAAAACCTAAACAAAACATTACTCAAAGTTGGTAAAAATTTTATTTCGACTCAAATATCTTTTCAAAAATTTGAGTTATTGGTTTTAAACTAATTATACCTTTAACAAAAAACTATTTTCGACATTTAGTAAAATTTTAAGAAAAATCAAACTGACATTTTTTTTTATAAAAAATAAAAATCTAAAAGAAACATTACTCAAAGTTGGTAAAAATTTAATTTCGACTCAAATATTTTTTGAAAAATTTGAGGTATTGGCTTTCAACTAATTATACCTTTAACAAAAAACTATTTTCAACATTTAGTAAAATTTTAAGAAAAATCAAACTGACAGTTTTTTTTATAAAAAATAAAAACCTAAAGACTACTCAAAGTTGGTAAAAATTGAATTTCGACTCAAATATCTTTTCAAAAATTTGAGTTTATGGCTTCTAACTTATTTTATCTTATAAGAAATGTTTTTTTCGACATTCAGTTAAATTTTGAGAAAAATCGAATTGACAGTTTTTTTTAGAAAAAATAAAAACCTAAAAAAAACATTACTCAAAGTTGGTAAAAATTGAATTTCGACTGAAATATCTTTTTAAAAACTTTAAGTATCGGCTTTAAACTACACCGAAAAAAAATGTTGATAATACAACTGTAAAATTGATATTTTTCGGTGATAAAAGTCGTCCAACATTAAAAATATCAAAATTGATATTTCTGTCATATCAAAATAACATTTTTTTAAATGTGAATTTAATAATTTAAATATCAAAATGACATTGAAATATCAATATTATTTTGATAATTTTGTTTACACTTTAACGTTATAATTATCAGAATGATATTATTTTTTGATATTTTTGAACGTATATTTAATAATATTTATCTCTCATTTACATTAAAAATATCAATTTTTCAGTACCTATCTTAAAAACATTAAAAATATCAAATTGATATGTCTATCATGTCAAAATAATATTTTTTTGAATGTAAATTTGATAATTTAATTTTAATTTGATATTATTCTTTGATGCTTTTAAATATACATATATTTAAAAATATCCATTTAACATTAATATATTTATACTTACGTTTTTCATTAATCTCAAGCCATTTCGACCTTTTAAAATTAAAACAAAAAAAAACGTTCAAATTTTAAAAGAAGTTTTATTTGTTTTCAAAAAGTTTTATTTCTAATTACAGAATTTCCATTTGGTAAAACATAAATTGAGTTGAGGTCAAAAGTTATTTCTGGATTAGATGTTTGGTAAAATAAATCAACTTACCGTATTTAGCTTTTGAAAGAATGAACTGTTTGTAGAAGCAGAGCAGGTCGATTTAGAAGTGCTTGAGGCACTTGTATGTTGATTTTGCAGCCAATTGCAAACATCCGAGTTGCAAGTAACAGTTGAAGCGGTTGGGATTTCCTTTGGGAAAATTTATATTTATAAATTATAATATGAGCATACGATAAATAAGTAAAAAGTTATTGCGAACTCAAAAACTTACATTATAAACTTCAATGACATAAGTTTGTGCTTTAACTCTGCACGAAGTCCTATATTTTCCCGTCCTGGGAAGATTTCATCGATGTCTTCTTTTAACAAATATCTAAGCCTATTGATGGTTACTCCACAAGCTATTAAAAACAAGCATATATTTGTAAATATTTACGAATTTCAAGAAAGTGGTTTAAGAAAACTTGGCATTGGCTAAATACTTACATTTTAAATCATTGAATGTTTCTTCCAAGTTCCACTCTTTTAACAACTTTTGAAGTTCAGAGCATTCGGAATTATCAAAAGTTTTTTTACCGTCACCGACACTTCCACTCAAACTGTTATTAATATAAGAATTCAGCGAAGCGAAATCACAAATATCTTACTCCACCGGTTTAAATCAATGACTGAGTAAAAAGTAAAAGGGTACTTAAATCGATAGGGAAGTTTGATATTTTAAGTCATCAAAAAAATGTAATTTTTCCTATCAAATTGATATTAAAACAATGTTGTTTTGATATTTAAAAATATCAAAATATACAACTTATATTTTTAGTATCAAACGGATATTTAAAAAATGTTGTTTTGATATTTTAAATATCAAAATTTGTAACATAAAATGTGGTGTGTCGAATTGATATTCAAAAAATTTGGTTTTGATATTTTAAAATATCAAAAATATACTATTTATATTTTTAATACCATTTTGATACTGAAAAAAGCAGATCTTACATTTTTATTATGAAAATGATATTAGTAATGGCGATAGTAGTTTTGATATTAAAAATTGATATTACAATGTAAAAAAATGATTTGATAAATTGATATTTTATTGTTTTTCTGATATGCAAAATATAATCGTGATATTTTTTATATCAGAATAACAACTTTTTACTACAATTTTAGTGAAATTGATATGATATGTGAATTGATATTGAAAAAATATCAAAATGATATGTTCTTTTTTTTTCAGTGTAATTATATCTTTAACAAAAAACTATTTTTAACATTCAGTAAAATTTTAAGAAAAATCAAACTGACAGTTTTTTTTATAAAAAATAAAAACCTAGAGACTAACCATTACTCAAAGTTGGTAAAAATTGAATTTCGACACAAATATCTTTCCAAAAATTTGAGTTTATGGCTTCTAACTTATTTTATCTACAAAAAATAGTACGCAAATGCTACTCAAATTGGTAAAAATTGGTTTTCAACTAAATATCTCGTTGAAAAAACTAGATTTTGACATAAAACTATTTTATTATATTCTAAATATTGTTATTTATTTTGAATTTTTAAGAATAATTCAACTGACAAATTTTTTAACACAACACGAAAACCTACAAACTTTTAAGCAAGACAAATCGACGGACGGGATGGGAACTTATCAGTGTGGGTAACATCCCAGCCTCAAACAAAACAAAATTGACCAATTTTGCCACTATCCATGAGTGGTACTTGTATCAATTAGAACTGAAAACCTCGAAGTTCTCAGTATGTGTTTCTCCAACCTATTCTTGTTTAAGGATCACATACGCGATGTCGCCAAAAATGCTAGAAGTTTGGGTTTGCTAAGGCGATGGAATTTTCTCTCTCTGATCTGGCTGTTATCTGCAAGACTTAAATACGTCCAAAACTTGAGTATAACTTCCATCTCTGTGCTGATGCTTCTGCAACTTATTTAAGTCTCTTTGACAGTATTAAACATAGATCAATGAAATTGATTGATGATGATATCATTTACGTCGCTAGTCGTAAAGTTTCTTGTCCCAACCTTTTTAATTGTTTTTTAACTCATTGCCTTAGAGAACTACCTTATTTCATGCCCCCTCCCCCTCAAAAAATTCAACCATCATACTCGTGCCTCAAAAAATGATCATCAGTATACCCTCGATCGCAACTTCTGTCGTATTGTCAAGTACAGAGATTCGTTCTTTAGCCGTACTACGCGAATGTGAAATGCCTTAGTACACTTTGTCTTTTAATATTCAGAAATTCAAAATCATTCTTTGATTTCAGTCCTCATCTGGATTGTCCTTTTTTAATAGTTTTTTTTTTCTTATATATGTTTTGCTTAAATTCTTTTGTAGGTAATATTAAAAAAGTAATTATTTTGAACTTTACCCAAATTGGCAACCATGTTTAAGTAGTCAAGTCGAACTCTTTCTATTTCTTTTGTTGTTTGCAGTCCAAAGCAATGTTAAATTGAAAATAGCCATTAGTGAGTGAAAAGTATCCATATTCTACACAAAAAAAAATAAATAATATAAACAAATACAAAAATATATATTGCATACACTTCGTATACACAATATTCACCTTTGCCAAAGGATGCATGGAGCCAAACCGACAATTGTACTCAACACCAAACAAATATTCATACATATAAAAATATAATAAAAAAATATATATATAAAAGTTTAAATAAATAAAAAAAAATATTATATAAAATCTACACACCCCAACTTTATGTGTATCCATTAAATCCATTTCGCGATTAATAATTTCCATTTTTGTTGCCCTATATGCAAAGTATCTATACAGACACCTCCTTCTCCAGCTTCACAGCTTCAGCTTCAACTTCAAATGCTGCTATGTAGGTATGATGACGATAAGGCTTGTTGTGCATTGCGTCTCACTGAACAATACGCGACAATCTACATTTAAACCAGATTGACTGCGACTGTATAACTAGGACTGTATGCGATTGTGACTGACCCTCTAGAGATGAGGGCAATTGGCCATAACCATCATACTTTTGAGGAAGCCCGCTTTATATGGTTCAACCCTCTTTCTCTTCTCCCTTTTTGAGCCATCCATACCTATAACAATTTTGCCTACTTTTATCCTGATGGACGTAACGTAACGATTTTGTGAAATTTTAATTACGCAAATTACTAAGTGTGTTGTTGTCTGGGGGTACACTCCATGTCATATGATTGATGTCTTTTGGTTATTTAAAAAAATCAGGTATTCAAAAACCTATTCCCATTATTTTAAAATTTAGTTCTATTAAGTCTTCTTAATAACTCTACACCATTTAGTTGGGCCAATGGTCCGAAGTCTTGTTGAGTTTAATTTTAGTGACAATTAAAAAGTCTTTTTAAATTTGTGAATATATACAGTGGAACTTCCACAAGTCGAACTCTCAAAATGAAAGGAAAAAATTTGAGTCAAACTTCGATTTAAAGAAATGAGACAAAAGTTAGTGAATTGCTGCTTTTCCGCATAAGAACTAGCAACCCGTTCAAAACTGAAGTTCAAATGAAAAACATACACACTCTGAATAGCCATTCCTTTTCATCAAACAAAACTACAGAAATTAATCACAGAAGACTCAAGTATTTTTCAAAAAATTGAAACAAAAGGGGTTTTCACAAATAAGAATTTAGAATGTATCTACTGAACAAACGTCTAAAATAATTATAGCAGCATTAGTAAATTTAGAAAAGGCTTTTAAATAAAATGGAATTTCCCCAATAGGAGAAAAAGTTCGAGTTAAAGAGACTATTTGGCATCAAACAGAATTTTAAAAAATTGATTTATAGAGAAATTCGACTTACAGAATTTCTAACTATAGAGAGCAAAATTCATGAAAACAAGTTTGAAAAATCAAAGTTCTCAATAAAATTTTGAGTTATAGAGAAATTCGACTTAAGGAAGCTCGAGTTATGGAAGTTCGACTGTATACTCTTATTAGATTCCATTTTTACAAGCAAAGATTTCGAAATGATGATTAAATGGATGGACGAAACTTATCGTTTTAAGTCTATGTTTGGCCATATTTGCTTAGATGCTAGGCAGGTGGTACTCTGTGACCATCTAGCATTTGTTGATTCTAGAGCAATTTTTTTTGTGAAGATATTTGCATGTAGCAAGCGGTGTTCCTACGTTATGTTTTTGTTTGACATAAGGCAGAAGTGTTTCGTTTTTGGCGAGCTCATCGGCTTGACAAATTCCCGGAATGTCTCTGTGGCCGGCACCCAAATGAGGTGAGTATTAAACTGTTCCGCCATCTCATTTAGAGATGATTGGCAATCGTGGACTATTTGAGAGTTTGTGGCGACAGACGCGAGAGATTTAAGATCGGCTTGGCTGTCCGAGAAGATTCGTATATCCTTACAAGATATAACGTCTTCTTTTAGCCAGGATAAGGCCTCTTTAATCGCCTTTACTCTTGCCTGGAATTCACTACATTAATTGGGAAGTCTGTATGATAGACTGAGATTCAGTTGTTCCGAATAAATACCACTTCCAACTACCAACCCAGTGATCGGTCTTTGAACCGTCTGTATAGAATTGTACCGCATCGTCTTCCAGGGGTCTCTCTTCTTCCCAGGAGGATCTTGAAGGGATGGACACATGGAAGCTTTTACCGAATACCATTTTTGGGATCTTGGATAGATCTGAAACTGTCTAGAATAGTAGTATGTCCAGTATTGTTATTGTTCCATTGAGAGGTTGCTTTAGCCTCACACATGATGTCGAGAGGTGTTAGGTTTAAAAGCACTTTCAGTGCTGCGGTTGGTGTTGAGCGAAGTGCTCCTGTGATGCACATACCTGATGCTGACTGCTGGCCTTTGATGAGCTTTTTTAGATTTACCATCTTGTCCAGTGCGGTCCACCATACGACAGCTCCATAAATGAGTATCGGTCTGATTACCGAAGTGGGTTATTTTTGGGGAGAAGCTCCATTTTGATCCTATTTCCTTTTTACAAGTAAAAAGCGCTACAGTAGCCTTTTTTACTCTTTCACAGATATTTGCCTTCCTTTTTTGTCTAAAATGAGGCCCAAATATTTAGCTTGGTCGGAAAAGCTTAATGGTATTTCTTTAATCTTGGGTGGGCTAATCTGAGGAATTTTATACCTTCTCGAAAAGAGTATTAGTTCTGTTTTATGTGGATTGACGTCCTAGCCACATTGCTTAGCCTATTTAATGCATTTTGTAGGAGTTCCGAGAGAACTTGGGCGTGCTTCCCAGATACGGATATTGGAACGTCGTCAGCATAGGCAATCACCTTGAAACCCTCTGCTCCAATGATGTAAGTGGGTCGTTTACTACCATGTTCCCTAAAAGAGGCGAAAGGACACCACCTTGGGGGGTGCCTCGATTCACCGATCTGGTGGTAGTAAAACTTCTCATGCTAGAAGTTATTGTCCTGATTTTGAGCATGAGACTTATAAGATCATGAACCTTGGTTCTTTTTAATCTCCGAACATGGTCTATTTGTATCCTACATTTACGATGGCCTCCGTTTTGAAGCTGGTATGACTTTTTCTTGCCATTCGCTGATTGTTTGCTACAACTTGTTTTGTAACCACTTCTGTTACCGTTGATGTAGATCGTTGTTTCTTATATACCAAGGGACATTTATTATTCCATAAAGGACTTTGTTTTAAAAATTTTAGATAGGTTTAGTATTTATTTATCTTTTTTCTTTTTGCTCATTCCATTGAAACTTTGCATTCAAAGTCATTCCAAGATATTTGCCAGTATTAGAGTAGGGACTGTTTATGAATTGAAAATATTATTTATGGTTTTGTTCGTAAATATTGTATTTGCGTCCCATCACTAATTTGATTGTAACGGATCTAACTGGCACCAATATTACAGTACCACCAGCATATGTGGTCATGATCACTTTTAAAACCATGTCAAAAGCTTAAACAACGTCTTAAAATATAGCCGAGGATACTTGTTTTTCTTCAAGTAATTTTTCCACAAATATCTGTAATTCAAGCCAAGGTACGGCTACGGATATCCTTAATGGTATTTCTTTAATCTTGGGTGGGCTAATCTGAGGAATTTTATACCTTCTCGAAAAGAGTATTAGTTCTGTTTTATGTGGATTGACGTCCTAGCCACATTGCTTAGCCTATTTAATGCATTTTGTAGGAGTTCCGAGAGAACTTGGGCGTGCTTCCCAGATACGGATATTGGAACGTCGTCAGCATAGGCAATCACCTTGAAACCCTCTGCTCCAATGATGTAAGTGGGTCGTTTACTACCATGTTCCCTAAAAGAGGCGAAAGGACACCACCTTGGGGGGTGCCTCGATTCACCGATCTGGTGGTAGTAAAACTTCTCATGCTAGAAGTTATTGTCCTGATTTTGAGCATGAGACTTATAAGATCATGAACCTTGGTTCTTTTTAATCTCCGAACATGGTCTATTTGTATCCTACATTTACGATGGCCTCCGTTTTGAAGCTGGTATGACTTTTTCTTGCCATTCGCTGATTGTTTGCTACAACTTGTTTTGTAACCACTTCTGTTACCGTTGATGTAGATCGTTGTTTCTTATATACCAAGGGACATTTATTATTCCATAAAGGACTTTGTTTTAAAAATTTTAGATAGGTTTAGTATTTATTTATCTTTTTTCTTTTTGCTCATTCCATTGAAACTTTGCATTCAAAGTCATTCCAAGATATTTGCCAGTATTAGAGTAGGGACTGTTTATGAATTGAAAATATTATTTATGGTTTTGTTCGTAAATATTGTATTTGCGTCCCATCACTAATTTGATTGTAACGGATCTAACTGGCACCAATATTACAGTACCACCAGCATATGTGGTCATGATCACTTTTAAAACCATGTCAAAAGCTTAAACAACGTCTTAAAATATAGCCGAGGATACTTGTTTTTCTTCAAGTAATTTTTCCACAAATATCTGTAATTCAAGCCAAGGTACGGCTACGGATATCCCGATCCAATCCAAAACAAGGAAGTACTGTGAGAAGATTCGACGTTAGACGCCTACAATCGCAAGAGACTGCCATGTCCTTTTCCGATCGAGTCTCTAATAACCTCTTAAGGAGTCCTATGCTTCCTGCATTAAGCATTGAAAACCAGTGGCAACATTGCCTTGCAGCCATCAGAGATTCCGCCTCTAAAGTGCTAGGTTTCACACGGCCACCACGGCAAGCGCACGCAGCAAAACAAGAAGCATACAAAACGACGCTGCACAAAAGGACTAGAGCTGCTCGCGAGCTCTACGAGCAGAAGAGGAGAGAGGAACACCGGCTTCTTAGATGGAAAAAAGAGAGCATGAGAAGCATGCGATCGAGGAGATAGAGGGATGTCACAACAGAAATGAGGTTCGTAAATTTTACCAAAAGGTAAAAAAAAACCTCCCAAGGGTACCAGCCACGAACCGAAGCCTGTAAAGACGATCAAGGGAACATCGTAGTAGAAACACAGTTGATGCTGAGAATATGGAAAGATCACTTCTCCAAATTATATAACGGCGATGACGAACCGAATTCCGCTGTAAGGGAGATAGAACCACTCAACCTCTTCGACGCAGATCAACAATTCCGCCTACCCGACCTTGACGAAGTGAAGATAGCTATATCTAAACTTAAGTCAAACAAAGCTGCTGGAGCTGACAGCATCGCTGCCGAACTATTCAAAGCAGCAGGCGATGACTTGGTACGGAGCATGCACCAACTCATCTGCAAAATATGGTCGGAAGAAAGCATGCCCGATGAGTGGAATCTCAGCATAGTGTGCCCGATACATAAGAAAGGAGACCCTTTAAACTGCGCCAACTACAGAGGCATCAGTCTCCTTAATTATTATTATTAGTATTAGATCCTCTCTGCCGTATTATGTGAACGTCTGAAGCCATTTGTCAACAACCTGATGGGTCCTTATCAGTGTGGCTTCAGACCAGGAAAGTCCACTATCGACCAAATATTCACACTACGGCAGATCTTGGAAAAAACCCAGGAGCTTCAAATCGATACCCACCATCTCTTTATCGATTTTAAAGCCGCGTGTGACAGCATTTATGGGGAAAAGCTCTACCGAGCAATGTCTAGTTTTGGCATCCCTGTCAAACTTATCCGTTTGTGCAGAATGACGATGGAGAATTCACGCTGCTCTATCAAGGTCGGAAAAGATCTTACCGATTCATTTGATGTCAAAAAAGGTTTTAGACAAGGCGATGCACTGTCATGCGACTTCTTCAACATCGTTCTGGAAAGAATTGTGCAAAACTCAACCGTCAACACTAGAGGCACAATCTTCCAAAGGTCCATCCAATTACTCGGATACGCAGATGATATTGACACAATTGGAAGAACAAAGCGTGATGTCAGCGGAGCGTTTTTGAGCATTGCGATGAAAGCGAAGAAGATGGGTTTAGTGGTCATTGAGGTAAGACCAAGAATATGCTGTCATCAAAAATGGACATTGAACAACGACGTCTTGGACAAAACATCACCATGGACAGCTATAACTTTGAGGTAGTTAAGGACTTTGTTTACTTTGGCACCGCCATTAATACGGACAACGATACCAGCGGTGAAATCAAACAAAGAAAGCATTAAAGTCCAACGGCTTAGATGGCTAGGTCATGTAGAGCGGATGGACATCAATGCTCCAGCCCGGAAGGTCTTCGAATCCAATCCCGAGGGACGGCCGGCGTAGTAGAGGAAGACCGCGACTCAGGTGGAGCACCCAGGTGTTAGAGGACCTCAACCAACTTGGCGTGCGAAACTGGAGACAGCTAGCTAGGGACCGAGCTGGCTGGAGACGCTTGTTCGTTGAGGCCCAGGTCCGCCCGGACTGTAGCGCCACCTTAAGTAAGTAAGTATCTGTAATTCAAAGTACTTGGTATATCGTGGAATGATTTTTTCGAAATCGAAACAGATGGAATTTGGTCCTCTTTTTTCTATTATTTTGCTTAGCCTTTCCATTTGTGGTTTTTTGAAATCTTTTGCCATGTTGGGTATAATTGATATTGGTCTGTACGTTACTTTTGTTCTATAGCTTGACTTTTTGAGATATAACAATAGCTTGCAACTTTCATCTTCAAAGTGATATATGTTTGTGAATTTTTCTATCCCGAAAAATATTCTATTTGGAGAGTTTACTTAAAAGTTTACAAAATTTAAATAAATATCAAATTTTTTTTAAAAATAGCCTTGATCTTTTGTTGAACTTTTTAAAAATGTATTTTAAAAGTATATCAAATTTGTTTTAAATTAATAATTTACTCAATCAAATGACTTGGAGTGTGTATTTCAATTCGTTTTGTTCGAACATTGCGGATTGCATTTTAGTATGATGCATATAATTTACATGAAGCTTGACTAACTTAATAACAACAAAAAAAGAATAATAATAATAATAATATATTTATGTAAATAGACACAGAGACACAAAATCATCCATCCAGAGATGTTGAAATTCAAATAAAAATTTTATAACCATATAGATACAGATACATTTCAGTAGTATGAGCAGAAGTAGAGTAGATCGGGGGGGGGGGGGGGGTTAAGGTACTATAGATGAGATACACACCACGCACTTATATTATATATTCATCATCACAGAAACAAGTGCATTGTACTGTTTATTAAGTGTGACAGATGATATATGGTATAAAAGAGGAGGAGGGCATACGAAAGGACGAGTATGATTTTTGTTTTTATATAAAAGTGAATTAATTGCACTGCAAATAAATGACACGAAAATTGAATTAACACAACACAAATTATACACATAAAAAGAAATTATGTAGTTCAGTGTTGTTTTGTTTGTTTTAATTATTATAACATTGCAATGTGATTTTTTTCTGTTTTGTTGTTGTTGTTGTTTTTGTTGTTAAATATGCCGAGCATTGTTGAAGGAGGGAGGCAGAAGAAGGGAAAGGAAATTAAGTACTCAAAGTCCTGTGTGGTGATGATAGAAAAAAAGAGAATGTGTCAAGGACTCTTCACTTTTAATTTGAGAGTTTGTCTAACTCAAAAGCAGTTTTTTTCGCATACCTATATCCTTATGGTTTATACACTTGTTTGAAGTTTTGAACTTTTTTTTTGATAGGTTAGTTGTTTTGTTTAGTTTAAAGTTTTTAATTATTTAAAAAAATTAAATTCATTGAATAAGAACCTACATTTTGATTTTATTCGTTCTATAGGTACATTTTACCCTAACAAGCTTTTTGATAACCTTACCTAGAAAAAATTGAAACAAAATGTTTCCTATGATTTGTTGTTATCTTCAAACAAAAAAATCTCCCCCATAATATATTTTTTTTATTCAAAAAACCATGTAGGTGGAAATGTCCTGTTTCAGTGGAGGATGTGATAGATACTCTGATGGGGCGTAGCAGCTCAATTAATTCAAATCAGTAGAGTTATTTTTAGATACTTAAAAGGGGTGTCTCGCTAAAAAATCATATCACGTGTTAAGAAAAAACAACACTCCATATCCAGACCAATTAACTGCGTTCAACTGCATCAAAGAAAAAAGGGATAAATTGTGTCCTAACCTACAATTCTTCAATATCGTTTTCCAATCAAACGAATTCTGAACTTATTCACATAAAGGTTACCCAAAGTTATGAGTTAAGGTAATATTTGCTTGATGAGATGACACTTATATTATTTTTAACTCTTCTCTGAAATTTCTTCGTACTTGTTGAGAAAGAGATACCATTAGTTTGACGACTTCAAATCATCCAAGCAAAGTTTACCCAAGACGGACGTCTACTAGGTTTCTTATGACATCTTGTACTTTGAACGATGATGCAAAAGCATGGTTTAAGAACATACATATGGCCATGTGAGCAATCTTCAGTAAATTTTCATGAGGTTAGGTTAGCAGAGCCGCTTGCCGGGGTAAGGCAGAAATATGACGGACCTTGCCACAGCATCCGAAAGAGTTTGTTAATGGCTGGTTTATCCCCCAGCCTTCCATTCTTCGGCACGGTTTTCGTACAAGTACGTTTACACCACCACTGAAATTAGGAACCTCTAAACTATGATTGAATTGGTTTTCCGGACGTTACACCATTGAGGAGTTACAACAATTCAGCGATCCAACTCAACCTTAGCTAATCACCATCCTGCCAAGAACGCACAGAACTACTGTGGTGATCATTGCCCGACTGGCACCCACTTGAAGGGTTTGAATGAGGATTTTGCCAGGCGACGAAATAGTTTTGGTTCCCCTGTTTATGTGACTGGAAAATTAAATACCTCTCGAATCCTCTTAAAGTGTATAGAGGCATTTCAGTTCATCAGAAAGAATTGGGTACCTCCATTATCCTTATTGCGAGTGACTTTTAAGGGGGTTATCGGAAAGTTAAATAATTCAATTTTAGCTTTCAGTGCGAAGCAAGTTTGCCGCTATTGACAAGAGCCTTGTCAAAGCCCTTGTCAAAGTCTTAAGTCGTTAAATCGCACTATCTAGACAGACGTGTTAGAAACTCTAGTCTCTCAATTGGCAAATTTTTACTCGTAACTTGTGTCATGTGGCACTGTTTTTATGGAACCACATGTCATGCAAGTCAAACTCTTTCATTTTACGCAAAAATTAAACTTTGTATCATCGCACGTAACACCCGTGACATAATGGTTAGTGCGTTGGACTGTCATGCAAAAGGTTTTAGGTTCGATCCCTCCCTATGCCATCTTAAGTTTGTTTCACGGGTATTGCCTCATGCGAGGAATTGACAAATTTTCCAAGAGTAATTCTTGTCATCAAAAGTGCTCGGATTCGGCTTTAAACTGTAGGTACCCTTCATCCCTGACAACAGTGCTCGCCACACAGAAATGGTTGAGAGTTGTAAGTCACTAGGTAATAGTTCTCCACGGACTGCTGTGCCCTCCCATTTATTTATTTATTTATTTACCATCGCAGCTTTGTGATCCGCATCTTTTTTAAAGAATTTCGACCCAATGATTCAGCCAGCCCATATTCCATACTCAACAAGGACTTTTTCTGGATGCTCGTTGTTCGTTTTTTAGACCATTCATGGTTAAATTAAAGACCACGCTTAAAAAGTTTTACAGTGAAACAAAGCAGGAAACGTACGTGAGCTTTCAAAACCAGTCTTGCTTAAAAGAAAATTAACTCAGCAATTCCATTCGCTATATTATTGCTTCGCAGATTGTGCTTAAAACCAACATTTTTGACAGCATTTTTTACCTATCAAATTCTCAAATCGTGTTACTAGATGTCTTACCTATGACAATTGGCCATCTTGGAGTTGACCCCTTAGGACTTTTTTGTGGAGAACCATGATGACGAACCAATGTTTTACCATCAATTTGGAAACGATTCAAACACTTCCCTCATTGAGTTATGAACTTCTCCTAACCGGCTTACGAAAGGCTTGCCTAGGTTTTTAATAGTTTAATAGTTGGGCCTTTTTAAAATCATGTCAGCAAAAATTTCTAATAATATCAAGTGAAATTAAAATCTAACTACATTTATCGTGAAGCCCTTATTGGGAAATTCTGACATATTTTTTACTTTATAGTACACTTACTCAAGAACTTAGTTTCTTACCAATGCTTCGAATTAACCTTAAATAAGAAACTTCCCCCGAACTTAAAAAGAAAGTAGAAAAACAGATATAATAAATATGTTCAAGAATTTTGTCTGCACAGACCATTTTAGAGTCGTAAAAGAGTTTTCCGCATGAAGAAAGATTATTTCCCTAAGTGTCGCGAGGTCTTAAGAATAATTTTCGGTACACTTAAAATTTCTAGAACTGAAAACTAGTGTACTTTTCCATAACTCCAATACTTTTCCACCTCATATAATTTTTTCCAAAAAAATAAGACATGAAAAAACATTTAAGCGAAAAATACTGAAGAACGCACAGAACACCGGATCCTTTTTGTGTGTGTTGTGTATGTACCTAAGTGTGTCAAAAGGTGTTTATACAGCGCGATTATTCTGAACCAGGAGCAGAAGGACCATCTATTCTTCTATGTACCTATACCCATACATATAGCTTTTGAAAGTACAAAAGTCCTTTTGTTTGCATTGTATCTCGTGTATGGGTAGGTCTCTACAAGAGTTCTAAGAAACGAAGAAGGAAAGATTCCCTCTCCTCCTAATGCTTGACAGCTCGCGCTCTATACAATTTGAAAGGAATTGTGTTGTGTTCGGCAAGAAGAAAAAAAATAAGAATAAAGGTACAAGCCCGACACTACTCCTCGTCCTCGTATCGTGACAATGATAAAAGAAGCATTTCTCACCTTTTAAGCGTTATTTCCGGTCCTTGTGTCCTATAGCCGTAGCCGGAGATTTAACACCGCTTAGCTCTGTTATAGTTTTGTGAGTTTATGTGTGTGTGTGCTTTTTGTTGTATTTTTCTTCTTCGTCTTTTGGATTAAATTCACTATTCCTTTTGACTGGCTTATTCTTTGTGCGTTTAGGAAGGTATTTTTTTTTTTCTTCTTCCTCAACTTATTCCTAAAGTGCATCTCATTTCTATTTATCTCTCTTTCTAAAGTGTCACAAAGGCCAAATGAATTAAGAAGTGACAAAAACGGGATTAAAAAAGTAGAGTACCTTTTTTTTAAAAAAAAAAAGGGGTACGTACGATCTCGGCAGCAGAAGCGGTACAGCGACAAATCAATTTTATTAAAATCCCCTTTTCTCAATAAAAAGGTAGATTTAAAGATATAAATAAATTTTCCTCTAAACCAAACCAGTTAGTGTGAGTGTAGACCTGGACCTGGTTTATGGTGATGGTTTATATGAATGAATGAAATGTATCTCTGCGCTAGAGCCCTGCTTTTGCTTTTGGTAACTCGATAGCTCAATAAAAACAGCAATTGTTCGATTTTTTTAAATTGAAATGTCTTTCGATGAAAAGATAGGATTGAATTGCTCTTGCCGCAATTTTTGTACTTTTTCATTTTTTAAAGTCGCATTCGATGATGAATTTCTATTGAATTTGGTTTTGGTATTTTTCTCTTAAACTTATTTTTTTTACAATTGAATTTCGTTTCAGTTCTTTTCTTTTTATTTGTTTAACTTTTTTTGGGAAGAAAGTAAAATAAAACGGTAGTGTCGGATATCTTCGCTATTGTTGGGGAGATTTTTGTCAAAAATATAGATCTTTCAATGACGTTTATAGATAAAATTCAATCAACTGATTACGTCTATAGGAGAAAAAGACGACGCGACGTTAACAATGGTTGATCTTTAATGATAGTGGTTTTAAGTCATTGTGTTTGCAAAGAACTATAATCGAGGTTGAATTGAAATAAACCAGACCAAGGATAAAAGAATTAAATCAATTTTTTTTGTATATTAATGAAAAGAGTCTGTCAAAATATGTTACACGATATTTTCAAGACATTATTATTTAATTTTTCATGAAGTTCAATATAAAAATGATTATAGAATTACAAAGAAATCAAAGAAACATCAATCAATTGAGTTCATCTTCCATAGAATCTTGTTTGATGATTACAATTTGAAGGCTTTCGTGTAAAACGACAATTACAGTGACTTTTTATATATGCAGGTAAAAATCCTCAAACAGCATATCGCATTCCAATGAGATTTAGCATTCGTTTTTTTAAACCAAGTAATCAAGAACAAATTATCTTAGAAATTAGAAGTGAATATGAAAGATTTGAGGTACAAACTTTAACTAAGAGATATCTGACTATTTCTGTTGTAAAGTTATCTAAGAGCTTTGATTTTACGATTTAAAACGGACTCTTTCTCGGAGGAGTTTCTAAAGAATGAATTCATAGTTAATACAGGGTGACGCACAAATTGTGCTACAATAAGAAATTCAAATAACTTTTTTATTAATCAGTGTATTTCATTTATTTTTTGGAAATGGATTGTTTTTAAAGATGATAGACATCATTTTGCGGAAAAAAGTGTAAGTAATCTTGAAATATGCGCTGTAATAACCGTCTGCTAACTCCAATTTGGCCCGACATGATTCTAGTCGAAACGCTTGAATTTGCTTTTGTTACCAATGCTAAAGTTGCGATTGTATCCTGAACAACAACATTGAGATCTCGATAATACGGACTTCGTGCGATGATTGCAGATTCCCCAAATATGGTCCAGCCTCATATTTGTCCATCTACTCTCGGGAGTACCGCCAAACTGCCGCCTTTAATTCCCTGGTGGACTATCCAAATTCGTGTTTCAGTATCCCAGGCATTCATTTTGATAAATCTAAAAAGTAACCTAAAAAACTAAAAACAAATAAGCCGATTACTCACACAAAAAAAAGTAGTTTCCTTTTATTTTTATTTTTTTGCTCCACCCTGTAGAAAAATTTGCAATACAAATTAATAAATTGAAAAAGGGAAAGACAACTGATCAAGTAAAGTAAAAGTTGTCTGTCAAAATTTTGAAAAAAAAAAACAACTTTATTGTTGGATTTTAAAACCTCTTCCTGTTATTTTTTGACTGATTTTAATTTAATGTTTAACTCATTTTATTTCTGTGAATTTGTCCCACGCCCACTCTCCTTCCATTCATTATTCTCACAAAATCTTAAGCTGTCAAAAATCTTCTTTTCCGCATAAAACTTCAAGAAGTTAAAGGTTCTTCCCTTAAATATCCTTCCATTGTCCTTCATCAAATTGAAGGTAATTGAGGGCATAATGGTCCTTCCAAAGAAAATTTCAACAACAACAAAAAAATGAAAATTCTTCCCTTTCCATCGAAAAGTAACGATTTTCTTTCGTTTATGTAAATAAATCACTTAAAAGGTGCGATAAAGTCACATACATACCTACAAAGCTACACTATACATATACCATTGTGATGCTTGTCATTCATGTGCATTAAAATAATATACAGTTTGTCAAAGGATATACCATCAGGACATTCACTCAAGGCTTAGAATATAGCAATAAAGGTAAACATACTTAGGTATAGAGACAAGTTGACAAGAATTTAATTTCCTTTAAATGTTGTTATATAGTTTTTTTATTTGTTGTTGTTGTTTTTGTATTTGTATTTGTATTTTCACTCTATAAAAGTTAAGCCCTTCATTATGAGTCCTTTTTACACACGGAGGGACTCATTAAATTACAAATTAATAAACGGAAAAGGAAATCGTCCTTATAGCTGCTTCTGTTGCTTCTGAGTTGCTGCTGCGCTGCTCGCTTCTCTTTATCGTTTTGTTGTCACTCTCTCAATAACTTTTTTATTCGTCCTTTTTAATATGAATACATATATATGTATTTTTTTTATTTTTGAAATTTAGTTTGAAAGGCCCGAAAGGATTTTAATCAATGACAAACAGGATTAGTCGTCCGTTTTGTGCTTGGTTAGAATTTTAGGTTACTTTTTTGTTCGTCCTTTATTTTATTAGTGTTTGTTTGTGTGTATTTAAGTTGTTTGAAAACAAGAGAGAGCGTAGCATACCGCTCTCGACACCCTCACCACCATACTATACCACGACCACCGATCAACGTCGCTACGACACAACGACGGGACGGCGGGCGTTCGTCTAAAATATTTTGAAATTCAATTAAATCGAATTGAATGCAAAATTGTCGTCATCGTTGTCGTTTTCGTCCTGTCGTTCTATCGTCCTGTGTCGTAGTCGTCGTTATCCTGTTGTTGGTTGCATAGGTACAGAAGGGATGCGGATGCTTTGGCTTTTTAATTCTCGCCGGATGCTGATGCTGGTGTGATGGCATTGGCGATGCAAAGTACTTGTGCAACACCCTTTTTTAATGCGGGAATTCTATTTGAGCAAAGGATTAAGTGTGTTAGCATTAACGAAAAGGAAAATAAGAATAATCCTTAGGAAGGAACGACCAAAAAAAAAACAGAAGAGAATGTTCATTTAAAATTGCAAGTGTCTAGCTAAAGTCTTTAAAGGTAGCTAGATATAGAAGATACCCACCCAGCAGCTATTACGATAGGTACCTTGATTTGATTTATTTTTTTACTGAAAGATTTCTGGATGCAGTGAAAAATATATAAATACATACAACCAAAGTCTTATAAGGATCAATTTTATTGCTTCAAAGAAAGATGTAGGTACATATACAAAGAAAAAATCCAAAAGGATTTTAAGCTTACAAGTAGCGTTAACTTTTCGTTTCTTTTGAAAGTAGAAAATGTGTAGAAATGACCTGTTGAATTGTTCCAATTTATTAGGGTTATGTGTTGTGCTGTGCGGGTTATAAATTGGACCCTTAATAGCAATTTAGTTGTTAGTCACGTAAGGTGATTTAAAAAAAAAGAAAGACGTTTTGTTAAAGGTATGTGTGTTTAGCTGTCTAAAACCGTGCGTCGTCGTCAGTTAATAAAGGTTAAGATTTATTGTAAATATATAAAAGGTGTTATATATGAAACCACATCTTATTTAAGGTTTGCTTGTGTTCGAAATTAAAAGAGATTTTCAAGAAAAAATTGAGTAGATCAAAAATCTTCGTTTTAGAAAAGGTTTTCCAATAGGAGGCGAACAAAATGGACGGTTTTTTGGATTTTCCTTAGAAAAACTACAAAATTTAAAACTCGTAAGGCTTAAAAAGGCAGTATTGAGGCAACGGCATTTGAAATCCCACGATCTCGGTCGAGAAAAATGCAATGGTCATGAAACTTTTCTTGCTGACGTTTCATTCTTGAAAATAAACGTCAATAAGACCAAACGAGTGATTGTTTAAGTGATGTCACACCTCCAAAAAAACATAACATTCAGAAAAATGTATGAAATATTTCTACGGTTCATATAATTTATTGTTTGAACATTATTTCATGCCAATTTTGGGCGTGGCTGCGCCTCAAATGGTTAATTCTCTTTATCTAATCTTAACGTATTCTTAGCGTTATTTATTTCGTCCGATATCTTACGTTTGTTGGCTTCCAGTGCGCCAAACGAAACAAGCTGCCGCACAGTCTTGTGAAACCACAAGCAATGAAAGATAGACTCTGCCATGAACAGTAACCTCGCGATTCATATCATTTTTGAAAAAACGACCCAATGATTCCGACAGTCCATAAACCGCACCAAACATTGCCTTTTTTGGATGCATTGGTAGCTTTTGTAATACTTCTACATGATCATTACTCCAAATACTGCAGTTCTGGTTCTTTAGGTATCTATACAACCAGAAATGAACTCCGTTGCTAAATGCTGCACACAATTTGATAAAAAAGTGGTGTGCCCCAGGGCTCCATTTTGTCTCCAACCCTCTTTCTCATATTTATAAATGATCTTTTGTCTAAAACTGCTAACCCACTACATTGTTTCGCTGATAACGGTACCCACTGCTTTTCGTATTTATTTTTAGAGTCTCATCCTTGTTCTTTGGATGTGCACTACCAACTTCAGCGTATTATGAGCTCATTAAATTCTGATCTTGACAGAATTGTTCAATGGGGATTCAAAAACCGTGTAGAATTTAATGCTTCGAAAACTCAGTGCTATCTACTGTCACCTATGCCTGGGTACTACTTGCATTTGGACAACTAACAGTCCTGTGCATCACAAACCACTTGTTGTAGAGTAATCACATATTTGACATCGCCAAAAATGCTGCTAAGTATTAAGGTTTTCTCCGACGGTTAGAGAAGTTTTTAACCCCTTCTGATCTGCCTATAATCTACTCAGCTTTTTTTGGTCCAAAACTTGAGTATAACTCTCATATTTGGGCTGGTGCTCCATTAAACTACTTGAGTCTTCTGGATAGAATTAAAAAAAGGGCTCTAAAAATGATTGGAGATCGTTCTCTTACCGAGACACCTCCGCAAAGTCTCATGCCTGTCATTGTTTTATCTTTACTTTTATAAACAATGCTCTATTGAAATAGGCATTTGCATTCCTCCCCTTAAACAATTCAACCGTAAAACCCGTACTGCAAGAAATGCCCATCAGTTTACCCTAGAGCCTAATGTCGGACGTACTGTTAAGTACAGAAATTCTTTCTTTAGCCGCACTACATGAATGTGGAATGCTTTACCAGGCTCAATTTTGTCCACTCGTTACAATCGTTACATTCAATACCAATGTGCATCGGTTTCTTCTTTCTAATCTTGTCATCATAAGGGTAGTCATAACCCCGTTAGTGAGCGCATAATATAAACATTTTTTTTTTTCATTTTTTAAACAATCTTATGCCGACGACTTTTTAGTTCGAGATTCTTCCTACTTTAGTTATTTGCAACAATTTCCGCTGCGCCATTAATCCCTATTATTGTCGAATCTCATCTTGTTTCAATTTAATTACATCCACTTCATGACGAATTTAGTTTTGGTCCTGTCATATAAAAATGCTTTTCCAAACTTTCCCATCTTCTCTTCAGTCTTACCCTTGGCCAAGGTGAATTTTCTCAGATTTTGACATCTTTATTTCTTAACTTTGTGAAATTATTTTGTTTGAAATGTTAATCTTCCACTAAAAATCCACTTGTACTGCACCCCCCCCTGACATGGTTTTCTTTAATGCAAGTCTACAACTATTTACCTCATTGAAGCTATGTTTTTCACGTCTTCTAACTTAAAGAAAGTTCACCTCATATCCTTTCTTAGCTCTTCCTCTGGTGTTCCCCAAGGCAGCCACCTAGGTCCTCTTTTGTTTATTCTTACAGTCAACAATCTTAAAAGGGTCATAAGGTAATCTCTTATCTCACTCTATGCTGATTATATATAAAAAATTGCTCAAGACCGTGTCCTCAATACATCTTATCTTCTCTTATTCAACATAATTTGGACTGTTTTTCAGCTTGGTGTCTGAAAAACAGCTTGTAACTTAAATTTTTCAAGTGTCAATCAATTACTTTGTCACCTAAACGTTTGAAGACTATTCCTCGTTTCTACCTTTTGTACAATCAACCAAAACCTACAGTTAATAACAACCGGGAAGTTGTCATTTTATGTGACCAAAAGCTCAATTTCTTCTCTTCTATTGAAGATATCAATTTAAAAGACAACCCAGCACAAGATCTCCTGAGACGCTGGTCCAAGGAATTGTCTGTCCCCAATGCGACTCGGTTCCTTTACATAACTTTTGTTCGCCTTCACCTCGAATAAGCGTTTTAAGTTTAGTCACTTTTGCAATATCATATTTCCAAAATCTAGAACATCTAACGACGTTGCTTTGCCTTTCGCATGGTTTGTCTTAGAAAAATCCTCTTATCCTTTCTCCCTATGATGACCGCTTGAATCTTATAAACTTGAACTCGTTGGAAGCACTTAGAAAAATTTCAGACATTTTCTTTATTCATCGTCTCCTTTCTGGTTCCAATGGATGCATTTCCTTGACACTCAATCTTGCCAACTACTTCAGACTTCGCGATCTAAGCAGCGTCTATCAAGCTGAGGTATTGAAAGGTACGCTGCAAAACAAGTTCGCTTTCACAAAATGATTTCACTATATTCATTGATAGCCAAAAACCATTAAAATCGAATTTTGTTGCAACAATCAAATCGAAGCTTGTAAAATGCTGTTGGTTCTTAGCTTAAAGCCTAACATTAGACTTGCAGGGTACCAGGACAGAGTGGTCTACCTGGTAGTGAGAGAGTTGATGAGGTGGCAAGAATTAGTACAATACTGTATCCAACCACAGACACACTATCCTGTCAACAAAAACACATCATTGGTAACAAGATACTCCAAGAAACCAATGAAAGGTAGAAACGCCTTGAAACCCGTGTCACGACTCGCAAAACAAAACCCCCTCGATTATACATCTAGACAAAAAATCTTAAAAACAGGTCCCAACCCTCTGGGTTACCATACAAAGAAAATGAAATGTAAAAGCTTTTCCTATCTTTTTATCCCTATGTAAGTAGCATCGTGTCGCTTGCTCATATGTTTGATTACACTTCTTTACACTACAAATATATTAACACACGTGTCATATCTCACCAAAACTCTTTAAAAACTCTCAAATTTGCATCCTAATTCAATTAAATTTAACCCCCTTATTTTTTACTAAAAGACAAAACCCAAACATAATTAATCATCCCTTCTAAAAATAAATTAAATATGTCAAAATATTTTTTCACCACCTACGCCAATAAGTCCCAAAAAAAACAACCTTTTTTCAATCCAAAAGCCTATACAAATGTTATTTAATAAAGTCATCTCATTTTTTCAAGACGATACCTACCCCTCTGAGAAAAAAAATCATATGATTAATTTAATAGACTCTCTTCAAAATCCTATTTATGTAAATAATTATTTCGCTATGCACTTCTTAAATTAGAAATAACAAAATCTCATCAACTCAGCTGTGGCGGTGGTGGAAATGGCGACGGCGTTGACACCCGAACCAATCCATTCGTCGGCGGGCGTCGGCGGTGGTGGCGTTAACAAAGTTAATCAAAACTTTTCTTCCGTTACTTTTCGGTAGTCCGCACACATAAAAGTCAATATTCTAAATTTATGCTCCTCTATACTCCATCCACACACCCCTCAAACACACGAACCCCCTCTCCTCCTCCCAACCCCTCCGGCAGCCTTTAGCAATTTAAAAGCTTTACTTTATATAAAATTTCTAACCCTTCCTTATTTTTTGTAGCAATAGGTTTAGGTGAAGGTACATAAAGGATAAAAGTCAACTTACTGTTGACTTATAACGGTAGCCAAAAGAACCATGATGATGAAAAATACAAAAAAAGCAGTTACAAAAGCCAATCCAAATCAAAATCCAAAGCAAAAGCCAAAGCTAAAGTCAACCTAAAGGCATGATGCCTCGCTCTGATGCTCTAAGAGTCTCTAACTTAACTCTTGAACTGACAATTAATTTACTTTTAATTAAAACTCTCCGTTTGTTGCTTTGCGATGTTGATGTTATTTTCTCTTCACCTCTCTTCGAAGTCATCTCATCATCATCACCATCAGTTGTTGTTTTTGTTCTACATACATACATAGTTATCAACATCAACCCCTTTTTTTATAACCACCATTCGCAACCTCCGAAGAGCCAAGACACAAACCAAACCAAATCAAAACCCATGCTCCATAAGGAAGGACTGTTGTAGTAATGAACCCTTTTCCCTGTTGTTGTTGTTGTCGTTGTCCTTGTTTTTCGACAGAGAAAAACACAAAAACTTAACGTCAACAACAACACACAATCGACACCATGTCCTTGGTGTTTTACAAAGGCGATATCCTGACGAAGTAAGTTCTTCTTCTTCTTCTTGCTTGCTGGCTTGTCTTTTCGTCCTTATTTTATTTTTCATTGCAACTTGTAGGTAAGGTAGAGTGGTGGGTTGGATGGGAGTTTATATTATTTTGTGGAAGTAAAAGCACATTGCTTACAGCGCAATTGTTGAATAAATCATCGCCAGTAATTTGCCATTATATCCACTCTCCGTCATCGTCGTTATCCCTTTTATCCTTTTCCACGAACGTCGACGACTAGGAGTTGTTTTTGGTGATTTTATTGCAGGAAATTTAAAATCTGTCACACAGATTTTTTATTCCTCAACATCCTTTTCTTCTTCTTGGTTGGTTTGTCATCGCTGTGTTGATGATACCTACTTACGACTCGAGATTTGATTCGAACGAACGAACTTATTTATTCATTCGTTTGTTTTTATGTATATTCATTCTTTCTTCTTACTCGTTCGATTCAAATAGACAGAGAATGAGAAATAGATTGAATGCGTTTAAAACTTTCACTTGGCATATCCTGTGTCCTGTCTCCTGTTTTGTTCTTCATCTCCATAGCCATGAATGCATGTTCCTATAGCATTTGTCGTTGTTCATTGTCCTTGATCCTTGCTATGAGTAAGAGAACTGTAGACCATCAGGACACAGAATAAAATGACTCGTTGGTGGTAAGGCTGCGGGTTGGTGTAAAACCGAATTGATTGGTGTAAATCATATGCGAGGGAAACTGGATTAACTTTTTATTTCCTAGGATTTCAATTTTTATTTGTTTTAAAATCGTATTCCCATTGTGTATGTGCGTTGCGTGTGTATATAAAATGAAAGGATTCACTTTGGAATTTCCGCGAATGTGAAATATTTCGTGTGGTGCTTGTTATGTTCCTTATACACGAATTTATTTGTGGATGATGGAGGGTGTAAGGTACAGAGATCCATTTTATTGTTTTTGTTTTTATGTTCATATATTCCCACAAAAGTCTGGTTAAATAAATACAAAAAGCAGTCACACACAATCGCAGCTCCAGCAGCTGAAGCTGATGATGGTTGAATGCGTGGAAAGGACTCAAAATCAGAGGAGAATATACTATATACCATCATCAACATCCAGAAAACATCATCCACAACAGAACATACATATTTCTTTTTTTTAATTTTCAGGATAAACAATAAAAGGATATATATATGTATATAAATGCACATTTATATAAAATCAATGTAGAAGAAAATACGAACAAAATGAAAAAAAAAAGAAAAGAAAAAAGTAAAAATTGCAAAAAATATCCAAGTGAAATGAAATTAAGGACTTTTATTGAATGTTTATTTGCTTGAATGATGGATTTTAAGGGCTCGACGCAGCGAGAAGAGGTTGTAAAATATTTGCAAGGATTTACAATTTTTTTCGTATTTTGAAAAAAAAAAAAAAAAAATTGAAAGGATGTGATTAAAAAAAAAAAATCAAAAAATTAAACAAAAAAAAAATATTCAATGTTTTGTGTGCTCAGTCGAGGATATGTAATAACAATTGAGTCTGAAAATGTGCGTGAACAATTAACCGTTGATAGGTATAAAGATATAGGTATTTATGGATAAAGTACCTTATACCTTGCCTTGACGACTATGCTGGGGTATATTTTGTATACAATGACGATGATGGTAAGGTAGTAAAGTGGAATTGATTTGTAATGTTTAAAGCAAGCTCCAACACTCAAACAAACATAAAAAATGTCGAAAATACAATCAAATATTTCAGATCGTTCCAAACAATGATATAAATTGCATTTCATGGTTTCTAATGTAAGATACAAAAAATAAAAACTGGTGTGCCTCAGGGCTCCACTTTGACGCCTTTACTCTTTGCCAACATATTTTATTAGTAATCATACAAATTGTAACAATCTAAGGTTATGGAAATTCGACGGCAGCAACAAATTTAAAGCTTGCAGTTTTGAGATTATCATTTGCAGAGTCAATGAGTATAAAGAACTTGTTGCATTTACTGATTAAGAAGACGTTAGTTTGGTCTGCTAAAAATATTTCTAAGAGGAAAATTTCTTCTTAAGCTAGATTGACACAGTTTAAAATTAAATCGACAAAGAATAGATGAAGATGTAATCGTTCCATTGAATGCAATAGTTGTCTAAAAAATAGAAACATGGATTTTTTATAAAATATGGATGATGGAACTCTCAGGAAACTTTTGAAGAATATAAGTTTACTGATAAGCTTTTTATGATACAGTATTATAGTGATCAGTTCAACGTTAGTTTTGAGACTAATACAATAAAAAGATTCTTCATTTATGCACGACGAATTCAACACAGACCCATAACTTGTTATACTACGTTTGCATGTAAAATACATTATCTTACATATTCAACCTTTAAAATCAAACTGTTTTTATTATACCATTCCAAAAATTGATGGTGATCTTCTTGTAAAACTTTGTAAGTCCTTGATGGAGTTAATAATTCGAAATATTTTAAAACCATCTGCGTAGATAAGTTATATAGCATTATTTAAAAAAGAAGTAAATGATTATTAAATAAAATAAACAGTATTGGACCAAGGTGACTCCTTTGAGGTACACCAGAATTGACTTTATTTGACATGAAGGATTACTCCTCTGTAATATCTATAATTAAGGTATAACGAGATTCAATTTTACTTACTTCATTAAGAAGAATTTCATGATTTATGTAATTTGTCAAATGCCTCGCTAAAGCCTGTAGAGATGCAATTGACTTGAGAATGTTTTTCAAATGCATTCAAATAAAAACTAGAAAATTGTATAAATTAGTTATTGTAGATTTTTTTTTCACAAACCGATGTTGTTTTTTCACATATAGCAAGAAAAAAACTAAAAGAAATAATGCCACATTCAAGGGATTCAAAGAATTTAAGAATTGGAGACAATTTCAGTATATTTTAGGACCTCTTTTATAGACTGGTGTTAGGTATGAATATTTCCAAAGGTCTAAAAACTGTAAACATTTCAGAGAATAGTCGAAAGCAATGAAAAACGAGAAAGCTTTTTGAAAACAAAGTACAGTACTAAAAAACTGACATTAGAGGTTTGATGAAAAAGCTGACATTCGGAGTTTTGGATCATACAAAAACCCTTGGAATCAGTTGGTTCCCATCTACGGATTCATTTTCATTTAAAAAAATCCCTGTCGAAGTCGTTTCAAAAAGAACGATCTTTGATCCGCTTGGATGGATAGCACCCTGCATCGTTTAAGCGAAAATCATTATGCAACAATTGTGGTTGAAAGGTCTTTCGTGGGACGTAACCATTCCAGTAGAATTACTTCATGAATGGCTCTCCTTTCAAAAAGAGAGACATCTTCAAAGATATTCGTATTCCGAGATGGGTAAACATAGAGGATGGCACCCAACAGCTCGAACTCCATGGATTCAGCGACGCCTCTACCAAGACATATTTAGCAGAGGTACATCTTCGAGTTCTAGAGTTCTTGGATTAATCTGTAGTATTTGCAGCATTTTGGCTACAAATAGGCAGATCAACCTCCACCGCTGTTAAATCCAGCTCACCTAGATCAGAAGAAGAGGAACCTAATAGTTCATCTTCTTCCTCACTGGAGAAAACTTTGTCGTTTGAGTCATCGGTCTCCATTAGGGATAAACTTTTGACGTTTTCGGAAGAAGACTGTGCTGCGACACAATAGGGCCCCGCCACATTCTCATCCACATCCAAGGATGTGAAGGTGAAGATAGCACTGTGACCCCTACGTCATGCGACACCGCTTCTGAAGAGGGTTCGAAAGAAGACTGTGCTGCGACAGAAGGGGGCCCAGGTACATCAACATCCACAATCAAGGAAGGGAAGGTGATGATAGCACTGTGACCCCTACGTCATGCGACACCGCTTTTAAAAAAGGTTGTGGAGGCTCGCATGAAGCGTCTACCTCATCTTTTTAATAGATACGAAGCGTAACTGCCTCGAAACCGTATCTTATCACTCCCTTATCTCGCGCCAGAGAAGCCACAGAGTCTTTATTGATTACGATAATCGCTCTACCTTAAAGACCCTTTGGCTCCTTCAGTTTCGCGATCTTCCAGTCGTGACAAAGGAGGTCCGGGTTGCTGATCTTATTCATCTCACGTATGTCATCAGGTCATGAAGGTTCTTTAGGGAGAGCGTGAGCTCTCGGCCTGAATGGAATATCTTCCAAACATCGCCCAGCATGAGCTTTAATACAGTCCAACGAAAAAATAGCCTAGAGGCGAACAGTGTATGCGACCAAACGCTAGATAAAATATTCACCGAACTTGCAAACCAAAAAAAGCTTCGTCGCTTCACTCAATTCTATAGAAAAAAACTAATATTCGGCCAACTTCTCAAGAGCCTATTTACCTAAAATTCGTTGTTATGGTAGGTCGTTTGGCTTCAATTGTTGCATCAGTTGTATTTTGAATGGCATCACACCAAAATAGTCATAGAGGATTTTCCACGTAGTTCGGAGTATCGGAGGCCAATTCCTGCAAATTTTACTCTGTTCGCACTCTACCTAAGCATGTTGGTGGTTTAATGTCCAAAAATGTAAACTTGCTGTTAAATTATATCACGTTAACTGACCATAAAATGGAACTTTTTTGACACATTTTCATAACAAAATTCAATGATTTTCAAGCCTTGTTCTTTTTTAAGACTATTGATGGTAAAATTATAGACCAAGCTCTGAAGATGTTTGACAGTGACACAAAACACGAAACATGTACAAGCTGTCAAAACCATTGCTGGCTGTTTCCAAAAAGAAAGTAGCAAAAAAAGCACCCATTATTATATAGTGTCATTTGTGGAATGCCTTATGTAATAGACAGACGAGGAATTCACTAACCTGGTTTCCCGTCAATACTTTGGGCTCAGCGAAAGTGTTCTTAGTTTTCAACATACTTTGGTCAATTTTAGGAATTTCAATGCTTTATAGAAGTGGTTCTTATTTGTCAAATGTCAGAAGATGATATCTTCAAAATCATTTATTGTAAATAATTTACACAAATTTGTCAAAAAACACAAGACTTCCTTCTCTGCCTTAAAATATTTAAAAAAGTGTACAGAAATTGGCAAATTTCCTGAACATTAAATTCTAAAATGTCAGAAATTGCTGTCAGTTACATGCTTAACCATTTTCAGTTCAGTCATCAAATTCCCACAAAAAATAAAACAATGACATTGGACAAAAGTGATGAAACATTTAAGCTAAACGAAACATTACTTTTTGCATGTTTACTACATTTTAACTAAGTACCATGTCTTAAGTAACAAAATTCTCATTTTATATCGTTTAATCTTAAAATTAAAATATAACCTCGGAACATTCAAATTTATACCGAATAAAAAAAACCTTACCTCATAACTCTTATACCTTCCAACCCAACATAACTTAATTTACACTATTAACTTTTGGTAAAGCCAACATCAGCATCGCAATGTCTTTCTGAACCAAATCTTCCCAGAATAACAAAAACCCATCTTAATACATCACAAGCGAGGAATAAATAAAAGAAGTTACTTTTGGTGGCACCGAATAAGCGATTCGGTTTATACCGCAACCCGAGAACAACTTTGAATATCTCAATTTGAAAAGTGACTTTATAAAACGAACCAAAAAAAACAAGACAATCTCATAAAATTCATCTTTTGTGCCATCACACTAAAAATGTTGACACAAAACTCCATAAACTTCATCTTGTTCCACCCAAAAACACCTGACACTTCGTCATAGTTAATTATTTTCCATCATATTACTTTCAAAATGTGTTGAATATGAAAGAAACAACAGGAGGAAAAATTCTGAAAGAATATATAAAATATTCTTCCAACCTCAAAGTGTCGGCATTACTCGGTACCAAGTGTTACAAAGCACCACCTCCTTATGGCCTCCTTGGAATGGGACAGAAAACAAAGGGAGGGGGAATGAGAATCCTCATCATCATCATCATCTTTATCATCGTCGTCTTCGGCTTCGTTTCCGTCGGTCGTCATTATTACACTCTACCATCAAGTCACTTTCATTCGTTTTCCAAAGGAATCTCGTTAAAGAGCCACCATCAGAGCTTCAGCTTTAGCTCCTTCTTCTTTTGCTTCCAAAGCACCACCGCACCCCACCACATCGAAAAATACTCGGATATAAAACATCCTTTTTAACAAACGGGACGCTCCCAAGGAGCAAGAGTGCAATTGTAATAATTCATGTGGCTTGGCTTGGCTTTGCTTCGCTCTCCGCCTGCAAATATTTACGATGCGGAGAAGATTGAGTTCTTATTTTATTTCTTGATGTTCTTCCCGCTTGGATCGGTCCGCTGCTCCGCTCGACTCCACTCCTCTCGAACTTTCCGACCAACCCGTCGTCGTAGTCGACGTCTCCCAAAGTAAGCTCTTTTCCCAACTATAAAACAAATTGAAACAAATAGACAACGAAAAAGAACTAAAATAGAAATAAAACAAAACAAATAATAGCTTAGCTAGCTTTACCCTTTTTTGGGATTGTTTTGGGGGTACATTTTTAACAATAAAATTCTAGAGTAGCTTCTTTCTTCCCAGCGCAGCGAGTTGGGTTTGCTTCCATTTATTTTTTGATTTTGTGTTCTTTAAAAAAAGAAGATCTTTCGTGGAAAGTGAAGAACAAACAGACAAAACATAAGGCGAGAAAAACCAACCATAGAGTCCTACCAAAAAGGCTATCTTTTTCTGTTGGCCCTTAAAATCCATGCCAAGACAAACAATGAGCTAGTGGATATTTCTAAAATTAAATTCCATTTAAAAAAGAAAAACAAACACATCTTTTTTCTATCAAGGACCATACTCCAATATCACACTCTCCCATATTAGAAATTCAAAAAAGAGCAACGGCAACCACGCGGTACACTATGTTTTATTTGCCGAAAAATAGATTATCATCCTTCGGTGAAATTTTAATTAGTCTGTGAAAAAAGGGAAAACATTTTCATTCTGTGTTTGTGTTGGCTGTGGCCCTTCTTTTTCATTCTTTCGATTTATTTGCTCGCTTGCGCGCCAAAGAGAATGATGATGCCTTCGACGTGAGCAGAGGACGGGATTATAGTCATTGTTGAGCAAACATGGCTAATGTACAGTGAAATAATGATAGAAATTGAAGTACAGTAGGATTGACAAGAGATGAGCTATTCTATTCTATTCTATTCTATTCTATTCTATTCTATTCTATTCTATTCTATTCTATTCTATTCTATTCTATTCTATTCTATTCTATTCTATTCTATTCTATTCTATTCTATTCTATTCTATTCTATTCTATTCTATTCTATTCTATTCTATTCTATTCTATTCTATTCTATTCTATTCTATTCTATTCTATTCTATTCTATTCTATTCTATTCTATTCTATTCTATTCTATTCTATTCTATTCTATTCTATTCTATTCTATTCTATTCTATTCTATTCTATTCTATTCTATTCTATTCTATTCTATTCTATTCTATTCTATTCTATTCTATTCTATTCTATACTATTCTATACTATTCTATTCTATTCTATTCTATTCTATTCTATTACATTCTTGTGTCAAAACTTGTTTACTCCACTGTACCTACAGCATCATTCCTCCAAAGTCTCCACGTTATATATGACATTGCCTTTAGGTTGCGGTGAATATAAGAAAGATAATCATCATCTCCGAGAATTAATGGGCAATGTTTGTTGTCGTGCTCTAGATGACGAGGTCTGAAATTTTCGTAGGCATTCATGCACTCACAAACGAGTACCTTGCCTGCCTAATTTTTCATTCGGTCTATTGGTCTTTGCTTTCCATTATTTCTCTTAATCGAAAAATTGCTCCCGATTTTGGAAATTGGAGGAATTCCCAACGATCTTTTGAACTACATATAATTGGAGGCAGTTAGCTAGACAAATTGCATTATACATCTTTGCCGACGTTGCTTCTTCATATTTAAGGCTTCTCTGATACAAAACGAAAATCCAAAACGTGCTCCAAGTGGAATTCCATTCTTTTGTAATTCACTCACGATTTTGTTCGATTTATTTTAAGTTTATTTATAACACAATACAAAACTTAGCTAATATTTTCTTGTCTCTATCTCTTTCTGTTATTGCAGGTGTCTCAGCTGAGTTGTATTATGTCCGTGAGGGACAAGTCAATGACTATGCGTTGAACTTTGTTGTTCCGGTGCCGGCAAATGTTCGCGACATCGCATTTACATGGCAGAGTTTAGCCGGACGTCCGTTGCCTTATAGTATAAACGTGCAGTCATCCGATCCAGCTGTGCTGCCTCGACCAACACTCAATATATCACAAATCGGTGAGATTCCAACGAACGTTCAGACCTTTTCTATTGGCATGAAGTGTTCTGGCATTCGGCCAGCTGAAGTCGAAGTGACGATCACCATCGAAGTGATCCTAAATCGGGCATCGAATAACATCACCGAATTGGTTTTCCGGCGGAAGAAGATCTGTATGGCAGCCGATCAGGATGACAATAATGTTGACGATCCAATGCTCTTGGAGACAGTTGTTCCCCCACCGGCTGGCCTGATCACACTTATCGTCGGCGGTATTCTGGCTCTGATGCTGGTTGTGATTCTGATAGTGATCGCTTATTGTGCTCGTGGGCCATCGAAACGTCAAAATCACGGCCAACCAATGAGAACGTCGAGCTTCCAACGCCTTCAAACCAATCCGCCGTGCGGGCCTTACATATCGCCGTCGATTATCGCTCCCATTCACTCGACCCTTCCGCGAAAAATCGAACCACAACAACCTGAAGAACTGCATCGTCGAATTTCCGAATTGACTGTTGAACGTTGTCGCGTTCGATTGTCCAGCCTGTTGCAGGAGGGCACCTTCGGCAGAGTCTACAAAGGAACCTACAACGAGAATCAAGATGTCCTCGTGAAGACAGTTGCTCAACATGCCAGTCAAATGCAAGTTTCGCTGCTGCTGCAAGAGGGAATGAGTCTGTATGGAGCCCTGCACCCTGGAATCCTTTCCGTTCTAGGCGTTTCAATTGAAGATCACACTACACCGTTTGTTCTCTATCAGGCTATGAATAATATGCGCAATTTGAAGATGTTCCTGCTCGAGCCGTCGTGTTCGCGATCGATAACAACAATTCAAATTGTTATGATGTCTTCGCAGTTGGCAATGGCCTTGGGACATTTACATAGTCATGGAGTTGTACACAAGGATATTGCAACAAGGAACTGTGTGTAAGTAAAAAAAAACACACTAAAACTTATTTCTAATTGGTTTTCTCTTACAAAAAGAAATTTTACAAATTATATTGAAATCGGCTTAGACGTTTTCTAAAAACAAAAACAGTATAAAAAGGGGCGTGGTAGGTACCACATTTAATAAAACCTAAAGAAATCCCGAAATTTGTATTTTGTTTTTAAATGTGTGTTTTCCTTGTACCAAAATGTAAGGTTTTTCCAGTTTGAAGCCATTTTGATGATTAAAAAAGTAGGCGTGGCAGATAAATGCCACTATAAGTCTTTTTGACAGCTGTCACATATTTATGTTCAGTTTGATGCACTCCTGTAAAGTGTTTTGCAAATCGTTCAAATTTATTACCAAAATGATTCGGTTTAAGCACACATCAATTTATTGAAGGGAACTTTTGGGGAACGCATTATCTCGCGTCGTGGGCTTTTCACAGCAAAATAGCAAACCCCTATATTTAAAATAATGCTAAACTCATGGCTTTATCCTACATGTGTTTTGTTTCGTCTTCTTGGTAACCAAGCGTTTAAAAAACACTCTTTATAAAGCATCTCTGAAAATATAATAACTTCTTCAGTATATAAAGGGGGCGTGTCAGTAAGTGGGCTTTACCAAATAGTTGCCTTTAAATTCTCTGTCAAAATAACAAAGCTTATTTATTTTATGAATTCCTTAAAAGAGACAAAAATAGTTTTCGAAAACCCCAAAAAAAAGACAAAAAAATTAGATCCCTTAAATCCCTGAAAATATAAACATCTAGGAGTTTGTCTCTATTTACCTTATTAAGGAATAACTAAAGCTTATTTCAAAGACCAAAATGTACTTACTTAAATAGTTCACTCTTGATGTCCAAATATCCCATTTTAAATTTAGATTGCTTAAGAGCAGACACTCTATAAGTTTTGAGTATCCAAATATTCGACAAATTTACACTCAAAGCCTTTTACGGGTATCCGGGTTATTCATATATTTTTAAATAACTTACGCGTACCAAAATAACACTCAAGATATAATACCCATAGGTTTATTTTCCAAATTATAGGTATTTGGCAGAATTTTAGAAAACTCTCGATTACCTAAATACTTAACATTTTTAATACCGCTTGGGTACCCGATATTTTACAAATTTCAACTGCCCAAATACGCAAAAGTCCAAATATAAATTGGCTACATTATTCCCCTGCCAGGTACCCACTATTGTTCTGGAGAGTTGCTCTTGAACGCTAAAAAAACCACAGGGTAAGATTTTCATCTATCCTTAATATCCTTTGATTAGATTGAAAACGGCATTTGCCCAGCCTATACCAGAAAAAGGTGAATCCTCTTCCCCATAAAATAACTACCGATTGCACCTCTTTTTCAAGGCTATGGAAACGCTGCTGATTAACTTTTATCAGTTCAAGTCTTAGAATTACAAAATAAATGCTGGCGTGCCTCAGGGCTCCATTTTGTCTCCGACACTTTTTCTCATTTTTTCTTAATGATTTCTTGTTTGAAACTTTTAATACACTAACCTGCTTCGATGTCTATAATACCCTCAGCTTTCACATTCGGTTTTAGATTCACTATATTGCTCTTTTCGATGTGGATTTTTAACAGCAAGAAATGGCAAGCTCAATTAATTCGGACCTAGACAGTATTATTAAACCAAAAATCGAGCAGAATTTAATGCGTCAAAAACTCTCGTAAAAACGTTATTAACCACGTTTGCCACTTTCCATGTGTGTCACTTGCAGCAGGGAGACTGAAATCCTTGAAATTCATGGTATGTTTATCTCCGACCACCTCCTCAAGAAGAATCACATACGCGATGTTGCCAAAAATTCAGCAACTTGTTTGAGTTTCCTAAGCTGATTATAACACGAAGTTTCTCTCCCCCTCTAATCCAGCTGTTATCTACAAGACCTATATACTTCCAAAGCTTGAGTAAACCTCTCTGGACTGATGCTCCAGCAACTTACTTAAGTCTCTTAGACAGTATTGAAAGTGCGTTCAAATTGATTGGTTATGATATCATCATTGAATCCAAAAAGTTTCTCGTCTTAATCTTTTTTACCGTTATTCTAACGCTTTATTATTTAAATAAATCGCCAGGTGCATTCCTCTCCTTAAACATTTCAACCAAAGTATTAGTGGTTCAAGGAATGCTCATCAGTATACCCTCGAGCCTAACTTCTGTTGTATTATCGAGTAAAGAGATTCGTTCTTAAGCCGTACTACGCGAATGTGGAATATTTTACCACCCTCTGTTTTTCCCTGTCATTGTAATATTCAGGAATTTAAAACCAATGTCCACCGAATCCTTCCTTAAACCCTCCCTAACTTTCCTTAGCTCGCACTGTGTCTTGACATAATAAGGGCTTAAAATTCTAAAACTCTATTATATATATTCTAGGGACTTTCGAGAAATATATGAAATGGAAAATCAACCAATAAGCATGACTTATGATGACGATACGATTTCACCCCCCCCCCCCCTTCCTAAACACACCTCTGCATATTATCATTTAAAAAATAGTTGTCAAAATCATATGGCACGTTAGTGCCCAGCTAAGTTCCGGTACTACTTCCATTTTACAGGAACAATCACAGTTGATTTATGACCCTTCTCTAACTAAAGAACCTATTAAACAATGAACTTCAAATATGCAACACTCACTAAAAATGTGGATGATATGCACCTTACCTAAGACTTATATGCATCCAAAAATTAAGTATAACTCCCATCTTTGTGCCTGATTATAAAGGGTGTCCCAAAATTAACACAAGATTTGAATTTGCCGCCATTTGTGCAGTGAAGTGTTGGCAATTTGACAGCTAACAGTATAGGGTTATTAAAAATAGAGCGTTACACGATAGAACAACGTGTCTTCATTATTAAAGAATATTTCAAAAATAGTGAAAGCTTGGCCCCTGATTTTTCGAGCAAAATCATCCTAAGCGATGAAGCACATTTTCATCTTGATGGCTTTGTCAATCGCCAAAATTGCCGCATTTGGGGTTCGGAGAACCCACATGTGATTGTCGAAAAACAAATGCATCCACAACGCGTGACTTTATGGTGTGGATTTTGGGCTGGAGGCATAATTGGGACATATTTTTTTGAAAATGATGCTGGTCAAACAGTGACTGTTACTGGTGCTCGATATTGCGACATGATTACACAGTTCTTTCTGCCAAAATTGGATGATATTGATGTGTCCAGTATGTGGTTTCAACAAAACTTTGCCACATGTCATACAGCCCGTGAAACAATTTAATTACTGCATGAGACATTTCCAGGTCGTGTACTCTCTCGTTTCGGTGATCAAAATTGGCCTCTTAGATCGTGTGATTTAACACCATTAGACTTCTTTTTATGGGGTTATTTGAAATCACAAGTCTATGTCAACAAGCCCACAACCACCCGTGCTTTAAATGAGGAGATTCAACGCTGTATCAACGAAATTCAGCCACATTTAAGCAGAATGGTCATGGAAAATTTCAACAAAAGAGTGCGCATGTGCATGCAAAGCCGTGGAGGCCATTTGTCCGATGTGTTATTCCATACATAACCCTATCCTATGTACTTTACGAGTCAATAAAAATATAACTATCAAAAGACTAAAAACGGCGTTTTCTATTAAATTCAAATCTTGCGTTAATTTTGGGACACCCTTTACTTATGTAAGTCTCTTAAACAGTATTGAACCTAGAGCATTTAAATTGATTGGTGATGATATCATCGTTGAATCATTAACGTCGCTTGAACACCATCGATAAGTTTCTTGTCTTTCGCACAGTTATTTTTACGGATTAAACTGTTGTGAAATAGACAGTTGCATTCCTTTCAAGGAATTCAACTATAATTACTCGATCCTCCAGAAATATTCATAAGTACACCCTTGTTCGCAACTTTTATTGTTTTGCTAAGTATAAAGATTCGTTCTTTAGCCGTGCTACGCGAATGTGAAAAGCCTTAAAACACAGTATCTTTCTTAGTCATTGCAATATTCAGGAAATCAAAACCTATGTGCACGGAAATTCAAACCTCTTCCCCTTTCCTAAAGCTCAATCTGTACTTCGGAATAATTAAGGTATCCCTTTAAGAAAAAATTACAACTCGTAGCTCTGAAGTCCCTTACAACTTTCTTACAGAATAAAAATCAAGATAGTGATTTAACTTTTTATTTATAACTTCATAATTACAGTATTGATGATCAACTACGTGTAAAACTCTCTGACAGCTCTCTATCTCGAGATCTCTTCCCAGCTGATTATAATTGCTTAGGTGATAGTGAAAATCGTCCTGTCAAATGGATGTCATTGGAAGCTCTACAAAAGAAACAATTCGCTGAAGCAAGTGACTCCTGGTCATTTGGTGTTCTTATGTGGGAATTGTGTACGTTTGCCAAACAACCTTATGCCGAAGTTGATCCTTTCGAAATGGAACATTATTTAAAAGATGGTTATAGATTAGCACAACCATTTAATTGTCCTGATGAATTGTAAGTATAAATTTAAATTTAATTTTTTTAAATCTTCACTTCAATCTAAATTTTTTTCTAAAAGACGTATTTTTCTAAATTACCCCCTTTTCTCCTTTTTATTTATTTTTTAAATAGATTTACAATTATGGCATATTGTTGGGCCCTCTTGCCAGCCGAACGACCCTCATTTGCTCAACTCCAAGTCTGCCTAACAGATTTTTACACACAAATTACGAGATATGTTTAAATATTTTATTTAATGTTTTATTATATATCTAAAGTTAATTAATTATTATTATTTACTCGCTTAAAAATCTAGTTAGACAAAAAACAAATATTTTATATAAAAATAGGGTAAATAACACACACGCGAAACCAACAAACACACACCACAAAAACACATACACAAACTGACACATTTATAGATACTTATAGATTTAGTCACAGGTGCATTTACATATGGATTTATATATATAGTATATAGATATTTAAAAAAACAAAAGATATATATTATACAAAAAAATAATAATATAAGAAATTCGAACCCATCACTGGCAAGTTTTATTGCCAAACAAAAAATATATATATTAACAATTAAAATGACAATTTTCTTACATATATATACCAAATTCCTTAATGAAGAAAAATTAAATCAAAACAAAAATTAAATATATATACACCTGCATATATAAACAATTAATATAAAATTTAAAAAAAATGTTTTAAATACAAAATCATTGTCTACCATATTTGAATCTTATGATTTTACTCTGGTAGTTTGTAAATAAATTTATATATATATAAAAATAGAAATATATACAATTTAAAAGTTAATAAAAAAAAAAAATTATATATGTATTAAATCTATAGACACTAATAATTATGAAATATTTAAGAATATTAAAAAAGGGGTAAATAAAAAACTTTATCATAAAACTGTACTATATGAATTTTATATTTTGTTTATTTTTTTTAATTATTTATTTTTTATAATATTTTTCTTTTATAATTATAAAAGTTCTCTCTCTAATTTTTAAAAACTTAAGGTATGTTATAAATATTTTTTGTACATTTTGTTTATTTCTAGTTGTTTTTTTTTTATTCTCTGTAAGATGAACATGAAAATTAAAAAATGTTTAAATTATAGGAATTTCTTATAATGTTTATAAATTAAATCCTTAATTGACTTATTTTTGGACAAAACAGAGTGTGTTCAGCCAAAAAAAAGAGCTGTAGAAACAAATTAAATGTAGGTTATAAAAATAAAAAATATATAAAACAAAATAATTTTATACTTATACTTAATTTTAAAATAAATAAAAGTACGTGTTAAATTAAATTTTGGATTTTTTATTTAAATTGTACGAATTTTTCTTGAGGTAAGTAAATATATTTTAAATACTCTCAGAGAAAATAAAATGTTAGTACATTGAAGGCAGCACTGGTGGCGATCTGGTGAATTTCCCTAATTCTTAAATTTATTATCATAAGTTCTTTGGCGGGTGTTCAGGTGTCGCTTCGTTCGTTTCTTTCCATGGAAGTGATATTTAGAAAAATGTAACAGTATTGACATTCAAAAACGAGGGCAAACGTTCTAGTCGTCTAGTTTTTAAGTTTTAGGGTTTTTTCAAAAGTTTGAAAAATTTGAATATAAATACATCAGTTCAAGAAACTTTTGTGCCGATTAACATGTCGAATAGTTGCTCAGGTTTTATTGAGCGTCAGCCATAATTACTTATAAATAGCGATAGTTATAGTGATAGTGATAGTGATAGTGATAGTGATAGTGATAGTGATAGTGATAGTGATAGTGATAGTGATAGTGATAGTGATAGTGATAGTGATAGTGATAGTGATAGTGATAGTGATAGTGATAGTGATAGTGATAGTGATAGTGATAGTGATAGTGATAGTGATAGTGATAGTGATAGTGATAGTGATAGTGATAGTGATAGTGATAGTGATAGTGATAGTGATAGTGCTAGTGATAGTGATAGTGATAGTGATAGTGATAGTGATAGTGATAGTGATAGTGATAGTGATAGTGATAGTGATAGTGATAGTGATAGTGATAGTGATAGTGATAGTGATAGTGATAGTGATAGTGATAGTGATAGTGATAGTGATAGTGATAGTGATAGTGATAGTGATAGTGATAGTGATAGTGATAGTGATAGTGATAGTGATAGTGATAGTGATAGTGATAGTGATAGTGATAGTGATAGTGATAGTGATAGTGATAGTGATAGTGATAGTGATAGTGATAGTGATAGTGATAGTGATAGTGATAGTGATAGTGATAGTGATAGTGATAGTGATAGTGATAGTGATAGTGATAGTGATAGTGATAGTGATAGTGATAGTGATAGTGATAGTGATAGTGATAGTGATAGTGATAGTGATAGTGATAGTGATAGTGATAGTGATAGTGATAGTGATAGTGATAGTGATAGTCACAGTCATAGTCATAGTCATAGTCATAGTCATAGTCATAGTCATAGTCATAGTCATAGTCATAGTCATAGTCATAGTCATAGTCATAGTCATAGTCATAGTCATAGTCATAGTCATAGTCATAGTCATAGTCATAGTCATAGTCATAGTCATAGTCATAGTCATAGTCATAGTCATAGTCATAGTCATAGTCATAGTCATAGTCATAGTCATAGTCATAGTCATAGTCATAGTCATAGTCATAGTCATAGTCATAGTCATAGTCATAGTCATAGTCATAGTCATAGTCATAGTCATAGTCATAGTCATAGTCATAGTCAAAGTCATAGTCATAGTGATAGTCATAGTCATAGCAAGCAATCTGTGTTAATTTTTTAAACATGGTTAGGAATAGCTTAACATATAAAGATAGAAAATTTCCGGTGTTAAGTCGTAAAAATCAATAACTCCTAAGTTCTTAAATTTCATATCAACCAAACCAACGTTTAATGTCGTAACACCCAAATTTGGAAATGTCATAAAGTCCATAGATTTCTTATTCGGCTTTGAGACGCCTATAAACAGTGTGGTATGTATGGAGTGGCATGCTGCCCCCTGCTTAGGCTCCCTATGGTATTTCGAATAGGTGCGAAGTTGCAAATTTCTTTCCATTTAAAGAATATTTGCATACAAACAACCTCGCACCTACCCTAAATCCTAACGTGAGCCAAAGCACTGGCGGCGGGTTTTCAAAAGGGACATCATGCCCCGCATACATGTTTCACTTTTCAAACGCTAAGCGCTGGCATTGTAAAAAAGAAAAATATTTGGTCTTACTTCACTTTGAAAATTGAAGTTATTTCGCTTTCTGAATTAAGGCCAAACATATTTGTAAAGCTTTCTTGACATTCCGAGTTTTGGGTGGTCTGACATGTTTTTCGTTTAATGTTTGTCGTAGTGTCCAAAATAAACAAACATTTTGTCAGACCGAACAAATGTCAAAATATATAAAATCTAATGGCTGATAATGTCAATTGGTAATTTCTGCGTTATGATATTTTAAAATTGATTTGGGCAATATGACATTAAATATGGGCTCTGTGGCATTTTCTTCTATAATTTTTTTTGGGCGATATGACATTTTTCATATCTTGGCGTTATTTACAGTCCAAAAAAGTTTTATAGAGCCTAAGGTTCGGTGATATTTACCAAATCGTAAAACAGCTAAATTAATGTTAAAAAAAACATTGTGTATTAAGACCTTTTTAGTTTCGGTGATAAGGTTTTGGGGAACAAACTTAACGTGAAAATGTTTACCCGCTAGCTCCACCAAAAAAAAGGTCTTCGAACGATCATAGAACGAATTATGTGTTTTTTTAAAAAGTTGTAGATAACGTAATCTCATATTTAATTCTCTTCAGCACCACTTTTTTGCCACGCCCAAATTTGAGCCAATTTTTTAAAAAACATTTTCTCATAAAACTCTCAGACTTCTCAACTTCACAGAAAAATTTACAACGCCCACTTTTGGGGGCGTTTTTGACAAAAATCTTATTTATTAAATCTTTTCCTAAAAGAAAATAAAAATAAACAACAGATTGTGTAGACATTTTTTTTTGTTTTTTAGCAAGCAGCTCTATAAAGTTGTCTGCCCGTTTTAGGCACTTTTTAAGAGGTGTATCAGGAAAAACACCTCTGCGTTGCACCTCCACAAGATGGTCCAAATTTTCGATGACGTTAAGGCATAATTGGGGTTCTATTTCGTTAATGTACAGAATTATTACATCCTTTAGCTGTTGAATTGTGGCTGGCTTATCGACGTACATCTTTTCTTTCAAATGACCCCAAAGAAAAAAGTCCAACTGTGTCAAATCACATGATCTTGGCGACCAATTGATACCGCCACCTCGTAAGATAACTTGAATTTGTCCCGCATCGTCTTGTTAAGATCACATGTCGTCCAACTCCATATCTTCCAATTCGGGCCATAAAAAGTTCGTTTTCAACACGATTAAATGCCTGACCACCCTGATTTTGGAAAAAAAAACGAAGGGATGATGTCGCCAAAACATAAACCGTACCAAACAGTCACTTTTAGAATATCATTCGCTCAAATGCCGCAATTCAGATTATTGACGAAACTACTGAGATGAAAATTGATCCACTCCACTGTTGCCATTTCTTGTTACCATTCTGACCATTCGAAATGGTCAAAAGCTTTTTGTTCTTGAGTCAATTGAACGTTGTAAGCGTGTAAAAACAAGGCTTTATGCATAATTTCATTAATGACGAGAGTGAAAGGTGCAATTGTTGGGAATGAGGACGAGATAAGGTAGACGGTTCTCTAACCACACTTTCGCGAACAACACTAATATTTTCTGCAGTACGAACATTCACTGGTGTTTTCACATCTTCTACAGACCCAGTTTTTCTCAAAATTTTGCATGATTTTTCCGATTCTGCTCACATTTGGACGATTAAATTGACTGAACAAAAATCACGATCGATTTAAACGCCTATTTTTATAAGAAACCTGAATAACTTAAACGCGTTGCTCGATTGTGTATCTATCCATTTTTCGAATTGAGTTAGTCTGAAATTATGAAATGTCAAATGAAACTCAAAAAAAAACTTGATGTTTAGGTGTGGTATACATTCCACATCGGCCCTTAAAATTAAACCATCGTCCTCAAGTTAGGGATGGCATTGATAGCACACTCCACCACTCTTGGTCAAACTGGATTTTATTTAGAAATATGGTTGAAGACGAATATCCACTAGGTTAAAAATGTCTTTGCTCCTACCTTGACTTTTGACCTGACAACACTTATAACTCACAATGTCTTGAGGCATAATAAGACACTAATAAATTATTTTCATAATTTTTCTAAAAATCTTACTGTGTGCTTAATAACTAGTGTCAAATCCATTTAATATTAAGTATCTTTCAATTAAAATAAGCAACAGCCAATTTTTGTGACCATAAATTTAAAATTTAAATTGAAAAAAAAAACACTAATTTAAAATTCTACCAATTCCACCATACCTTGTCGAATTCCTTTCAACTTGCATTTTATTATTAATTAATCTCATTTAAGATTATGTTATGAAAATTTTGAAAAAATACCTAAATGCTTGTCAAAATTACCATAAATCTAAATTATTACTATACCCCAAATAAATTGAAACAAACACACACACTCAAACACTCTTTCTTATTAAAAGAATCCAATAATTCCAAGTTCATTATCAAGCCCATAATCTTAAAGTGGAATTAAAGATTTATTATGTTACATATAACAATTCATCAGAGTACAACATTTAGATTGTCTCACAGGTTTTGTCCGAAAATTTAAGGTCTGCTTCCTAAAAGTGACATTAGGTAGTTAGGTAGCTATAAGCATAATGGCAAACCCAAATCCCTCCACGCATACTCGACTAATTTTCGGCAGAGGCACACCAAATCCGTGAGAGAAAATTAAAATTATACCATTTTTCCATCGAATTTAAAACACGACAAAAACGACTGAATTCAAATTGATGCCATTAGTAAATGTAAATTAAAAGAAAAACTATAATTTAGCCGACAATCAAAATAAATTATTGACCATGTTTGAATTAGAAATGAAAAGGGGAACGAAAAGTTACTAGAATCAAAAACCTTCTTTAATGTTCCAATGTGCATGTAGCTGAGGTCTCAAATCCCAACAAGCTTCGTAGAAATTGAGAGATTTTTTAATGAGACACAAAAATAACAGTCAGCTGGGTAGTACCTAAGGCCAAAGGGACATGCCACAATCATGGATGAAAAAAATAATAACCTTTTGGAAAATTGCTTTAGAAATTTTCTGTTTTAGAGTTTTACTGGGGTTTCATAATATTTGTCATACAGGGTGGAGCATTTCGTGCTAGATAGAGATAGTTTTGAAAAAACTACTTTTTTTCGGCAAAGGATTTAGCCCACGATTTTTTCGAAAAACTGACAAAAAATAATTTTCGAGATTTATGCATCAATTGAAAGGGAAGTCGATGCTCTGTATTGAAGTATATTGTAGTGAAAAGCGCATCTTGTTTGGAAGCTTGGTTGAGGAATTAGACCAATCGATAGACAGTTTGTCAAAGGCTTTGCCAAATTCTGTAACTTTACTTTTTCACCAATAATTCCGAAACGAGAGCTCGCAAAAGCTTTTGGTTTGCAGTTGGGCTTAGAGCATTAAAACACCTTTCTTTTGATGTGTATCTCGATTGGGTGGGAAATAGTTTTGAAAAAATTACTTTTTTTCGGCAAGGGGTTAGCCCACGATTTTTTCCAAAAACTGACAAAAAATAATTTTCGAGATTTATGCATCAATTGAAAGGAAAGTCGATGCTCTGTATTGAAGTATATTATAGTGAAAAGCGCATCTTGTTTGGAAGCTTGGTTGAGGAATTAGACCAATCGATAGACAGTTTGTGATAGGCTTTGCGAAATTCTGTAACTTTACTTTTTCACCAATAATTCCGAAACGAGAGCTCGCAAAAGCTTTTGGTTTGCAGTTGGGCTTAGAGCATTAAAACACCTTTCTTTTGATGTGTATCTCGATTGGGTGGGAAATAGTTTTGAAAAAATTACTTTTTTTCGGCAAGGGGTTAGCCCACGATTTTTTCCAAAAACTGACAAAAAATAAGTTTCGAGATTTATGCATCAATTGAAAGGAAAGTCGATGCTCTGTATTGAAGTATATTATAGTGAAAAGCGCATCTTGTTTGGAAGCTTGGTTGAGGAGTTAAAACGCATTAAAACACCTTTCTTTTGATGTATATCTCGATTGGGTGGGAAATAGTTTTGAAAAAATTACTTTTTTTCGGCACGATTTTTTCTAAAAACTGACAAAATTTTTTTTTCGAGATTTATGCATCAATTGAAAGGAAAGTCAATGCTCTGTATTGAAGTATATTGTAGTGAAAAGCGCATCTTGTTTGGAAGCTTGGTTGAGGAATTAGACCAATCGATAGACAGTTTGTCAAAGGCTTTGCGAAATTCTGTAACTACTTTTTCACCAATATTTCCGAAACGAGAGCTCGCAGAAGCTTTTGGTTTACAGTTGGGCTTAGAGCATTAAAACACCTTTCTTTTGATGTGTATCTCGATTGGGTGGGAAATAGTTTTGAAAAAACTACTTTTTTTCGGCAAGGGGTTAGCCCACGATTTTTTCCAAAAACTGACAAAAAATAAGTTTCGAGATTTATGCATCAATTGAAAGGAAAGTCGATGCTCTGTATTGAAGTATATTATAGTGAAAAGCGCATCTTGTTTGGAAGCTTGGTTGAGGAGTTAGACCAATCGATAGACAGTTTGTGATAGGCTTTGCGAAATTCTGTAACTTTACTTTTTCACCAATATTTCCGAAACGAGAGCTCGCAGAAGCTTTTGGTTTGCAGTTGGGCTTAGAGCATTAAAACACCTTTCTTTTGATGTATATCTCGATTGGGTGGGAAATAGTTTTGAAAAAACAACTTTTTTTCGGCAAGGGGTTAGCCCACGATTTTTTCTAAAAACTGACAAAAAATAATTTTCGAGATTTATGCATCAATTGAAAGGAAAGTCGATGCTCTGTATTGAAGTATATTATAGTGAAAAGCGCATCTTTTTTGGAAGCTTGGTTGAGGAATTAGACCAATCGATAGACAGTTTGTGATAGGCTTTGCGAAATTCTGTAACTTTACTTTTTCACCAATAATTCCGAAACGAGAGCTCGCAAAAGCTTTTGGTTTGCAGTTGGGCTTAGAGCATTAAAACACCTTTCTTTTGATGTATATCTCGATTGGGTGGGAAATAGTTTTGAAAAAACTACTTTTTTTCGGCAAGGGGTTAGCCCACGATTTTTTCTAAAAAATGACAAAAAATAATTTTCGAGATTTATGCATCAATTGAAAGGAAAGTCGATGCTCTGTATTGAAGTATATTATAGTGAAAAGCGCATCTTGTTTGGAAGCTTGGTTGAGGAGTTAGACCAATCGATAGACAGTTTGTGATAGGCTTTGCGAAATTCTGTAACTTTACTTTTTCACCAATAATTCCGAAACGAGAGCTCGCAAAAGCTTTTGGTTTGCAGTTGGGCTTAGAGCATTAAAACACCTTTCTTTTGATGTGTATCTCGATTGGGTGGGAAATAGTTTTGAAAAAATTACTTTTTTTCGGCAAGGGGTTAGCCCACGATTTTTTCCAAAAACTGACAAAAAATAAGTTTCGAGATTTATGCATCAATTGAAAGGAAAGTCGATGCTCTGTATTGAAGTATATTATAGTGAAAAGCGCATCTTGTTTGGAAGCTTGGTTGAGGAGTTAAAACGCATTAAAACACCTTTCTTTTGATGTATATCTCGATTGGGTGGGAAATAGTTTTGAAAAAATTACTTTTTTTCGGCACGATTTTTTCTAAAAACTGACAAAATTTTTTTTTCGAGATTTATGCATCAATTGAAAGGAAAGTCAATGCTCTGTATTGAAGTATATTGTAGTGAAAAGCGCATCTTGTTTGGAAGCTTGGTTGAGGAATTAGACCAATCGATAGACAGTTTGTCAAAGGCTTTGCGAAATTCTGTAACTACTTTTTCACCAATATTTCCGAAACGAGAGCTCGCAGAAGCTTTTGGTTTACAGTTGGGCTTAGAGCATTAAAACACCTTTCTTTTGATGTGTATCTCGATTGGGTGGGAAATAGTTTTGAAAAAACTACTTTTTTTCGGCAAGGGGTTAGCCCACGATTTTTTCCAAAAACTGACAAAAAATAAGTTTCGAGATTTATGCATCAATTGAAAGGAAAGTCGATGCTCTGTATTGAAGTATATTATAGTGAAAAGCGCATCTTGTTTGGAAGCTTGGTTGAGGAGTTAGACCAATCGATAGACAGTTTGTGATAGGCTTTGCGAAATTCTGTAACTTTACTTTTTCACCAATATTTCCGAAACGAGAGCTCGCAGAAGCTTTTGGTTTGCAGTTGGGCTTAGAGCATTAAAACACCTTTCTTTTGATGTATATCTCGATTGGGTGGGAAATAGTTTTGAAAAAACAACTTTTTTTCGGCAAGGGGTTAGCCCACGATTTTTTCTAAAAACTGACAAAAAATAATTTTCGAGATTTATGCATCAATTGAAAGGAAAGTCGATGCTCTGTATTGAAGTATATTATAGTGAAAAGCGCATCTTTTTTGGAAGCTTGGTTGAGGAATTAGACCAATCGATAGACAGTTTGTGATAGGCTTTGCGAAATTCTGTAACTTTACTTTTTCACCAATAATTCCGAAACGAGAGCTCGCAAAAGCTTTTGGTTTGCAGTTGGGCTTAGAGCATTAAAACACCTTTCTTTTGATGTATATCTCGATTGGGTGGGAAATAGTTTTGAAAAAACAACTTTTTTTCGGCAAGGGGTTAGCCCACGATTTTTTCTAAAAACTGACAAAAAATAATTTTCGAGATTTATGCATCAATTGAAAGGAAAGTCGATGCTCTGTATTGAAGTATATTATAGTGAAAAGCGCATCTTGTTTGGAAGCTTGGTTGAGGAATTAGACCAATCGATAGACAGTTTGTCAAAGGCTTTGCGAAATTCTGTAACTACTTTTTCACCAATATTTCCGAAACGAGAGCTCGCAGAAGCTTTTGGTTTACAGTTGGGCTTAGAGCATTAAAACACCTTTCTTTTGATGTGTATCTCGATTGGGTGGGAAATAGTTTTGAAAAAACTACTTTTTTTCGGCAAGGGGTTAGCCCACGATTTTTTCCAAAAACTGACAAAAAATAAGTTTCGAGATTTATGCATCAATTGAAAGGAAAGTCGATGCTCTGTATTGAAGTATATTATAGTGAAAAGCGCATCTTGTTTGGAAGCTTGGTTGAGGAGTTAGACCAATCGATAGACAGTTTGTGATAGGCTTTGCGAAATTCTGTAACTTTACTTTTTCACCAATATTTCCGAAACGAGAGCTCGCAGAAGCTTTTGGTTTACAGTTGGGCTTAGAGCATTAAAACACCTTTCTTTTGATGTATATCTCGATTGGGTGGGAAATAGTTTTGAAAAAACAACTTTTTTTCGGCAAGCGGTTAGCCCACGATTTTTTCTAAAAACTGACAAAAAATAATTTTCGAGATTTATGCATCAATTGAAAGGAAAGTCGATGCTCTGTATTGAAGTATATTATAGTGAAAAGCGCATCTTTTTTGGAAGCTTGGTTGAGGAATTAGACCAATCGATAGACAGTTTGTGATAGGCTTTGCGAAATTCTGTAACTTTACTTTTTCACCAATAATTCCGAAACGAGAGCTCGCAAAAGCTTTTGGTTTGCAGTTGGGCTTAGAGCATTAAAACACCTTTCTTTTGATGTATATCTCGATTGGGTGGGAAATAGTTTTGAAAAAACAACTTTTTTTCGGCAAGGGGTTAGCCCACGATTTTTTCCAAAAACTGACCAAAAATAAGTTTCGAGATTTATGCATCAATTGAAAGGAAAGTCGATGCTCTTATTGAAGTATATTATAGTGAAAAGCGCATCTTGTTTGGAAGCTTGGTTGAGGAGTTAGACCAATCGATAGACAGTTTGTGATAGGCTTTGCGAAATTCTGTAACTTTACTTTTTCACCAATATTTCCGAAACGAGAGCTCGCAGAAGCTTTTGGTTTGCAGTTGGGCTTAGAGCATTAAAACACCTTTCTTTTGATGTGTATCTCGATTGGGTGGGAAATAGTTTTGAAAAAACAACTTTTTTTCGGCAAGGGGTTAGCCCACGATTTTTTCTAAAAACTGACAAAAAATAATTTTCGAGATTTATGCATCAATTGAAAGGAAAGTCGATGCTCTGTATTGAAGTATATTGTAGTGAAAAGCGCATCTTGTTTGGAAGCTTGGTTGAGGAGTTAGACCAATCGATAGACAGTTTGTGATAGGCTTTGCGAAATTCTGTAACTTTACTTTTTCACCAATAATTCCGAAACGAGAGCTCGCAAAAGATTTTGGTTTGCAGTTGGGCTTAGAGCATTAAAACACCTTTCTTTTGATGTGTATCTCGATTGGGTGGGAAATAGTTTTGAAAAAACAACTTTTTTCGGCAAGGGGTTAGCCCACGATTTTTTCTAAAAACTGACAAAAAATTATTTTCGAGATTTATGCATCAATTGAAAGGAAAGTCGATGCTCTGTATTGAAGTATATTATAGTGAAAAGCGCATCTTGTTTGGAAGCTTGGTTGAGGAGTTAGACCAATCGATAGACAGTTTGTGATAGGCTTTGCGAAATTCTGTAACTTTACTTTTTCACCAATAATTCCGAAACGAGAGCTCGCATAAGCTTTTGGTTTGCAGTTGGCTTAGAGCATTAAAACACCTTTCTTTTGATGTATATCTCGATTGGGTGGGAAATAGTTTTGAAAAAACAACTTTTTTTCGGCAAGGGGTTAGCCCACGATTTTTTCCAAAAACTGACAAAAAATATGTTTCGAGATTTATGCATCAATTGAAAGGAAAGTCGATGCTCTGTATTGAAGTATATTATAGTGAAAAGCGCATCTTGTTTGGAAGCTTGGTTGAGGAGTTAGACCAATCGATAGACAGTTTGTGATAGGCTTTGCGAAATTCTGTAACTTTACTTTTTCACCAATATTTCCGAAACGAGAGCTCGCAGAAGCTTTTGGTTTGCAGTTGGGCTTAGAGCATTAAAACACCTTTCTTTTGATGTGTATCTCGATTGGGTGGGAAATAGTTTTGAAAAAACAACTTTTTTTCGGCAAGGGGTTAGCCCACGATTTTTTCTAAAAACTGACAAAAAATAATTTTCGAGATTTATGCATCAATTGAAAGGAAAGTCGATGGTCTGTATTGAAGTATATTGTAGTGAAAAGCGCATCTTGTTTGGAAGCTTGGTTGAGGAATTAGACCAATCGATAGACAGTTTGTGATAGGCTTTGCGAAATTCTGTAACTTTACTTTTTCACCAATATTTCCGAAACGAGAGCTCGCAGAAGCTTTTGGTTTACAGTTGGGCTTAGAGCATTAAAACACCTTTCTTTTGATGTGTATCTCGATTGGGTGGGAAATAGTTTTGAAAAAACAACTTTTTTTCGGCAAGGGCTTAGCCCACGATTTTTTCTAAAAACTGACAAAAAATAAGTTTCGAGATTTATGCATCAATTGAAAGGAAAGTCGATGGTCTGTGTTAAAGTATATTTTAGTGAAAAGCGCATCTTGTTTGGAAGCTTGGTTGAGGAATTAGACCAATCGATAGACAGTATGTGATAGGCTTTGCGAAATTCTGTAACTTTACTTTTTCACCAATATTTCCGAAACGAGAGCTCGCAGAAGCTTTTGGTTTGCAGTTGGGCTTAGAGCATTAAAACACCTTTCTTTTGATGTGTATCTCGATTGGGTGGGAAATAGTTTTGAAAAAACAACTTTTTTTCGGCAAGGGGTTAGCCCACGATTTTTTCTAAAAACTGACAAAAAATAATTTTCGAGATTTATGCATCAATTGAAAGGAAAGTCGATGGTCTGTATTGAAGTATATTGTAGTGAAAAGCGCATCTTGTTTGGAAGCTTGGTTGAGGAATTAGACCAATCGATAGACAGTTTGTGATAGGCTTTGCGAAATTCTGTAACTTTACTTTTTCACCAATATTTCCGAAACGAGAGCTCGCAGAAGCTTTTGGTTTCCAGTTGGGCTTAGAGCATTAAAACACCTTTCTTTTGATGTGTATCTCGATTGGGTGGGAAATAGTTTTGAAAAAATTACTTTTTTTCGGCAAGGGGTTAGCCCACGATTTTTTCTAAAAACTGACAAAAAATAATTTTCGAGATTTATGCATCAATTGAAAGGAAAGTCGATGCTCTGTATTGAAGTATATTGTAGTGAAAAGCGCATCTTGTTTGGAAGCTTGGTTGAGGAATTAGACCAATCGATAGACAGTTTGTGATAGGCTTTGCAAAATTCTGTAACTTTACTTTTTCACCAATAATTCCGAAACGAGAGCTCGCAAAAGCTTTTGGTTTGCAGTTGGGCTTAGAGCATTAAAACACCTTTCTTTTGATGTGTATCTCGATTGGGTGGGAAATAGTTTTGAAAAAATTACTTTTTTTCGGCAAGGGGTTAGCCCACGATTTTTTCTAAAAACTGACAAAAAATAAGTTTCGAGATTTATGCATCAATTGAAAGGAAAGTCGATGCTCTGTATTAAAGTATATTATAGTGAAAAGCGCATCTTGTTTGGAAGCTTAGTTGAGGAGTTAGACCAATCGATAGACAGTTTGTGATAGGCTTTGCGAAATTCTGTAACTTTACTTTTTCACCAATATTTCCGAAACGAGAGCTCGCAGAAGCTTTTGGTTTGCAGTTGGGCTTAGAGCATTAAAACACCTTTCTTTTGATGTGTATCTCGATTGGGTGGGAAATAGTTTTGAAAAAACAACTTTTTTTCGGCAATTGGTTAGCCCACGAGTTAAGTTAAGTAAAGAGATTTATGCATCAATTGAAAGGAAAGGCGATGCTCTGTATTAAAGTATATTATAGTGAAAAGCGCATCTTGTTTGGAAGCTTGGTTGAGGAATTAGACCAAGCGATAGACAGTTTGTGATAGGCTTTGCGAAATTCTGTAACTTTACTTTTTCACCAATATTTCCGAAACGAGAGCTCGCAGAAGCTTTTGGTTTACAGTTGGGCTTAGAGCATTAAAACACCTTTCTTTTGATGTGTATCTCGATTGGGTGGGAAATAGTTTTGAAAAAACAACTTTTTTTCGGCAAGGGGTTAGCCCACGATTTTTTCTAAAAACTGACAAAAAATAATTTTCGAGATTTATGCATCAATTGAAAGGAAAGTCGATGGTCTGTATTGAAGTATATTGTAGTGAAAAGCGCATCTTGTTTGGAAGCTTGGTTGAGGAATTAGACCAATCGATAGACAGTTTGTGATAGGCTTTGCGAAATTCTGTAACTTTACTTTTTCACCAATATTTCCGAAACGAGAGCTCGCAGAAGCTTTTGGTTTCCAGTTGGGCTTAGAGCATTAAAACACCTTTCTTTTGATGTGTATCTCGATTGGGTGGGAAATAGTTTTGAAAAAATTACTTTTTTTCGGCAAGGGGTTAGCCCACGATTTTTTCTAAAAACTGACAAAAAATAATTTTCGAGATTTATGCATCAATTGAAAGGAAAGTCGATGCTCTGTATTGAAGTATATTGTAGTGAAAAGCGCATCTTGTTTGGAAGCTTGGTTGAGGAATTAGACCAATCGATAGACAGTTTGTGATAGGCTTTGCAAAATTCTGTAACTTTACTTTTTCACCAATAATTCCGAAACGAGAGCTCGCAAAAGCTTTTGGTTTGCAGTTGGGCTTAGAGCATTAAAACACCTTTCTTTTGATGTGTATCTCGATTGGGTGGGAAATAGTTTTGAAAAAATTACTTTTTTTCGGCAAGGGGTTAGCCCACGATTTTTTCTAAAAACTGACAAAAAATAATTTTCGAGATTTATGCATCAATTGAAAGGAAAGTCGATGCTCTGTATTGAAGTATATTGTAGTGAAAAGCGCATCTTGTTTGGAAGCTTGGTTGAGGAATTAGACCAATCGATAGACAGTTTGTGATAGGCTTTGCGAAATTCTGTAACTTTACTTTTTCACCAATATTTCGGAAACGAGAGCTCGCAGAAGCTTTTGGTTTACAGTTGGGCTTAGAGCATTAAAACACATTTCTTTTGATGTGTATCTCGATTGGGTGGGAAATAGTTTTGAAAAAACTACTTTTTTTCGGCAAGGGGTTAGCCCACGATTTTTTCCAAAAACTGACAAAAAATAATTTTCGAGATTTATGCATCAATTGAAAGGAAAGTCGATGCTCTGTATTGAAGTATATTATAGTGAAAAGCGCATCTTGTTTGGAAGCTTGGTTGAGGAGTTAGACCAATCGATAGACAGTTTGTGATAGGCTTTGCGAAATTCTGTAACTTTACTTTTTCACCAATAATTCCGAAACGAGAGCTCGCAGAAGCTTTTGGTTTGCAGTTGGGCTTAGAGCATTAAAACACCTTTCTTTTGATGTGTATCTCGATTGGGTGGGAAATAGTTTTGAAAAAATTACTTTTTTTCGGCAAGGGGTTAGCCCACGATTTTTTCGAAAAACTGACAAAAAATAATTTTCGAGATTTATGCATCAATCGAAAGGAAAGTCGATGCTCTGTATTGAAGTATATTGTAGTGAAAAGCGCATCTTGTTTGGAAGCTTGGTTGAGGAATTAGACCAATCGATAGACAGTTTGTCAAAGGCTTTGCGAAATTCTGTAACTACTTTTTCACCAATATTTCCGAAACGAGAGCTCGCAGAAGCTTTTGGTTTACAGCTGGGCTTAGAGCATTAAAACACCTTTCTTTTGATGTGTATCTCGATTGGGTGGCCCACGATTTTTTCCAAAAACTGACAAAAAATAAGTTTCGAGATTTATGCATCAATTGAAAGGAAAGTCGATGCTCTGTATTAAAGTATATTGTAGTGAAAAGCGCATCTTGTTTGGAAGCTTGGTTGAGGAGTTAGACCAATCGATAGACAGTTTGTGATAGGCTTTGCGAAATTCTGTAACTTTACTTTTTCACCAATAATTCCGAAACGAGAGCTCGCAAAAGCTTTTGGTTTGCAGTTGGGCTTAGAGCATTTAAACACCTTTCTTTTGATGTATATCTCGATTGGGTGGGAAATAGTTTTGAAAAAACAACTTTTTTTCGGCAAGGGGTTAGCCCACGATTTTTTCTAAAAACTGACAAAAAATAATTTTCGAGATTTATGCATCAATTGAAAGGAAAGTCGATGCTCTGTATTGAAGTATATTATAGTGAAAAGCGCATCTTGTTTGGAAGCTTGGTAGAGGAGTTAGACCAATCGATAGACAGTTTGTGATAGGCTTTGCGAAATTCTGTAACTTTACTTTTTCACCAATATTTCCGAAACGAGAGCTCGCAAAAGCTTTTGGTTTGCAGTTGGGCTTAGAGCATTAAAACACCTTTCTTTTGATGTATATCTCGATTGGGTGGGAAATAGTTTTGAAAAAATTACTTTTTTTCGGCACGATTTTTTCTAAAAACTGACAAAAATTTTTTTTCGAGATTTATGCATCAATTGAAAGGAAAGTCAATGCTCTGTATTGAAGTATATTGTAGTGAAAAGCGCATCTTGTTTGGAAGCTTGGTTGAGGAATTAGACCAATCGATAGACAGTTTGTCAAAGGCTTTGCGAAATTCTGTAACTACTTTTTCACCAATATTTCCGAAACGAGAGCTCGCAGAAGCTTTTGGTTTACAGTTGGGCTTAGAGCATTAAAACACCTTTCTTTTGATGTGTATCTCGATTGGGTGGGAAATAGTTTTGAAAAAACTACTTTTTTTCGGCAAGGGGTTAGCCCACGATTTTTTCCAAAAACTGACAAAAAATAAGTTTCGAAATTTATGCATCAATTGAAAGGAAAGTCGATGCTCTGTATTGAAGTATATTGTAGTGAAAAGCGCATCTTGTTTGGAAGCTTGGTTGAGGAGTTAGACCAATCGATAGACAGTTTGTGATAGGCTTTGCGAAATTCTGTAACTTTACTTTTTCACCAATAATTCCTAAACGAGGGCTCACAAAAGCTTTTGGTTTGCAGTTGGGCTTAGAGCATTAAAACACCTTTCTTTTGATGTATATCTCGATTGGGTGGGAAATAGTTTTGAAAAAACAACTTTTTTTCGGCAAGGGGTTAGCCCACGATTTTTTCTAAAAAATGACAAAAAATAATTTTCGAGATTTATGCATCAATTGAAAGGAAAGTCGATGCTCTGTATTGAAGTATATTATAGTGAAAAGCGCATCTTGTTTGGAAGCTTGGTTGAGGAGTTAGACCAATCGATAGACAGTTTGTGATAGGCTTTGCGAAATTCTGTAACTTTACTTTTTCACCAATAATTCCGAAACGAAAGCTCGCAAAAGCTTTTGGTTTGCAGTTGGGCTTAGAGAATTAAAACACCTTTCTTTTGATGTGTATCTCGATTGGGTGGGAAATAGTTTTGAAAAAATTACTTTTTTTCGGCAAGGGGTTAGCCCACGATTTTTTCCAAAAACTGACAAAAAATAAGTTTCGAGATTTATGCATCAATTGAAAGGAAAGTCGATGCTCTGTATTGAAGTATATTATAGTGAAAAGCGCATCTTGTTTGGAAGCTTGGTTGAGGAGTTAAAACGCATTAAAACACCTTTCTTTTGATGTATATCTCGATTGGGTGGGAAATAGTTTTGAAAAAATTACTTTTTTTCGGCACGATTTTTTCTAAAAACTGACAAAATTTTTTTTTCGAGATTTATGCATCAATTGAAAGGAAAGTCAATGCTCTGTATTGAAGTATATTGTAGTGAAAAGCGCATCTTGTTTGGAAGCTTGGTTGAGGAATTAGACCAATCGATAGACAGTTTGTCAAAGGCTTTGCGAAATTCTGTAACTACTTTTTCACCAATATTTCCGAAACGAGAGCTCGCAGAAGCTTTTGGTTTACAGTTGGGCTTAGAGCATTAAAACACCTTTCTTTTGATGTGTATCTCGATTGGGTGGGAAATAGTTTTGAAAAAACTACTTTTTTTCGGCAAGGGGTTAGCCCACGATTTTTTCCAAAAACTGACAAAAAATAAGTTTCGAGATTTATGCATCAATTGAAAGGAAAGTCGATGCTCTGTATTGAAGTATATTATAGTGAAAAGCGCATCTTGTTTGGAAGCTTGGTTGAGGAGTTAGACCAATCGATAGACAGTTTGTGATAGGCTTTGCGAAATTCTGTAACTTTACTTTTTCACCAATATTTCCGAAACGAGAGCTCGCAGAAGCTTTTGGTTTACAGTTGGGCTTAGAGCATTAAAACACCTTTCTTTTGATGTATATCTCGATTGGGTGGGATATAGTTTTGAAAAAACAACTTTTTTTCGGCAAGGGGTTAGCCCACGATTTTTTCTAAAAACTGACAAAAAATAATTTTCGAGATTTATGCATCAATTGAAAGGAAAGTCGATGCTCTGTATTGAAGTATATTATAGTGAAAAGCGCATCTTTTTTGGAAGCTTGGTTGAGGAATTAGACCAATCGATAGACTGTTTGTGATAGGCTTTGCGAAATTCTGTAACTTTACTTTTTCACCAATAATTCCGAAACGAGAGCTCGCAAAAGCTTTTGGTTTGCAGTTGGGCTTAGAGCATTAAAACACCTTTCTTTTGATGTATATCTCGATTGGGTGGGAAATAGTTTTGAAAAAACAACTTTTTTTCGGCAAGGGGTTAGCCCACGATTTTTTCCAAAAACTGACAAAAAATAAGTTTCGAGATTTATGCATCAATTGAAAGGAAAGTCGATGCTCTTATTGAAGTATATTATAGTGAAAAGCGCATCTTGTTTGGAAGCTTGGTTGAGGAGTTAGACCAATCGATAGACAGTTTGTGATAGGCTTTGCGAAATTCTGTAACTTTACTTTTTCACCAATATTTCCGAAACGAGAGCTCGCAGAAGCTTTTGGTTTGCAGTTGGGCTTAGAGCATTAAAACACCTTTCTTTTGATGTGTATCTCGATTGGGTGGGAAATAGTTTTGAAAAAACAACTTTTTTTCGGCAAGGGGTTAGCCCACGATTTTTTCTAAAAACTGACAAAAAATAATTTTCGAGATTTATGCATCAATTGAAAGGAAAGTCGATGCTCTGTATTGAAGTATATTGTAGTGAAAAGCGCATCTTGTTTGGAAGCTTGGTTGAGGAGTTAGACCAATCGATAGACAGTTTGTGATAGGCTTTGCGAAATTCTGTAACTTTACTTTTTCACCAATATTTCCGAAACGAGAGCTCGCAGAAGCTTTTGGTTTGCAGTTGGGCTTAGAGCATTAAAACACCTTTCTTTTGATGTGTATCTCGATTGGGTGGGAAATAGTTTTGAAAAAACAACTTTTTTTCGGCAAGGGTAGTTAGCCCACGATTTTTTCTAAAAACTGACAAAAAATAATTTTCGAGATTTATGCATCAATTGAAAGGAAAGTCGATGGTCTGTATTGAAGTATATTGTAGTGAAAAGCGCATCTTGTTTGGAAGCTTGGTTGAGGAATTAGACCAATCGATAGACAGTTTGTGATAGGCTTTGCGAAATTCTGTAACTTTACTTTTTCACCAATAATTCCGAAACGAGAGCTCGCAAAAGCTTTTGGTTTGCAGTTGGGCTTAGAGCATTAAAACACCTTTCTTTTGATGTGTATCTCGATTGGGTGGGAAATAGTTTTGAAAAAATCACTTTTTTTCGGCAAGGGGTTAGCCCACGATTTTTTCTAAAAACTGACAAAAAATAATTTTCGAGATTTATGCATCAATTGAAAGGAAAGTCGATGCTCTGTATTGAAGTATATTATAGTGAAAAGCGCATCTTGTTTGGAAGCTTGGTTGAGGAGTTAAAACGCATTAAAACACCTTTCTTTTGATGTATATCTCGATTGGGTGGGAAATAGTTTTGAAAAAATTACTTTTTTTCGGCACGATTTTTTCTAAAAACTGACAAAATTTTTTTTTCGAGACTTATGCATCAATTGAAAGGAAAGTCAATGCTCTGTATTGAAGTATATTGTAGTGAAAAGCGCATCTTGTTTGGAAGCTTGGTTGAGGAGTTAGACCAATCGATAGACAGTTTGTGATAGGCTTTGCGAAATTCTGTAACTTTACTTTTTCACCAATATTTCGGAAACGAGAGCTCGCAGAAGCTTTTGGTTTACAGTTGGGCTTAGAGCATTAAAACACCTTTCTTTTGATGTGTATCTCGATTGGGTGGGAAATAGTTTTGAAAAAACTACTTTTTTTCGGCAAGGGGTTAGCCCACGATTTTTTCCAAAAACTGACAAAAAATAAGTTTCGAGATTTATGCATCAATTGAAAGGAAAGTCGATGCTCTGTATTGAAGTATATTATAGTGAAAAGGGCATCTTGTTTGGAAGCTTGGTTGAGGAGTTAGACCAATCGATAGACAGTTTGTGATAGGCTTTGCGAAATTCTGTAACTTTACTTTTTCACCAATAATTCCGAAACGAGAGCTCGCAAAAGCTTTTGGTTTGCAGTTGGGCTTAGAGCATTAAAACACCTTTCTTTTGATGTATATCTCGATTGGGTGGGAAATAGTTTTGAAAAAACAACTTTTTTTCGGCAAGGGGTTAGCCCACGATTTTTTCTAAAAACTGACAAAAAATAATTTTCGAGATTTATGCATCAATTGAAAGGAAAGTCGATGCTCTGTATTGAAGTATATTATAGTGAAAAGCGCATCTTGTTTGGAAGCTTGGTTGAGGAGTTAGACCAATCGATAGACAGTTTGTGATAGGCTTTGCGAAATTCTGTAACTTTACTTTTTCACCAATATTTCCGAAACGAGAGCTCGCAAAAGCTTTTGGTTTGCAGTTGGGCTTAGAGCATTAAAACACCTTTCTTTTGATGTATATCTCGATTGGGTGGGAAATAGTTTTGAAAAAATTACTTTTTTTCGGCACGATTTTTTCTAAAAACTGACAAAAATTTTTTTTCGAGATTTATGCATCAATTGAAAGGAAAGTCAATGCTCTGTATTGAAGTATATTGTAGTGAAAAGCGCATCTTGTTTGGAAGCTTGGTTGAGGAATTAGACCAATCGATAGACAGTTTGTCAAAGGCTTTGCGAAATTCTGTAACTACTTTTTCACCAATATTTCCGAAACGAGAGCTCGCAGAAGCTTTTGGTTTACAGTTGGGCTTAGAGCATTAAAACACCTTTCTTTTGATGTGTATCTCGATTGGGTGGGAAATAGTTTTGAAAAAACTACTTTTTTTCGGCAAGGGGTTAGCCCACGATTTTTTCCAAAAACTGACAAAAAATAAGTTTCGAGATTTATGCATCAATTGAAAGGAAAGTCGATGCTCTGTATTGAAGTATATTGTAGTGAAAAGCGCATCTTGTTTGGAAGATTGGTTGAGGAGTTAGACCAATCGATAGACAGTTTGTGATAGGCTTTGCGAAATTCTGTAACTTTACTTTTTCACCAATAATTCCTAAACGAGGGCTCACAAAAGCTTTTGGTTTGCAGTTGGGCTTAGAGCATTAAAACACCTTTCTTTTGATGTATATCTCGATTGGGTGGGAAATAGTTTTGAAAAAACAACTTTTTTTCGGCAAGGGTAGTTAGCCCACGATTTTTTCTAAAAACTGACAAAAAATAATTTTCGAGATTTATGCATCAATTGAAAGGAAAGTCGATGGTCTGTATTGAAGTATATTGTAGTGAAAAGCGCATCTTGTTTGGAAGCTTGGTTGAGGAATTAGACCAATCGATAGACAGTTTGTGATAGGCTTTGCGAAATTCTGTAACTTTACTTTTTCACCAATAATTCCGAAACGAGAGCTCGCAAAAGCTTTTGGTTTGCAGTTGGGCTTAGAGCATTAAAACACCTTTCTTTTGATGTATATCTCGATTGGGTGGGAAATAGTTTTGAAAAAATCACTTTTTTTCGGCAAGGGGTTAGCCCACGATTTTTTCTAAAAACTGACAAAAAATAATTTTCGAGATTTATGCATCAATTGAAAGGAAAGTCGATGCTCTGTATTGAAGTATATTATAGTGAAAAGCGCATCTTGTTTGGAAGCTTGGTTGAGGAGTTAAAACGCATTAAAACACCTTTCTTTTGATGTATATCTCGATTGGGTGGGAAATAGTTTTGAAAAAATTACTTTTTTTCGGCACGATTTTTTCTAAAAACTGACAAAATTTTTTTTTCGAGATTTATGCATCAATTGAAAGGAAAGTCAATGCTCTGTATTGAAGTATATTGTAGTGAAAAGCGCATCTTGTTTGGAAGCTTGGTTGAGGAATTAGACCAATCGATAGACAGTTTGTCAAAGGCTTTGCGAAATTCTGTAACTACTTTTTCACCAATATTTCCGAAACGAGAGCTCGCAGAAGCTTTTGGTTTACAGTTGGGCTTAGAGCATTAAAACACCTTTCTTTTGATGTGTATCTCGATTGGGTGGGAAATAGTTTTGAAAAAACAACTTTTTTTCGGCAAGGGGTTAGCCCACGATTTTTTCTAAAAACTGACAAAAAATAATTTTCGAGATTTATGCATCAATTGAAAGGAAAGTCGATGGTCTGTATTGAAGTATAGTGTAGTGAAAAGCGCATCTTGTTTGGAAGCTTGGTTGAGGAATTAGACCAATCGATAGACAGTTTGTGATAGGCTTTGCGAAATTCTGTAACTTTACTTTTTCACCAATATTTCCGAAACGAGAGCTCGCAGAAGCTTTTGGTTTGCAGTTGGGCTTAGAGCATTAAAACACCTTTCTTTTGATGTGTATCTCGATTGGGTGGGAAATAGTTTTGAAAAAATTACTTTTTTTCGGCAAGGGGTTAGCCCACGATTTTTTCTAAAAACTGACAAAAAATAAGTTTCGAGATTTATGCATCAATTGAAAGGAAAGTCGATACTCTGTATTGAAGTATATTGTAGTGAAAAGCGCATCTTGTTTGGAAGCTTGGTTGAGGAATTAGACCAATCGATAGACAGTTTGTGATAGGCTTTGCGAAATTCTGTAACTTTACTTTTTCACCAATAATTCCGAAACGAGAGCTCGCAAAAGCTTTTGGTTTGCAGTTGGGCTTAGAGCATTAAAACACCTTTCTTTTGATGTGTATCTCGATTGGGTGGGAAATAGTTTTGAAAAAATCACTTTTTTTCGGCAAGGGGTTAGCCCACGATTTTTTCTAAAAACTGACAAAAAATAATTTTCGAGATTTATGCATCAATTGAAAGGAAAGTCGATGCTCTGTATTGAAGTATATTATAGTGAAAAGCGCATCTTGTTTGGAAGCTTGGTTGAGGAGTTAGACCAATCGATAGACAGTTTGTGATAGGCTTTGCGAAATTCTGTAACTTTACTTTTTCACCAATATTTCGGAAACGAGAGCTCGCAGAAGCTTTTGGTTTACAGTTGGGCTTAGAGCATTAAAACACCTTTCTTTTGATGTGTATCTCGATTGGGTGGGAAATAGTTTTGAAAAAACTACTTTTTTTCGGCAAGGGGTTAGCCCACGATTTTTTCCAAAAACTGACAAAAAATAAGTTTCGAGATTTATGCATCAATTGAAAGGAAAGTCGATGCTCTGTATTGAAGTATATTATAGTGAAAAGCGCATCTTGTTTGGAAGCTTGGTTGAGGAGTTAGACCAATCGATAGACAGTTTGTGATAGGCTTTGCGAAATTCTGTAACTTTACTTTTTCACCAATAATTCCGAAACGAGAGCTCGCAAAAGCTTTTGGTTTGCAGTTGGGCTTAGAGCATTAAAACACCTTTCTTTTGATGTATATCTCGATTGGGTGGGAAATAGTTTTGAAAAAACAACTTTTTTTCGGCAAGGGGTTAGCCCACGATTTTTTCTAAAAACTGACAAAAAATAATTTTCGAGATTTATGCATCAATTGAAAGGAAAGTCGATGCTCTGTATTGAAGTATATTATAGTGAAAAGCGCATCTTGTTTGGAAGCTTGGTTGAGGAGTTAGACCAATCGATAGACAGTTTGTGATAGGCTTTGCGAAATTCTGTAACTTTACTTTTTCACCAATATTTCCGAAACGAGAGCTCGCAAAAGCTTTTGGTTTGCAGTTGGGCTTAGAGCATTAAAACACCTTTCTTTTGATGTATATCTCGATTGGGTGGGAAATAGTTTTGAAAAAATTACTTTTTTTCGGCACGATTTTTTCTAAAAACTGACAAAAATTTTTTTTCGAGATTTATGCATCAATTGAAAGGAAAGTCAATGCTCTGTATTGAAGTATATTGTAGTGAAAAGCGCATCTTGTTTGGAAGCTTGGTTGAGGAATTAGACCAATCGATAGACAGTTTGTCAAAGGCTTTGCGAAATTCTGTAACTACTTTTTCACCAATATTTCCGAAACGAGAGCTCGCAGAAGCTTTTGGTTTACAGTTGGGCTTAGAGCATTAAAACACCTTTCTTTTGATGTGTATCTCGATTGGGTGGGAAATAGTTTTGAAAAAACTACTTTTTTTCGGCAAGGGGTTAGCCCACGATTTTTTCCAAAAACTGACAAAAAATAGGTTTCGAGATTTATGCATCAATTGAAAGGAAAGTCGATGCTCTGTATTGAAGTATATTGTAGTGAAAAGCGCATCTTGTTTGGAAGCTTGGTTGAGGAGTTAGACCAATCGATAGACAGTTTGTGATAGGCTTTGCGAAATTCTGTAACTTTACTTTTTCACCAATAATTCCTAAACGAGGGCTCACAAAAGCTTTTGGTTTGCAGTTGGGCTTAGAGCATTAAAACACCTTTCTTTTGATGTATATCTCGATTGGGTGGGAAATAGTTTTGAAAAAGCAACTTTTTTTCGGCAAGGGGTTAGCCCACGATTTTTTCTAAAAAATGACAAAAAATAATTTTCGAGATTTATGCATCAATTGAAAGGAAAGTCGATGCTCTGTATTGAAGTATATTATAGTGAAAAGCGCATCTTGTTTGGAAGCTTGGTTGAGGAGTTAGACCAATCGATAGACAGTTTGTGATAGGCTTTGCGAAATTCTGTAACTTTACTTTTTCACCAATAATTCCGAAACGAGAGCTCGCAAAAGCTTTTGGTTTGCAGTTGGGCTTAGAGCATTAAAACACCTTTCTTTTGATGTGTATCTCGATTGGGTGGGAAATAGTTTTGAAAAAATTACTTTTTTTCGGCAAGGGGTTAGCCCACGATTTTTTCCAAAAACTGACAAAAAATAATTTTCGAGATTTATGCATCAATTGAAAGGAAAGTCGATGCTCTGTATTGAAGTATATTATAGTGAAAAGCGCATCTTGTTTGGAAGCTTGGTTGAGGAGTTAAAACGCATTAAAACACCTTTCTTTTGATGTATATCTCGATTGGGTGGGAAATAGTTTTGAAAAAATTACTTTTTTTCGGCACGATTTTTTCTAAAAACTGACAAAAATTTTTTTTCGAGATTTATGCATCAATTGAAAGGAAAGTCAATGCTCTGTATTGAAGTATATTGTAGTGAAAAGCGCATCTTGTTTGGAAGCTTGGTTGAGGAATTAGACCAATCGATAGACAGTTTGTCAAAGGCTTTGCGAAATTCTGTAACTACTTTTTCACCAATATTTCCGAAACGAGAGCTCGCAGAAGCTTTTGGTTTACAGTTGGGCTTAGAGCATTAAAACACCTTTCTTTTGATGTGTATCTCGATTGGGTGGGAAATAGTTTTGAAAAAACTACTTTTTTTCGGCAAGGGGTTAGCCCACGATTTTTTCCAAAAACTGACAAAAAATAAGTTTCGAGATTTATGCATCAATTGAAAGGAAAGTCGATGCTCTGTATTGAAGTATATTATAGTGAAAAGCGCATCTTGTTTGGAAGCTTGGTTGAGGAGTTAGACCAATCGATAGACAGTTTGTGATAGGCTTTGCGAAATTCTGTAACTTTACTTTTTCACCAATATTTCCGAAACGAGAGCTCGCAGAAGCTTTTGGTTTACAGTTGGGCTTAGAGCATTAAAACACCTTTCTTTTGATGTATATCTCGATTGGGTGGGAAATAGTTTTGAAAAAACAACTTTTTTTCGGCAAGGGGTTAGCCCACGATTTTTTCCAAAAACTGACAAAAAATAAGTTTCGAGATTTATGCATCAATTGAAAGGAAAGTCGATGCTCTTATTGAAGTATATTATAGTGAAAAGCGCATCTTGTTTGGAAGCTTGGTTGAGGAGTTAGACCAATCGATAGACAGTTTGTGATAGGCTTTGCGAAATTCTGTAACTTTACTTTTTCACCAATATTTCCGAAACGAGAGCTCGCAGAAGCTTTTGGTTTGCAGTTGGGCTTAGAGCATTAAAACACCTTTCTTTTGATGTGTATCTCGATTGGGTGGGAAATAGTTTTGAAAAAACAACTTTTTTTCGGCAAGGGGTTAGCCCACGATTTTTTCTAAAAACTGACAAAAATAATTTTCGAGATTTATGCATCAATTGAAAGGAAAGTCGATGCTCTGTATTGAAGTATATTGTAGTGAAAAGCGCATCTTGTTTGGAAGCTTGGTTGAGGAGTTAGACCAATCGATAGACAGTTTGTGATAGGCTTTGCGAAATTCTGTAACTTTACTTTTTCACCAATAATTCCGAAACGAGAGCTCGCAAAAGCTTTTGGTTTGCAGTTGGGCTTAGAGCATTAAAACACCTTTCTTTTGATGTGTATCTCGATTGGGTGGGAAATAGTTTTGAAAAAACAACTTTTTTCGGCAAGGGGTTAGCCCACGATTTTTTCTAAAAACTGACAAAAAATTATTTTCGAGATTTATGCATCAATTGAAAGGAAAGTCGATGCTCTGTATTGAAGTATATTATAGTGAAAAGCGCATCTTGTTTGGAAGCTTGGTTGAGGAGTTAGACCAATCGATAGACAGTTTGTGATAGGCTTTGCGAAATTCTGTAACTTTACTTTTTCACCAATATTTCCGAAACGAGAGCTCGCAGAAGCTTTTGGTTTGCAGTTGGGCTTAGAGCATTAAAACACCTTTCTTTTGATGTGTATCTCGATTGGGTGGGAAATAGTTTTGAAAAAACAACTTTTTTTCGGCAAGGGGTTAGCCCACGATTTTTTCTAAAAACTGACAAAAAATAATTTTCGAGATTTATGCATCAATTGAAAGGAAAGTCGATGGTCTGTATTGAAGTATATTGTAGTGAAAAGCGCATCTTGTTTGGAAGCTTGGTTGAGGAATTAGACCAATCGATAGACAGTTTGTGATAGGCTTTGCGAAATTCTGTAACTTTACTTTTTCACCAATATTTCCGAAACGAGAGCTCGCAGAAGCTTTTGGTTTGCAGTTGGGCTTAGAGCATTAAAACACCTTTCTTTTGATGTGTATCTCGATTGGGTGGGAAATAGTTTTGAAAAAATTACTTTTTTTCGGCAAGGGGTTAGCCCACGATTTTTTCTAAAAACTGACAAAAAATAAGTTTCGAGATTTATGCATCAATTGAAAGGAAAGTCGATGCTCTGTATTGAAGTATATTGTAGTGAAAAGCGCATCTTGTTTGGAAGCTTGGTTGAGGAATTAGACCAATCGATAGACAGTTTGTGATAGGCTTTGCGAAATTCTGTAACTTTACTTTTTCACCAATAATTCCGAAACGAGAGCTCGCAAAAGCTTTTGGTTTGCAGTTGGGCTTAGAGCATTAAAACACCTTTCTTTTGATGTGTATCTCGATTGGGTGGGAAATAGTTTTGAAAAAACAACTTTTTTTCGGCAAGGGGTTAGCCCACGATTTTTTCTAAAAACTGACAAAAAATAATTTTCGAGATTTATGCATCAATTGAAAGGAAAGTCGATGGTCTGTATTGAAGTATATTGTAGTGAAAAGCGCATCTTGTTTGGAAGCTTGGTTGAGGAATTAGACCAATCGATAGACAGTTTGTGATAGGCTTTGCGAAATTCTGTAACTTTACTTTTTCACCAATATTTCCGAAACGAGAGCTCGCAGAAGCTTTTGGTTTGCAGTTGGGCTTAGAGCATTAAAACACCTTTCTTTTGATGTGTATCTCGATTGGGTGGGAAATAGTTTTGAAAAAACAACTTTTTTTCGGCAAGGGGTTAGCCCACGATTTTTTCTAAAAACTGACAAAAAATAATTTTCGAGATTTATGCATCAATTGAAAGGAAAGTCGATGGTCTGTATTGAAGTATATTGTAGTGAAAAGCGCATCTTGTTTGGAAGCTTGGTTGAGGAATTAGACCAATCGATAGACAGTTTGTGATAGGCTTTGCGAAATTCTGTAACTTTACTTTTTCACCAATATTTCCGAAACGAGAGCTCGCAGAAGCTTTTGGTTTGCAGTTGGGCTTAGAGCATTAAAACACCTTTCTTTTGATGTGTATCTCGATTGGGTGGGAAATAGTTTTGAAAAAATTACTTTTTTTCGGCAAGGGGTTAGCCCACGATTTTTTCTAAAAACTGACAAAAAATAAGTTTCGAGATTTATGCATCAATTGAAAGGAAAGTCGATGCTCTGTATTGAAGTATATTGTAGTGAAAAGCGCATCTTGTTTGGAAGCTTGGTTGAGGAATTAGACCAATCGATAGACAGTTTGTGATAGGCTTTGCGAAATTCTGTAACTTTACTTTTTCACCAATAATTCCGAAACGAGAGCTCGCAAAAGCTTTTGGTTTGCAGTTGGGCTTAGAGCATTAAAACACCTTTCTTTTGATGTGTATCTCGATTGGGTGGGAAATAGTTTTGAAAAAACAACTTTTTTTCGGCAAGGGGTTAGCCCACGATTTTTTCTAAAAACTGACAAAAAATAATTTTCGAGATTTATGCATCAATTGAAAGGAAAGTCGATGGTCTGTATTGAAGTATATTGTAGTGAAAAGCGCATCTTGTTTGGAAGCTTGGTTGAGGAATTAGACCAATCGATAGACAGTTTGTGATAGGCTTTGCGAAATTCTGTAACTTTACTTTTTCACCAATATTTCCGAAACGAGAGCTCGCAGAAGCTTTTGGTTTGCAGTTGGGCTTAGAGCATTAAAACACCTTTCTTTTGATGTGTATCTCGATTGGGTGGGAAATAGTTTTGAAAAAATTACTTTTTTTCGGCAAGGGGTTAGCCCACGATTTTTTCGAAAAACTGACAAAAAATAATTTTCGAGATTTATGCATCAATTGAAAGGAAAGTCGATGCTCTGTATTGAAGTATATTGTAGTGAAAAGCGCATCTTGTTTGGAAGCTTGGTTGAGGAATTAGACCAATCGATAGACAGTTTGTGATAGGCTTTGCGAAATTCTGTAACTTTACTTTTTCACCAATAATTCCGAAACGAGAGCTCGCAAAAGCTTTTGGTTTGCAGTTGGGCTTAGAGCATTAAAACACCTTTCTTTTGATGTGTATCTCGATTGGGTGGGAAATAGTTTTGAAAAAATTACTTTTTTTCGGCAAGGGGTTAGCCCACGATTTTTTCTAAAAACTGACAAAAAATAATTTTCGAGATTTATGCATCAATTGAAAGGAAAGTCGATGCTCTGTATTGAAGTATATTGTAGTGAAAAGCGCATCTTGTTTGGAAGCTTGGTTGAGGAATTAGACCAATCGATAGACAGTTTGTGATAGGCTTTGCGAAATTCTGTAACTTTACTTTTTCACCAATAATTCCGAAACGAGAGCTCGCAGAAGCTTTTGGTTTGCAGTTTGGCTTAGAGCATTAAAACACCTTTCTTTTGATGTGTATCTCGATTGGGTGCGAAATAGTTTTGAAAAAACTACTTTTTTTCGGCAAGGGGTTAGCCCACGATTTTTTCTAAAAACTGACAAAAAATAATTTTCGAGATTTATGCATCAATTGAAAGGAAAGTCGATGCTCTGTATTGAAGTATATTGTAGTGAAAAGCGCATCTTGTTTGGAAGCTTGGTTGAGGAGTTAGACCAATCGATAGACAGTTTGTGATAGGCTTTGCGAAATTCTGTAACTTTACTTTTTCACCAATAATTCCGAAACGAGAGCTCGCAGAAGCTTTTGGTTTGCAGTTGGGCTTAGAGCATTAAAACACCTTTCTTTTGATGTGTATCTCGATTGGGTGGGAAATAGTTTTGAAAAAATTACTTTTTTTCGGCAAGGGGTTAGCCCACGATTTTTTCGAAAAACTGACAAAAAATAATTTTCGAGATTTATGCATCAATCGAAAGGAAAGTCGATGCTCTGTATTGAAGTATATTGTAGTGAAAAGCGCATCTTGTTTGGAAGCTTGGTTGAGGAATTAGACCAATCGATAGACAGTTTGTGATAGGCTTTGCGAAATTCTGTAACTTTACTTTTTCACCAATATTTCCGAAACGAGAGCTCGCAAAAGCTTTTGGTTTACAGTTGGGCTTAGAGCATTAAAACACCTTTCTTTTGATGTGTATCTCGATTGGGTGCGAAATAGTTTTGAAAAAACTACTTTTTTTCGGCAAGGGGTTAGCCCACGAGTTAAGTTAAGTCAAGAGATTTATGCATCAATTGAAAGGAAAGGCGATGCTCTGTATTAAAGTATATTATAGTGAAAAGCGCATCTTGTTTGGAAGCTTGGTTGAGGAGTTAGACCAATCGATAGACAGTTTGTGATAGGCTTTGCGAAATTCTGTAACTTTACTTTTTCACCAATATTTCCGAAACGAGAGCTCGCAGAAGCTTTTGGTTTGCAGTTGGGCTTAGAGCATTAAAACACCTTTCTTTTGATGTGTATCTCGATTGGGTGGGAAATAGTTTTGAAAAAATTACTTTTTTTCGGCAAGGGGTTAGCCCACGATTTTTTCTAAAAACTGACAAAAAATAATTTTCGAGATTTATGCATCAATTGAAAGGAAAGTCGATGCTCTGTATTGAAGTATATTGTAGTGAAAAGCGCATCTTGTTTGGAAGCTTGGTTGAGGAATTAGACCAATCGATAGACAGTTTGTGATAGGCTTTGCGAAATTCTGTAACTTTACTTTTTCACCAATATTTCCAAAACGAGAGCTCGCAGAAGCTTTTGGTTTACAGTTGGGCTTAGAGCATTAAAACACCTTTCTTTTGATGTGTATCTCGATTGGGTGGGAAATAGTTTTGAAAAAACTACTTTTTTTCGGCAAGGGGTTAGCCCACGATTTTTTCCAAAAACTGACAAAAAATAATTTTCGAGATTTATGCATCAATTGAAAGGAAAGTCGATGCTCTGTATTGAAGTATATTATAGTGAAAAGCGCATCTTGTTTGGAAGCTTGGTTGAGGAGTTAGACCAATCGATAGACAGTTTGTGATAGGCTTTGCGAAATTCTGTAACTTTACTTTTTCACCAATATTTCCGAAACGAGAGCTCGCAGAAGCTTTTGGTTTGCAGTTGGGCTTAGAGCATTAAAACACCTTTCTTTTGATGTGTATCTCGATTGGGTGGGAAATAGTTTTGAAAAAACAACTTTTTTCGGCAAGGGGTTAGCCCACGAGTTAAGTTAAGTAAAGAGATTTATGCATCAATTGAAAGGAAAGGCGATGCTCTGTATTAAAGTATATTATAGTGAAAAGCGCATCTTGTTTGGAAGCTTGGTTGAGGAGTTAGACCAATCGATAGACAGTTTGTGATAGGCTTTGCGAAATTCTGTAACTTTACTTTTTCACCAATATTTCCGAAACGAGAGCTCGCAGAAGCTTTTGGTTTACAGTTGGGCTTAGAGCATTAAAACACCTTTCTTTTGATGTGTATCTCGATTGGGTGGGAAATAGTTTTGAAAAAACTACTTTTTTTCGGCAAGGGGTTAGCCCACGATTTTTTCCAAAAACTGACAAAAAATAATTTTCGAGATTTATGCATCAATTGAAAGGAAAGTCGATGCTCTGTATTGAAGTATATTATAGTGAAAAGCGCATCTTGTTTGGAAGCTTGGTTGAGGAGTTAGACCAATCGATAGACAGTTTGTGATAGGCTTTGCGAAATTCTGTAACTTTACTTTTTCACCAATATTTCCGAAACGAGAGCTCGCAGAAGCTTTTGGTTTACAGTTGGGCTTAGAGCATTAAAACACCTTTCTTTTGATGTGTATCTCGATTGGGTGGGAAATAGTTTTGAAAAAACAACTTTTTTTCGGCAATTGGTTAGCCCACGAGTTAAGTTAAGTAAAGAGATTTATGCATCAATTGAAAGGAAAGTCGATGCTCTGTATTAAAGTATATTATAGTGAAAAGCGCATCTTGTTTGGAAGCTTGGTTGAGGAGCTAGACCAATCGATAGACAGTTTGTGATAGGCTTTGCGAAATTCTGGAACTTTACTTTTTCACCAATAATTCCGAAACGAGAGCTCGCAGAAGCTTTTGGTTTACAGTTGGGCTTAGAGCATTAAAACACCTTTCTTTTGATGTGTATCTCGATTGGGTGCGAAATAGTTTTGAAAAAACTACTTTTTTTCGGCAAGGGGTTAGCCCACGATTTTTTCTAAAAACTGACAAAAAATAATTTTCGAGATTTATGCATCAATTGAAAGGAAAGTCGATGCTCTGTATTGAAGTATATTGTAGTGAAAAGCGCATCTTGTTTGGAAGCTTGGTTGAGGAATTAGACCAATCGATAGACAGTTTGTGATAGGCTTTGCGAAATTCTGTAACTTTACTTTTTCACCAATATTTCGGAAACGAGAGCTCGCAGAAGCTTTTGGTTTACAGTTGGGCTTAGAGCATTAAAACACCTTTCTTTTGATGTGTATCTCGATTGGGTGAGAAATAGTTTTGAAAAAACTACTTTTTTTCGGCAAGGGGTTAGCCCACGATTTTTTCCAAAAACTGACAAAAAATAATTTTCGAGATTTATGCATCAATTGAAAGGAAAGTCGATGCTCTGTATTGAAGTATATTATAGTGAAAAGCGCATCTTGTTTGGAAGCTTGGTTGAGGAGTTAGACCAATCGATAGACAGTTTGTGATAGGCTTTGCGAAATTCTGTAACTTTACTTTTTCACCAATATTTCCGAAACGAGAGCTCGCAGAAGCTTTTGGTTTACAGTTGGGCTTAGAGCATTAAAACACCTTTCTTTTGATGTGTATCTCGATTGGGTGGGAAATAGTTTTGAAAAAACTACTTTTTTTCGGCAAGGGGTTAGCCCACGATTTTTTCCAAAAACTGACAAAAAATAAGTTTCGAGATTTATGCATCAATTGAAAGGAAAGTCGATGCTCTGTATTGAAGTATATTATAGTGAAAAGCGCATCTTGTTTGGAAGCTTGGTTGAGGAGTTAGACCAATCGATAGACAGTTTGTGATAGGCTTTGCGAAATTCTGTAACTTTACATTTTCACCAATATTTCCGAAACGAGAGCTCGCAGAAGCTTTTGGTTTACAGTTGGGCTTAGAGCATTAAAACACCTTTCTTTTTATGTGTATCTCGATTGGGTGGGAAATAGTTTTGAAAAAACTACTTTTTTTCGGCAAGGGGTTAGCCCACGATTTTTTCTAAAAACTGACAAAAAATAATTTTCGAGATTTATGCATCAATCGAAAGGAAAGTCGATGCTCTGTATTGAAGTATATTGTAGTGAAAAGCGCATCTTGTTTGGAAGCTTGGTTGAGGAATTAGACCAATCGATAGACAGTTTGTGATAGGCTTTGCGAAATTCTGTAACTTTACTTTTTCGCCAATATTTCCGAAACGAGAGCTCGCAGAAGCTTTTGGTTTACAGTTGGGCTTAGAGCATTAAAACACCTTTCTTTTGATGTGTATCTCGATTGGGTGGGAAATAGTTTTGAAAAAACAACTTTTTTTCGGCAAGGGGTTAGCCCACGAGTTAAGTTAAGTAAAGAGATTTATGCATCAATTGAAAGGAAAGGCGATGCTCTGTATTAAAGTATATTATAGTGAAAAGCGCATCTTGTTTGGAAGCTTGGTTGAGGAGTTAGACCAATCGATAGACAGTTTGTGATAGGCTTTGCGAAATTCTGTAACTTTACTTTTTCACCAATATTTCCGAAACGAGAGCTCGCAGAAGCTTTTGGTTTACAGTTGGGCTTAGAGCATTAAAACACCTTTCTTTTGATGTGTATCTCGATTGGGTGGGAAATAGTTTTGAAAAAACTACTTTTTTTCGGCAAGGGGTTAGCCCACGATTTTTTCCAAAAACTGACAAAAAATAAGTTTCGAGATTTATGCATCAATTGAAAGGAAAGTCGATGCTCTGTATTGAAGTATATTATAGTGAAAAGCGCATCTTGTTTGGAAGCTTGGTTGAGGAGTTAGACCAATCGATAGACAGTTTGTGATAGGCTTTGCGAAATTCTGTAACTTTACATTTTCACCAATATTTCCGAAACGAGAGCTCGCAGAAGCTTTTGGTTTACAGTTGGGCTTAGAGCATTAAAACACCTTTCTTTTGATGTGTATCTCGATTGGGTGGGAAATAGTTTTGAAAAAACTACTTTTTTTCGGCAAGGGGTTAGCCCACGATTTTTTCGAAAAACTGACAAAAAATAATTTTCGAGATTTATGCATCAATCGAAAGGAAAGTCGATGCTCTGTATTGAAGTATATTGTAGTGAAAAGCGCATCTTGTTTGGAAGCTTGGTTGAGGAATTAGACCAATCGATAGACAGTTTGTGATAGGCTTTGCGAAATTCTGTAACTTTACTTTTTCGCCAATATTTCCGAAACGAGAGCTCGCAGAAGCTTTTGGTTTACAGTTGGGCTTAGAGCATTAAAACACCTTTCTTTTGATGTGTATCTCGATTGGGTGGGAAATAGTTTTGAAAAAACAACTTTTTTTCGGCAAGGGGTTAGCCCACGAGTTAAGTTAAGTAAAGAGATTTATGCATCAATTGAAAGGAAAGGCGATGCTCTGTATTAAAGTATATTATAGTGAAAAGCGCATCTTGTTTGGAAGCTTGGTTGAGGAGTTAGACCAATCGATAGACAGTTTGTGATAGGCTTTGCGAAATTCTGTAACTTTACATTTTCACCAATATTTCCGAAACGAGAGCTCGCAGAAGCTTTTGGTTTACAGTTGGGCTTAGAGCATTAAAACACCTTTCTTTTGATTTTTATCTCGATTGGGTGCGAAATAGTTTTGAAAAAACTACTTTTTTTCGGCAAGGGGTTAGCCCACGATTTTTTCTAAAAACTGACAAAAAATAATTTTCGAGATTTATGCATCAATTGAAAGGAAAGTCGATGCTCTGTATTGAAGTATATTGTAGTGAAAAGCGCATCTTGTTTGGAAGCTTGGTTGAGGAATTAGACCAATCGATAGACAGTTTGTGATAGGCTTTGCGAAATTCTGTAACTTTACTTTTTCACCAATATTTCGGAAACGAGAGCTCGCAGAAGCTTTTGGTTTACAGTTGGGCTTAGAGCATTAAAACACCTTTCTTTTGATGTGTATCTCGATTGGGTGGGAAATAGTTTTGAAAAAACTACTTTTTTTCGGCAAGGGGTTAGCCCACGATTTTTTCCAAAAACTGACAAAAAATAATTTTCGAGATTTATGCATCAATTGAAAGGAAAGTCGATGCTCTGTATTGAAGTATATTATAGTGAAAAGCGCATCTTGTTTGGAAGCTTGGTTGAGGAGTTAGACCAATCGATAGACAGTTTGTGATAGGCTTTGCGAAATTCTGTAACTTTACTTTTTCACCAATAATTCCGAAACGAGAGCTCGCAGAAGCTTTTGGTTTACAGTTGGGCTTAGAGCATTAAAACACCTTTCTTTTGATGTGTATCTCGATTGGGTGGGAAATAGTTTTGAAAAAACTACTTTTTTTCGGCAAGGGGTTAGCCCACGATTTTTTCCAAAAACTGACAAAAAATAAGTTTCGAGATTTATGCATCAATTGAAAGGAAAGTCGATGCTCTGTATTGAAGTATATTATAGTGAAAAGCGCATCTTGTTTGGAAGCTTGGTTGAGGAGTTAGACCAATCGATAGACAGTTTGTGATAGGCTTTGCGAAATTCTGTAACTTTACATTTTCACCAATATTTCCGAAACGAGAGCTCGCAGAAGCTTTTGGTTTACAGTTGGGCTTAGAGCATTAAAACACCTTTCTTTTGATGTGTATCTCGATTGGGTGGGAAATAGTTTTGAAAAAACTACTTTTTTTCGGCAAGGGGTTAGCCCACGATTTTTTCGAAAAACTGACAAAAAATAATTTTCGAGATTTATGCATCAATCGAAAGGAAAGTCGATGCTCTGTATTGAAGTATATTGTAGTGAAAAGCGCATCTTGTTTGGAAGCTTGGTTGAGGAATTAGACCAATCGATAGACAGTTTGTGATAGGCTTTGCGAAATTCTGTAACTTTACTTTTTCGCCAATATTTCCGAAACGAGAGCTCGCAGAAGCTTTTGGTTTACAGTTGGGCTTAGAGCATTAAAACACCTTTCTTTTGATGTGTATCTCGATTGGGTGGGAAATAGTTTTGAAAAAACAACTTTTTTTCGGCAAGGGGTTAGCCCACGAGTTAAGTTAAGTAAAGAGATTTATGCATCAATTGAAAGGAAAGGCGATGCTCTGTATTAAAGTATATTATAGTGAAAAGCGCATCTTGTTTGGAAGCTTGGTTGAGGAGTTAGACCAATCGATAGACAGTTTGTGATAGGCTTTGCGAAATTCTGTAACTTTACTTTTTCACCAATATTTCCGAAACGAGAGCTCGCAGAAGCTTTTGGTTTACAGTTGGGCTTAGAGCATTAAAACACCTTTCTTTTGATGTGTATCTCGATTGGGTGGGAAATAGTTTTGAAAAAACTACTTTTTTTCGGCAAGGGGTTAGCCCACGATTTTTTCCAAAAACTGACAAAAAATAAGTTTCGAGATTTATGCATCAATTGAAAGGAAAGTCGATGCTCTGTATTGAAGTATATTATAGTGAAAAGCGCATCTTGTTTGGAAGCTTGGTTGAGGAGTTAGACCAATCGATAGACAGTTTGTGATAGGCTTTGCGAAATTCTGTAACTTTACATTTTCACCAATATTTCCGAAACGAGAGCTCGCAGAAGCTTTTGGTTTACAGTTGGGCTTAGAGCATTAAAACACCTTTCTTTTGATGTGTATCTCGATTGGGTGGGAAATAGTTTTGAAAAAACTACTTTTTTTCGGCAAGGGGTTAGCCCACGATTTTTTCGAAAAACTGACAAAAAATAATTTTCGAGATTTATGCATCAATCGAAAGGAAAGTCGATGCTCTGTATTGAAGTATATTGTAGTGAAAAGCGCATCTTGTTTGGAAGCTTGGTTGAGGAATTAGACCAATCGATAGACAGTTTGTGATAGGCTTTGCGAAATTCTGTAACTTTACTTTTTCGCCAATATTTCCGAAACGAGAGCTCGCAGAAGCTTTTGGTTTACAGTTGGGCTTAGAGCATTAAAACACCTTTCTTTTGATGTGTATCTCGATTGGGTGGGAAATAGTTTTGAAAAAACAACTTTTTTTCGGCAAGGGGTTAGCCCACGAGTTAAGTTAAGTAAAGAGATTTATGCATCAATTGAAAGGAAAGGCGATGCTCTGTATTAAAGTATATTATAGTGAAAAGCGCATCTTGTTTGGAAGCTTGGTTGAGGAGTTAGACCAATCGATAGACAGTTTGTGATAGGCTTTGCGAAATTCTGTAACTTTACTTTTTCACCAATATTTCCGAAACGAGAGCTCGCAGAAGCTTTTGGTTTACAGTTGGGCTTAGAGCATTAAAACACCTTTCTTTTGATGTGTATCTCGATTGGGTGGGAAATAGTTTTGAAAAAACTACTTTTTTTCGGCAAGGGGTTAGCCCACGATTTTTTCGAAAAACTGACAAAAAAAAATTTTCGAGACTTATGCATCAATTGAAAGGAAAGTCAATGCTCTGTAGTGAAGTATATTGTAGTGAAAAGCGCATCTTGTTTGGAAGCTTGGTTGAGGAATTAGACCAATCGATAGACAGTTTGTGATAGGCTTTGCGAAATTCTGTAACTTTACTTTTTCACCAATAATTCCGAAACGAGAGCTCGCAGAAGCTTTTGGTTTGCAGTTGGGCTTAGAGCATTAAAACACCTTTCTTTTGATGTGCATCTCGATTGGGTGGGAAATAGTTTTGAAAAAATTACTTTTTTTCGGCAAGGGGTTAGCCCACGATTTTTTCTAAAAACTGACCAAAAATAATTTTCGAGATTTATGCATCAATTGAAAGGAAAGTCGATGCTCTGTATTGAAGTATATTGTAGTGAAAAGCTCATCTTGTTTGGAAGCTTGGTTGAGGAGTTAGACCAATCGATAGACAGTTTGTGATAGGCTTTGCGAAATTCTGTAACTTTACTTTTTCACCAATAATTCCGAAACGAGAGCTCGCAAAAGCTTTTGGTTTGCAGTTGGGCTTAGAGCATTAAAACACCTTTCTTTTGATGTGTATCTCGATTGGGTGGGAAATAGTTTTGAAAAAATTACTTTTTTTCGGCAAGGGGTTAGCCCACGATTTTTTCGAAAAACTGACAAAAAAAAATTTTCGAGACTTATGCATCAATTGAAAGGAAAGTCAATGCTCTGTAGTGAAGTATATTGTAGTGAAAAGCGCATCTTGTTTGGAAGCTTGGTTGAGGAATTAGACCAATCGATAGACAGTTTGTGATAGGCTTTGCGAAATTCTGTAACTTTACTTTTTCACCAATATTTCCGAAACGAGAGCTCGCAGAAGCTTTTGGTTTGCAGTTGGGCTTAGAGCATTAAAACACCTTTCTTTTGATGTGTATCTCGATTGGGTGGGAAATAGTTTTGAAAAAATCACTTTTTTTCGGCAAGGGGTTAGCCCACGATTTTTTCTAAAAACTGACAAAAAATAATTTTCGAGATTTATGCATCAATTGAAAGGAAAGTCGATGCTCTGTATTGAAGTATATTGTAGTGAAAAGCGCATCTTGTTTGGAAGCTTGGTTGAGGAGTTAGACCAATCGATAGACAGTTTGTGATAGGCTTTGCGATATTCTGTAACTTTACTTTTTCACCAATATTTCCGAAACGAGAGCTCGCAGAAGCTTTTGGTTTGCAGTTGGGCTTAGAGCATTAAAACACCTTTCTTTTGATGTGTATCTCAATTGGGTGGGAAAAAGTTTTGAAAAAACTACTTTTTTTCGGCAAGGGGTTAGCCCACGATTTTTTCGAAAAACTGACAAAAAATAATTTTCGAGATTTATGCATCAATTGAAAGGAAAGTCGATGCTCTGTATTAAAGTATATTATAGTGAAAAGCGCATCTTGTTTGGAAGCTTGGTTGAGGAGTTAGACCAATCGATAGACAGTTTGTGATAGGCTTTGCGAAATTCTGTAACTTTACTTTTTCACCAATATTTCCGAAACGAGAGCTCGCAGAAGCTTTTGGTTTGCAGTTGGGCTTAGAGCATTAAAACACCTTTCTTTTGATGTGTATCTCGATTGGGTGGGAAATAGTTTTGAAACAATTACTTTTTTTCGGCAAGGGGTTAGCCCACGATTTTTTCGAAAAACTGACAAAAAATAATTTTCGAGATTTATGCATCAATTGAAAGGAAAGTCGATGCTCTGTATTGAAGTATATTATAGTGAAAAGCGCATCTTGTTTGGAAGCTTGGTTGAGGAGTTAGACCAATCGATAGACAGTTTGTGATAGGCTTTGCGAAATTCTGTAACTTTACTTTTTCACCAATATTTCCGAAACGAGAGCTCGCAGAAGCTTTTGGTTTGCAGTTGGGCTTAGAGCATTAAAACACCTTTCTTTTGATGTGCATCTCGATTGGGTGGGAAATAGTTTTGAAAAAATTACTTTTTTTCGGCAAGGGGTTAGCCCACGATTTTTTCGAAAAACTGACAAAAAATAATTTTCGAGATTTATGCATCAATTGAAAGGAAAGTCGATGCTCTGTATTGAAGTATATTGTAGTGAAAAGCGCATCTTGTTTGGAAGCTTGGTTGAGGAATTAGACCAATCGATAGACAGTTTGTGATAGGCTTTGCGAAATTCTGTAACTTTACTTTTTCACCAATAATTCCGAAACGAGAGCTCGCAAAAGCTTTTGGTTTGCAGTTGGGCTTAGAGCATTAAAACACCTTTCTTTTGATGTGTATCTCGATTGGGTGGGAAATAGTTATGAAAAAACAACTTTTTTTCGGCAAGGGGTTAGCCCACGATTTTTTCTAAAAACTGACAAAAAATAATTTTCGAGATTTATGCATCAATTGAAAGGAAAGGCGATGCTCTGTATTAAAGTATATTATAGTGAAAAGAGCATCTTGTTTGGAAGCTTGGTTGAGGAGTTAGACCAATCGATAGACAGTTTGTGATAGGCTTTGCGAAATTCTGTAACTTTACTTTTTCACCAATATTTCCGAAACGAGAGCTCGCAGAAGCTTTTGGTTTGCAGTTGGGCTTAGAGCATTAAAACACCTTTCTTTTGATGTGTATCTCGATTGGGTGGGAAATAGTTTTGAAAAAATCACTTTTTTTCGGCAAGGGGTTAGCCCACGATTTTTTCTAAAAACTGACAAAAAATAATTTTCGAGATTTATGCATCAATTGAAAGGAAAGGCGATGCTCTGTATTAAAGTATATTATAGTGAAAAGCGCATCTTGTTTGGAAGCTTGGTTGAGGAGTTAGACCAATCGATAGACAGTTTGTGATAGGCTTTGCGAAATTCTGTAACTTTACTTTTTCACCAATATTTCCGAAACGAGAGCTCGCAGAAGCTTTTGGTTTGCAGTTGGGCTTAGAGCATTAAAACACCTTTCTTTTGATGTGTATCTCGATTGGGTGGGAAATAGTTTTGAAAAAACAACTTTTTTTCGGCAAGGGGTTAGCCCACGATTTTTTCGAAAAACTGACAAAAAATAATTTTCGAGATTTATGCATCAATTGAAAGGAAAGTCGATGCTCTGTATTAAAGTATATTATAGTGAAAAGCGCATCTTGTTTGGAAGCTTGGTTGAGGAATTAGACCAATCGATAGACAGTTTGTGATAGGCTTTGCGAAATTCTGTAACTACTTTTTCACCAATATTTCCGAAACGAGAGCTCGCAGAAGCTTTTGGTTTACAGTTGGGCTTAGAGCATTAAAACACCTTTCTTTTGATGTGTATCTCGATTGGGTGGGAAATAGTTTTGAACAAACTACTTTTTTAGGCAAGGGGTTAGCCCACGACAAAAAATAATTTTCAAGATTTATGCATCAATTGAAAGGAAAGACGATACTCTGTATTTTAATATATTATAGTGAAAAGCGCATCTTGTTTGGAAGCTTGGTTGAGGAGTTAGACCAATCGATAGACAGTTTGTGATAGGCTTTGCGAAATTCTGTAACTTTACTTTTTCACCAATATTTCCGAAACGAGAGCTCGCAGAAGCTTTTGGTTTGCAGTTGGGCTTAGAGTATTAAAACACCTTTCTTTTGATGTGTATCTCGATTGGGTGGGAAATAGTTTTGAAAAAACTACTTTTTTTTCGGCAAGGGGTTAGCCCACGATTTTTTCGAAAAACTGACAAAAAATAATTTTCGAGATTTATGCATCAATTGAAAGGAATATATTATAGTGAAAAGCGCATCTTGTTTGGAAGCTTGGTTGAGGAGTTAGACCAATCGATAGACAGTTTGTGATAGGCTTTGCGAAATTCTGTAACTTTACTTTTTCACCAATAATTCCGAAACGAGAGCTCGCAAAAGCTTTTGGTTTGCAGTTGGGCTTAGAGCATTAAAACACCTTTCTTTTGATGTGTATCTCGATTGGGTGGGAAATAGTTTTGAAAAAACTACTTTTTTTTCGGCAAGGGGTTAGCCCACGATTTTTTCGAAAAACTGACAAAAAATAATTTTCGAGATTTATGCATCAATTGAAAGGAAAGTCGATGCTCTGTATTGAAGTATATTATAGTGAAAAGCGCATCTTGTTTGGAAGCTTGGTTGAGGAGTTAGACCAATCGATAGACAGTTTGTGATAGTCTTTGCCAAATTCTGTAACTTTACTTTTTCACCAATAATTCCGAAACGAGAGCTCGCAAAAGCTTTTGGTTTGCAGTTAGGCTTAGAGCATTAAAACACCTTTCTTTTGATGTGTATCTCGATTGGGTGGGAAATAGTTTTGAAAAAACTACTTTTTTTTCGGCAAGGGGTTAGCCCACGATTTTTTCGAAAAACTGACAAAAAATAGTTTTCGAGATTTATGCATCAATTGAAAGGAAAGTCGATGCTCTGTGTTGAAGTATATTATAGTGAAAAGCGCATCTTGTTTGGAAGCTTGGTTGAGGAATTAGACCAATCGATAGACAGTTTGTGATAGGCTTTGCGAAATTCTGTAACTTTACTTTTTCACCAATATTTCCGAAACGAGAGCTCGCAGAAGCTTTTGGTTTGCAGTTGGGCTTAGAGCATTAAAACACCTTTCTTTTGATGTGTATCTCGATTGGGTGGGAAATAGTTTTGAAAAAACTACTTTTTTTTCGGCAAGGGGTTAGCCCACGATTTTTTCCAAAAACTGACAAAAAATAAGTTTCGAGATTTATGCATCAATTGAAAGGAAAGTCGATGCTCTGTATTGAAGTATATTATAGTGAAAAGCGCATCTTGTTTGGAAGCTTGGTTGAGGAATTAGACCAATCGATAGACAGTTTGTGATAGGCTTTGCGAAATTCTGTAACTTTACTTTTTCACCAATATTTCCGAAACGAGAGCTCGCAGAAGCTTTTGGTTTGCAGTTGGGCTTAGAGCATTAAAACACCTTTCTTTTGATGTGTATCTCGATTGGGTGGGAAATAGTTTTGAAAAAACTACTTTTTTTCGGCAAGGGGTCAGCCCACGATTTTTTCGAAAAACTGACAAAAAATAATTTTCGAGATTTATGCATCAATTGAAAGGAATATATTATAGTGAAAAGCGCATCATGTTTGGAAGCTTGGTTGAGGAGTTAGACCAATCGATAGACAGTTTGTGATAGGCTTTGCGAAATTCTGTAACTTTACTTTTTCACCAATATTTCCGAAACGAGAGCTCGCAGAAGCTTTTGGTTTGCAGTTGGGCTTAGAGCATTAAAACACCTTTCTTTTGATGTGTATCTCGATTGGGTGGGAAATAGTTTTGAAAAAACTGCTTTTTTTTCGGCAAGGGGTTAGCCCACGATTTTTTCCAAAAACTGACAAAAAATAAGTTTCGAGATTTATGCATCAATTGAAAGGAAAGTCAGTGCTCTGTATTGAAGTATATTATAGTGAAAAGCGCATCTTGTTTGGAAGCTTGGTTGAGGAATTAGACCAATCGATAGGCAGTTTGTGATAGGCTTTGCGAAATTCTGTAACTTTACTTTTTCACCAATATTTCCGAAACGAGAGCTCGCAGAAGCTTTTGGTTTGCAGTTGGGCTTAGAGCATTAAAACACCTTTCTTTTGATGTGTATCTCGATTGGGTGGGAAATAGTTTTGAAAAAATCACTTTTTTCGGCAAGGGGTTAGCCCACGATTTTTTCGAAAAACTGACAAAAAAAATTTTTCGAGATTTATGCATCAATTGAAAGGAAAGTCAATGCTCTGTATTGAAGTATATTGTAGTGAAAAGCGCATCTTGTTTGGAAGCTTGGTTGAGGAATTAGACCAATCGATAGACAGTTTGTGATAGGCTTTGCGAAATTCTGTAACTTTACTTTTTCACCAATAATTCCGAAACGAGAGCTCGCAAAAGCTTTTGGTTTGCAGTTGGGCTTAGAGCATTAAAACACCTTTCTTTTGATGTGCATCTCGATTGGGTGGGAAATAGTTTTGAAAAAATTACTTTTTTTCGGCAAGGGGTTAGCCCACGATTTTTTCGAAAAACTGACAAAAAATAACTTTCGAGATTTATGCATCAATTGAAAGGAAAGACAATGCTCTGTATTGAAGTATATTTTAGTGAAAAGCGCATCTTGTTTGGAAGCTTGGTTGAGGAATTAGACCAATCGATAGGCAGTTTGTGATAGGCTTTGCGAAATTCTGTTACTACTTTTTCACGAATATTTCCGAAACGAGAGCTCGCAGAAGCTTTTGGTTTGCAGTTGGGCTTAGAGCATTAAAACACCTTTCTTTTGATGTGTATCTCGATTGGGTGGGAAATAGTTTTGAAAAAATTACTTTTTTTCGGCAAGGGGTCAGCCCACGATTTTTTCGAAAAACTGACAAAAAATAATTTTCGAGATTTATGCATCAATTGAAAGGAATATATTATAGTGAAAAGCGCATCTTGTTTGGAAGCTTGGTTGAGGAGTTAGGCCAATCGATAGACAGTTTGTGATAGGCTTTGCGAAATTCTGTAACTTTACTTTTTCACCAATATTTCCGAAACGAGAGCTCGCAGAAGCTTTTGGTTTGCAGTTGGGCTTAGAGCATTAAAACACCTTTCTTTTGATGTGTATCTCGATTGGGTGGGAAATAGTTTTGAAAAAACTACTTTTTTTTCGGCAAGGGGTTAGCCCACGATTTTTTCCAAAAACTGACAAAAAATAAGTTTCGAGATTTATGCATCAATTGAAAGGAAAGTCAGTGCTCTGTATTGAAGTATATTATAGTGAAAAGCGCATCTTGTTTGGAAGCTTGGTTGAGGAATTAGACCAATCGATAGGCAGTTTGTGATAGGCTTTGCGAAATTCTGTTACTACTTTTTCACGAATATTTCCGAAACGAGAGCTCGCAGAAGCTTTTGGTTTGCAGTTGGGCTTAGAGCATTAAAACACCTTTCTTTTGATGTGCATCTCGATTGGGTGGGAAATAGTTTTGAAAAAATCACTTTTTTCGGCAAGGGGTTAGCCCACGATTTTTTCGAAAAACTGACAAAAAATTTTTTTCGAGATTTATGCATCAATTGAAAGGAAAGTCAATGCTCTGTATTGAAGTATATTGTAGTGAAAAGCGCATCTTGTTTGGAAGCTTGGTTGAGGAATTAGACCAATCGATAGACAGTTTGTGATAGGCTTTGCGAAATTCTGTAACTTTACTTTTTCACCAATAATTCCGAAACGAGAGCTCGCAAAAGCTTTTGGTTTGCAGTTGGGCTTAGAGCATTAAAACACCTTTCTTTTGATGTGTATCTCGATTGGGTGGGAAATAGTTATGAAAAAACTACTTTTTTTCGGCAAGGGGTTAGCCCACGATTTTTTCTAAAAACTGACAAAAAATAATTTTCGAGATTTATGCATCAATTGAAAGGAAAGGCGATGCTCTGTATTAAAGTATATTGTAGTGAAAAGAGCATCTTGTTTGGAAGCTTGGTTGAGGAGTTAGACCAATCGATAGACAGTTTGTGATAGGCTTTGCGAAATTCTGTAACTTTACTTTTTCACCAATATTTCCGAAACGAGAGCTCGCAGAAGCTTTTGGTTTGCAGTTGGGCTTAGAGCATTAAAACACCTTTCTTTTGATGTGTATCTCGATTGGGTGGGAAATAGTTTTGAAAAAACTACTTTTTTTCGGCAAGGGGTTAGCCCACGATTTTTTCGAAAAACTGACAAAAAATAACTTTCGAGATTTATGCATCAATTGAAAGGAAAGACAATGCTCTGTATTGAAGTATATTTTAGTGAAAAGCGCATCTTGTTTGGAAGCTTGGTTAAGGAATTAGACCAATCGATAGACAGTTTGTAATAGGCTTTGCGAAATTCTGTAACTTTACTTTTTCACCAATAATTCCGAAACGAGAGCTCGCAGAAGCTTTTGGTTTGCAGTTGGGCTTAAAGCATTAAAACACCTTTCTTTTGATGTGCATCTCGATTGGGTGGGAAATAGTTTTGAAAAAATTACTTTTTTTCGGCAAGGGGTTAGCCCACGATTTTTTCGAAAAACTGACAAAAAATAACTTTCGAGATTTATGCATCAATTGAAAGGAAAGACAATGCTCTGTATTGAAGTATATTTTAGTGAAAAGCGCATCTTGTTTGGAAGCTTGGTTGAGGAATTAGACCAATCGATAGGCAGTTTGTGATAGGCTTTGCGAAATTCTGTTACTACTTTTTCACGAATAATTCCGAAACGAGAGCTCGCAGAAGCTTTTGGTTTGCAGTTGGGCTTAGAGCATTAAAACACCTTTCTTTTGATGTGTATCTCGATTGGGTGGGAAATAGTTTTGAAAAAATTACTTTTTTTCGGCAAGGGGTCAGCCCACGATTTTTTCGAAAAACTGACAAAAAATAATTTTCGAGATTTATGCATCAATTGAAAGGAATATATTATAGTGAAAAGCGCATCTTGTTTGGAAGCTTGGTTGAGGAGTTAGACCAATCGATAGACAGTTTGTGATAGGCTTTGCGAAATTCTGTAACTTTACTTTTTCACCAATATTTCCGAAACGAGAGCTCGCAGAAGCTTTTGGTTTGCAGTTGGGCTTAGAGCATTAAAACACCTTTCTTTTGATGTGTATCTCGATTGGGTGGGAAATAGTTTTGAAAAAACTACTTTTTTTTCGGCAAGGGGTTAGCCCACGATTTTTTCCAAAAACTGACAAAAAATAAGTTTCGAGATTTATGCATCAATTGAAAGGAAAGTCAGTGCTCTGTATTGAAGTATATTATAGTGAAAAGCGCATCTTGTTTGGAAGCTTGGTTGAGGAATTAGACCAATCGATAGGCAGTTTGTGATAGGCTTTGCGAAATTCTGTTACTACTTTTTCACGAATATTTCCGAAACGAGAGCTCGCAGAAGCTTTTGGTTTGCAGTTGGGCTTAGAGCATTAAAACACCTTTCTTTTGATGTGCATCTCGATTGGGTGGGAAATAGTTTTGAAAAAATTACTTTTTTTCGGCAAGGGGTTAGCCCACGATTTTTTCTAAAAACTGACCAAAAATAATTTTCGGGATTTATGCATCAATTGAAAGGAAAGTCGATGCTCTGTATTGAAGTATATTGCAGTGAAAAGCTCATCTTGTTTGGAAGCTTGGTTGAGGAGTTAGACCAATCGATAGACAGTTTGTGATAGGCTTTGCGAAATTCTGTAACTTTACTTTTTCACCAATATTTCCGAAACGAGAGCTCGCAGAAGCTTTTGGTTTGCAGTTGGGCTTAGAGCATTAAAACACCTTTCTTTTGATGTGCATCTCGATTGGGTGGGAAATAGTTTTGAAAAAATTACTTTTTTTCGGCAAGGGGTTAGCCCACGATTTTTTCTAAAAACTGACCAAAAATAATTTTCGGGATTTATGCATCAATTGAAAGGAAAGTCGATGCTCTGTATTGAAGTATATTGCAGTGAAAAGCTCATCTTGTTTGGAAGCTTGGTTGAGGAGTTAGACCAATCGATAGACAGTTTGTGATAGGCTTTGCGAAATTCTGTAACTTTACTTTTTCACCAATATTTCCGAAACGAGAGCTCGCAGAAGCTTTTGGTTTGCAGTTGGGCTTAGAGCATTAAAACACCTTTCTTTTGATGTATATCTCGATTGGGTGGGAAATAGTTTTGAAAAAATCACTTTTTTTCGGCAAGGGGTTAGCCCACGATTTTTTCTAAAAACTGACAAAAAATAATTTTCGAGATTTATGCATCAATTGAAAGGAAAGTCGATGCTCTGTATTGAAGTATATTATAGTGAAAAGCGCATCTTGTTTGGAAGCTTGGTTGAGGAGTTAAAACGCATTAAAACACCTTTCTTTTGATGTATATCTCGATTGGGTGGGAAATAGTTTTGAAAAAATTACTTTTTTTCGGCACGATTTTTTCTAAAAACTGACAAAATTTTTTTTTCGAGATTTATGCATCAATTGAAAGGAAAGTCAATGCTCTGTATTGAAGTATATTGTAGTGAAAAGCGCATCTTGTTTGGAAGCTTGGTTGAGGAATTAGACCAATCGATAGACAGTTTGTCAAAGGCTTTGCGAAATTCTGTAACTACTTTTTCACCAATATTTCCGAAACGAGAGCTCGCAGAAGCTTTTGGTTTACAGTTGGGCTTAGAGCATTAAAACACCTTTCTTTTGATGTGTATCTCGATTGGGTGGGAAATAGTTTTGAAAAAACAACTTTTTTTCGGCAAGGGGTTAGCCCACGATTTTTTCTAAAAACTGACAAAAAATAATTTTCGAGATTTATGCATCAATTGAAAGGAAAGTCGATGGTCTGTATTGAAGTATAGTGTAGTGAAAAGCGCATCTTGTTTGGAAGCTTGGTTGAGGAATTAGACCAATCGATAGACAGTTTGTGATAGGCTTTGCGAAATTCTGTAACTTTACTTTTTCACCAATATTTCCGAAACGAGAGCTCGCAGAAGCTTTTGGTTTGCAGTTGGGCTTAGAGCATTAAAACACCTTTCTTTTGATGTGTATCTCGATTGGGTGGGAAATAGTTTTGAAAAAATTACTTTTTTTCGGCAAGGGGTTAGCCCACGATTTTTTCTAAAAACTGACAAAAAATAAGTTTCGAGATTTATGCATCAATTGAAAGGAAAGTCGATACTCTGTATTGAAGTATATTGTAGTGAAAAGCGCATCTTGTTTGGAAGCTTGGTTGAGGAATTAGACCAATCGATAGACAGTTTGTGATAGGCTTTGCGAAATTCTGTAACTTTACTTTTTCACCAATAATTCCGAAACGAGAGCTCGCAAAAGCTTTTGGTTTGCAGTTGGGCTTAGAGCATTAAAACACCTTTCTTTTGATGTGTATCTCGATTGGGTGGGAAATAGTTTTGAAAAAATCACTTTTTTTCGGCAAGGGGTTAGCCCACGATTTTTTCTAAAAACTGACAAAAAATAATTTTCGAGATTTATGCATCAATTGAAAGGAAAGTCGATGCTCTGTATTGAAGTATATTATAGTGAAAAGCGCATCTTGTTTGGAAGCTTGGTTGAGGAGTTAGACCAATCGATAGACAGTTTGTGATAGGCTTTGCGAAATTCTGTAACTTTACTTTTTCACCAATATTTCGGAAACGAGAGCTCGCAGAAGCTTTTGGTTTACAGTTGGGCTTAGAGCATTAAAACACCTTTCTTTTGATGTGTATCTCGATTGGGTGGGAAATAGTTTTGAAAAAACTACTTTTTTTCGGCAAGGGGTTAGCCCACGATTTTTTCCAAAAACTGACAAAAAATAAGTTTCGAGATTTATGCATCAATTGAAAGGAAAGTCGATGCTCTGTATTGAAGTATATTATAGTGAAAAGCGCATCTTGTTTGGAAGCTTGGTTGAGGAGTTAGACCAATCGATAGACAGTTTGTGATAGGCTTTGCGAAATTCTGTAACTTTACTTTTTCACCAATAATTCCGAAACGAGAGCTCGCAAAAGCTTTTGGTTTGCAGTTGGGCTTAGAGCATTAAAACACCTTTCTTTTGATGTATATCTCGATTGGGTGGGAAATAGTTTTGAAAAAACAACTTTTTTTCGGCAAGGGGTTAGCCCACGATTTTTTCTAAAAACTGACAAAAAATAATTTTCGAGATTTATGCATCAATTGAAAGGAAAGTCGATGCTCTGTATTGAAGTATATTATAGTGAAAAGCGCATCTTGTTTGGAAGCTTGGTTGAGGAGTTAGACCAATCGATAGACAGTTTGTGATAGGCTTTGCGAAATTCTGTAACTTTACTTTTTCACCAATATTTCCGAAACGAGAGCTCGCAAAAGCTTTTGGTTTGCAGTTGGGCTTAGAGCATTAAAACACCTTTCTTTTGATGTATATCTCGATTGGGTGGGAAATAGTTTTGAAAAAATTACTTTTTTTCGGCACGATTTTTTCTAAAAACTGACAAAAATTTTTTTTCGAGATTTATGCATCAATTGAAAGGAAAGTCAATGCTCTGTATTGAAGTATATTGTAGTGAAAAGCGCATCTTGTTTGGAAGCTTGGTTGAGGAATTAGACCAATCGATAGACAGTTTGTCAAAGGCTTTGCGAAATTCTGTAACTACTTTTTCACCAATATTTCCGAAACGAGAGCTCGCAGAAGCTTTTGGTTTACAGTTGGGCTTAGAGCATTAAAACACCTTTCTTTTGATGTGTATCTCGATTGGGTGGGAAATAGTTTTGAAAAAACTACTTTTTTTCGGCAAGGGGTTAGCCCACGATTTTTTCCAAAAACTGACAAAAAATAGGTTTCGAGATTTATGCATCAATTGAAAGGAAAGTCGATGCTCTGTATTGAAGTATATTGTAGTGAAAAGCGCATCTTGTTTGGAAGCTTGGTTGAGGAGTTAGACCAATCGATAGACAGTTTGTGATAGGCTTTGCGAAATTCTGTAACTTTACTTTTTCACCAATAATTCCTAAACGAGGGCTCACAAAAGCTTTTGGTTTGCAGTTGGGCTTAGAGCATTAAAACACCTTTCTTTTGATGTATATCTCGATTGGGTGGGAAATAGTTTTGAAAAAGCAACTTTTTTTCGGCAAGGGGTTAGCCCACGATTTTTTCTAAAAAATGACAAAAAATAATTTTCGAGATTTATGCATCAATTGAAAGGAAAGTCGATGCTCTGTATTGAAGTATATTATAGTGAAAAGCGCATCTTGTTTGGAAGCTTGGTTGAGGAGTTAGACCAATCGATAGACAGTTTGTGATAGGCTTTGCGAAATTCTGTAACTTTACTTTTTCACCAATAATTCCGAAACGAGAGCTCGCAAAAGCTTTTGGTTTGCAGTTGGGCTTAGAGCATTAAAACACCTTTCTTTTGATGTGTATCTCGATTGGGTGGGAAATAGTTTTGAAAAAATTACTTTTTTTCGGCAAGGGGTTAGCCCACGATTTTTTCCAAAAACTGACAAAAAATAATTTTCGAGATTTATGCATCAATTGAAAGGAAAGTCGATGCTCTGTATTGAAGTATATTATAGTGAAAAGCGCATCTTGTTTGGAAGCTTGGTTGAGGAGTTAAAACGCATTAAAACACCTTTCTTTTGATGTATATCTCGATTGGGTGGGAAATAGTTTTGAAAAAATTACTTTTTTTCGGCACGATTTTTTCTAAAAACTGACAAAAATTTTTTTTCGAGATTTATGCATCAATTGAAAGGAAAGTCAATGCTCTGTATTGAAGTATATTGTAGTGAAAAGCGCATCTTGTTTGGAAGCTTGGTTGAGGAATTAGACCAATCGATAGACAGTTTGTCAAAGGCTTTGCGAAATTCTGTAACTACTTTTTCACCAATATTTCCGAAACGAGAGCTCGCAGAAGCTTTTGGTTTACAGTTGGGCTTAGAGCATTAAAACACCTTTCTTTTGATGTGTATCTCGATTGGGTGGGAAATAGTTTTGAAAAAACTACTTTTTTTCGGCAAGGGGTTAGCCCACGATTTTTTCCAAAAACTGACAAAAAATAAGTTTCGAGATTTATGCATCAATTGAAAGGAAAGTCGATGCTCTGTATTGAAGTATATTATAGTGAAAAGCGCATCTTGTTTGGAAGCTTGGTTGAGGAGTTAGACCAATCGATAGACAGTTTGTGATAGGCTTTGCGAAATTCTGTAACTTTACTTTTTCACCAATATTTCCGAAACGAGAGCTCGCAGAAGCTTTTGGTTTACAGTTGGGCTTAGAGCATTAAAACACCTTTCTTTTGATGTATATCTCGATTGGGTGGGAAATAGTTTTGAAAAAACAACTTTTTTTCGGCAAGGGGTTAGCCCACGATTTTTTCCAAAAACTGACAAAAAATAAGTTTCGAGATTTATGCATCAATTGAAAGGAAAGTCGATGCTCTTATTGAAGTATATTATAGTGAAAAGCGCATCTTGTTTGGAAGCTTGGTTGAGGAGTTAGACCAATCGATAGACAGTTTGTGATAGGCTTTGCGAAATTCTGTAACTTTACTTTTTCACCAATATTTCCGAAACGAGAGCTCGCAGAAGCTTTTGGTTTGCAGTTGGGCTTAGAGCATTAAAACACCTTTCTTTTGATGTGTATCTCGATTGGGTGGGAAATAGTTTTGAAAAAACAACTTTTTTTCGGCAAGGGGTTAGCCCACGATTTTTTCTAAAAACTGACAAAAATAATTTTCGAGATTTATGCATCAATTGAAAGGAAAGTCGATGCTCTGTATTGAAGTATATTGTAGTGAAAAGCGCATCTTGTTTGGAAGCTTGGTTGAGGAGTTAGACCAATCGATAGACAGTTTGTGATAGGCTTTGCGAAATTCTGTAACTTTACTTTTTCACCAATAATTCCGAAACGAGAGCTCGCAAAAGCTTTTGGTTTGCAGTTGGGCTTAGAGCATTAAAACACCTTTCTTTTGATGTGTATCTCGATTGGGTGGGAAATAGTTTTGAAAAAACAACTTTTTTCGGCAAGGGGTTAGCCCACGATTTTTTCTAAAAACTGACAAAAAATTATTTTCGAGATTTATGCATCAATTGAAAGGAAAGTCGATGCTCTGTATTGAAGTATATTATAGTGAAAAGCGCATCTTGTTTGGAAGCTTGGTTGAGGAGTTAGACCAATCGATAGACAGTTTGTGATAGGCTTTGCGAAATTCTGTAACTTTACTTTTTCACCAATATTTCCGAAACGAGAGCTCGCAGAAGCTTTTGGTTTGCAGTTGGGCTTAGAGCATTAAAACACCTTTCTTTTGATGTGTATCTCGATTGGGTGGGAAATAGTTTTGAAAAAACAACTTTTTTTCGGCAAGGGGTTAGCCCACGATTTTTTCTAAAAACTGACAAAAAATAATTTTCGAGATTTATGCATCAATTGAAAGGAAAGTCGATGGTCTGTATTGAAGTATATTGTAGTGAAAAGCGCATCTTGTTTGGAAGCTTGGTTGAGGAATTAGACCAATCGATAGACAGTTTGTGATAGGCTTTGCGAAATTCTGTAACTTTACTTTTTCACCAATATTTCCGAAACGAGAGCTCGCAGAAGCTTTTGGTTTGCAGTTGGGCTTAGAGCATTAAAACACCTTTCTTTTGATGTGTATCTCGATTGGGTGGGAAATAGTTTTGAAAAAATTACTTTTTTTCGGCAAGGGGTTAGCCCACGATTTTTTCTAAAAACTGACAAAAAATAAGTTTCGAGATTTATGCATCAATTGAAAGGAAAGTCGATGCTCTGTATTGAAGTATATTGTAGTGAAAAGCGCATCTTGTTTGGAAGCTTGGTTGAGGAATTAGACCAATCGATAGACAGTTTGTGATAGGCTTTGCGAAATTCTGTAACTTTACTTTTTCACCAATAATTCCGAAACGAGAGCTCGCAAAAGCTTTTGGTTTGCAGTTGGGCTTAGAGCATTAAAACACCTTTCTTTTGATGTGTATCTCGATTGGGTGGGAAATAGTTTTGAAAAAACAACTTTTTTTCGGCAAGGGGTTAGCCCACGATTTTTTCTAAAAACTGACAAAAAATAATTTTCGAGATTTATGCATCAATTGAAAGGAAAGTCGATGGTCTGTATTGAAGTATATTGTAGTGAAAAGCGCATCTTGTTTGGAAGCTTGGTTGAGGAATTAGACCAATCGATAGACAGTTTGTGATAGGCTTTGCGAAATTCTGTAACTTTACTTTTTCACCAATATTTCCGAAACGAGAGCTCGCAGAAGCTTTTGGTTTGCAGTTGGGCTTAGAGCATTAAAACACCTTTCTTTTGATGTGTATCTCGATTGGGTGGGAAATAGTTTTGAAAAAACAACTTTTTTTCGGCAAGGGGTTAGCCCACGATTTTTTCTAAAAACTGACAAAAAATAATTTTCGAGATTTATGCATCAATTGAAAGGAAAGTCGATGGTCTGTATTGAAGTATATTGTAGTGAAAAGCGCATCTTGTTTGGAAGCTTGGTTGAGGAATTAGACCAATCGATAGACAGTTTGTGATAGGCTTTGCGAAATTCTGTAACTTTACTTTTTCACCAATATTTCCGAAACGAGAGCTCGCAGAAGCTTTTGGTTTGCAGTTGGGCTTAGAGCATTAAAACACCTTTCTTTTGATGTGTATCTCGATTGGGTGGGAAATAGTTTTGAAAAAATTACTTTTTTTCGGCAAGGGGTTAGCCCACGATTTTTTCTAAAAACTGACAAAAAATAAGTTTCGAGATTTATGCATCAATTGAAAGGAAAGTCGATGCTCTGTATTGAAGTATATTGTAGTGAAAAGCGCATCTTGTTTGGAAGCTTGGTTGAGGAATTAGACCAATCGATAGACAGTTTGTGATAGGCTTTGCGAAATTCTGTAACTTTACTTTTTCACCAATAATTCCGAAACGAGAGCTCGCAAAAGCTTTTGGTTTGCAGTTGGGCTTAGAGCATTAAAACACCTTTCTTTTGATGTGTATCTCGATTGGGTGGGAAATAGTTTTGAAAAAACAACTTTTTTTCGGCAAGGGGTTAGCCCACGATTTTTTCTAAAAACTGACAAAAAATAATTTTCGAGATTTATGCATCAATTGAAAGGAAAGTCGATGGTCTGTATTGAAGTATATTGTAGTGAAAAGCGCATCTTGTTTGGAAGCTTGGTTGAGGAATTAGACCAATCGATAGACAGTTTGTGATAGGCTTTGCGAAATTCTGTAACTTTACTTTTTCACCAATATTTCCGAAACGAGAGCTCGCAGAAGCTTTTGGTTTGCAGTTGGGCTTAGAGCATTAAAACACCTTTCTTTTGATGTGTATCTCGATTGGGTGGGAAATAGTTTTGAAAAAATTACTTTTTTTCGGCAAGGGGTTAGCCCACGATTTTTTCGAAAAACTGACAAAAAATAATTTTCGAGATTTATGCATCAATTGAAAGGAAAGTCGATGCTCTGTATTGAAGTATATTGTAGTGAAAAGCGCATCTTGTTTGGAAGCTTGGTTGAGGAATTAGACCAATCGATAGACAGTTTGTGATAGGCTTTGCGAAATTCTGTAACTTTACTTTTTCACCAATAATTCCGAAACGAGAGCTCGCAAAAGCTTTTGGTTTGCAGTTGGGCTTAGAGCATTAAAACACCTTTCTTTTGATGTGTATCTCGATTGGGTGGGAAATAGTTTTGAAAAAATTACTTTTTTTCGGCAAGGGGTTAGCCCACGATTTTTTCTAAAAACTGACAAAAAATAATTTTCGAGATTTATGCATCAATTGAAAGGAAAGTCGATGCTCTGTATTGAAGTATATTGTAGTGAAAAGCGCATCTTGTTTGGAAGCTTGGTTGAGGAATTAGACCAATCGATAGACAGTTTGTGATAGGCTTTGCGAAATTCTGTAACTTTACTTTTTCACCAATAATTCCGAAACGAGAGCTCGCAGAAGCTTTTGGTTTGCAGTTTGGCTTAGAGCATTAAAACACCTTTCTTTTGATGTGTATCTCGATTGGGTGCGAAATAGTTTTGAAAAAACTACTTTTTTTCGGCAAGGGGTTAGCCCACGATTTTTTCTAAAAACTGACAAAAAATAATTTTCGAGATTTATGCATCAATTGAAAGGAAAGTCGATGCTCTGTATTGAAGTATATTGTAGTGAAAAGCGCATCTTGTTTGGAAGCTTGGTTGAGGAGTTAGACCAATCGATAGACAGTTTGTGATAGGCTTTGCGAAATTCTGTAACTTTACTTTTTCACCAATAATTCCGAAACGAGAGCTCGCAGAAGCTTTTGGTTTGCAGTTGGGCTTAGAGCATTAAAACACCTTTCTTTTGATGTGTATCTCGATTGGGTGGGAAATAGTTTTGAAAAAATTACTTTTTTTCGGCAAGGGGTTAGCCCACGATTTTTTCGAAAAACTGACAAAAAATAATTTTCGAGATTTATGCATCAATCGAAAGGAAAGTCGATGCTCTGTATTGAAGTATATTGTAGTGAAAAGCGCATCTTGTTTGGAAGCTTGGTTGAGGAATTAGACCAATCGATAGACAGTTTGTGATAGGCTTTGCGAAATTCTGTAACTTTACTTTTTCACCAATATTTCCGAAACGAGAGCTCGCAAAAGCTTTTGGTTTACAGTTGGGCTTAGAGCATTAAAACACCTTTCTTTTGATGTGTATCTCGATTGGGTGCGAAATAGTTTTGAAAAAACTACTTTTTTTCGGCAAGGGGTTAGCCCACGAGTTAAGTTAAGTCAAGAGATTTATGCATCAATTGAAAGGAAAGGCGATGCTCTGTATTAAAGTATATTATAGTGAAAAGCGCATCTTGTTTGGAAGCTTGGTTGAGGAGTTAGACCAATCGATAGACAGTTTGTGATAGGCTTTGCGAAATTCTGTAACTTTACTTTTTCACCAATATTTCCGAAACGAGAGCTCGCAGAAGCTTTTGGTTTGCAGTTGGGCTTAGAGCATTAAAACACCTTTCTTTTGATGTGTATCTCGATTGGGTGGGAAATAGTTTTGAAAAAATTACTTTTTTTCGGCAAGGGGTTAGCCCACGATTTTTTCTAAAAACTGACAAAAAATAATTTTCGAGATTTATGCATCAATTGAAAGGAAAGTCGATGCTCTGTATTGAAGTATATTGTAGTGAAAAGCGCATCTTGTTTGGAAGCTTGGTTGAGGAATTAGACCAATCGATAGACAGTTTGTGATAGGCTTTGCGAAATTCTGTAACTTTACTTTTTCACCAATATTTCCAAAACGAGAGCTCGCAGAAGCTTTTGGTTTACAGTTGGGCTTAGAGCATTAAAACACCTTTCTTTTGATGTGTATCTCGATTGGGTGGGAAATAGTTTTGAAAAAACTACTTTTTTTCGGCAAGGGGTTAGCCCACGATTTTTTCCAAAAACTGACAAAAAATAATTTTCGAGATTTATGCATCAATTGAAAGGAAAGTCGATGCTCTGTATTGAAGTATATTATAGTGAAAAGCGCATCTTGTTTGGAAGCTTGGTTGAGGAGTTAGACCAATCGATAGACAGTTTGTGATAGGCTTTGCGAAATTCTGTAACTTTACTTTTTCACCAATATTTCCGAAACGAGAGCTCGCAGAAGCTTTTGGTTTGCAGTTGGGCTTAGAGCATTAAAACACCTTTCTTTTGATGTGTATCTCGATTGGGTGGGAAATAGTTTTGAAAAAACAACTTTTTTCGGCAAGGGGTTAGCCCACGAGTTAAGTTAAGTAAAGAGATTTATGCATCAATTGAAAGGAAAGGCGATGCTCTGTATTAAAGTATATTATAGTGAAAAGCGCATCTTGTTTGGAAGCTTGGTTGAGGAGTTAGACCAATCGATAGACAGTTTGTGATAGGCTTTGCGAAATTCTGTAACTTTACTTTTTCACCAATATTTCCGAAACGAGAGCTCGCAGAAGCTTTTGGTTTACAGTTGGGCTTAGAGCATTAAAACACCTTTCTTTTGATGTGTATCTCGATTGGGTGGGAAATAGTTTTGAAAAAACTACTTTTTTTCGGCAAGGGGTTAGCCCACGATTTTTTCCAAAAACTGACAAAAAATAATTTTCGAGATTTATGCATCAATTGAAAGGAAAGTCGATGCTCTGTATTGAAGTATATTATAGTGAAAAGCGCATCTTGTTTGGAAGCTTGGTTGAGGAGTTAGACCAATCGATAGACAGTTTGTGATAGGCTTTGCGAAATTCTGTAACTTTACTTTTTCACCAATATTTCCGAAACGAGAGCTCGCAGAAGCTTTTGGTTTACAGTTGGGCTTAGAGCATTAAAACACCTTTCTTTTGATGTGTATCTCGATTGGGTGGGAAATAGTTTTGAAAAAACAACTTTTTTTCGGCAATTGGTTAGCCCACGAGTTAAGTTAAGTAAAGAGATTTATGCATCAATTGAAAGGAAAGTCGATGCTCTGTATTAAAGTATATTATAGTGAAAAGCGCATCTTGTTTGGAAGCTTGGTTGAGGAGCTAGACCAATCGATAGACAGTTTGTGATAGGCTTTGCGAAATTCTGGAACTTTACTTTTTCACCAATAATTCCGAAACGAGAGCTCGCAGAAGCTTTTGGTTTACAGTTGGGCTTAGAGCATTAAAACACCTTTCTTTTGATGTGTATCTCGATTGGGTGCGAAATAGTTTTGAAAAAACTACTTTTTTTCGGCAAGGGGTTAGCCCACGATTTTTTCTAAAAACTGACAAAAAATAATTTTCGAGATTTATGCATCAATTGAAAGGAAAGTCGATGCTCTGTATTGAAGTATATTGTAGTGAAAAGCGCATCTTGTTTGGAAGCTTGGTTGAGGAATTAGACCAATCGATAGACAGTTTGTGATAGGCTTTGCGAAATTCTGTAACTTTACTTTTTCACCAATATTTCGGAAACGAGAGCTCGCAGAAGCTTTTGGTTTACAGTTGGGCTTAGAGCATTAAAACACCTTTCTTTTGATGTGTATCTCGATTGGGTGAGAAATAGTTTTGAAAAAACTACTTTTTTTCGGCAAGGGGTTAGCCCACGATTTTTTCCAAAAACTGACAAAAAATAATTTTCGAGATTTATGCATCAATTGAAAGGAAAGTCGATGCTCTGTATTGAAGTATATTATAGTGAAAAGCGCATCTTGTTTGGAAGCTTGGTTGAGGAGTTAGACCAATCGATAGACAGTTTGTGATAGGCTTTGCGAAATTCTGTAACTTTACTTTTTCACCAATATTTCCGAAACGAGAGCTCGCAGAAGCTTTTGGTTTACAGTTGGGCTTAGAGCATTAAAACACCTTTCTTTTGATGTGTATCTCGATTGGGTGGGAAATAGTTTTGAAAAAACTACTTTTTTTCGGCAAGGGGTTAGCCCACGATTTTTTCCAAAAACTGACAAAAAATAAGTTTCGAGATTTATGCATCAATTGAAAGGAAAGTCGATGCTCTGTATTGAAGTATATTATAGTGAAAAGCGCATCTTGTTTGGAAGCTTGGTTGAGGAGTTAGACCAATCGATAGACAGTTTGTGATAGGCTTTGCGAAATTCTGTAACTTTACATTTTCACCAATATTTCCGAAACGAGAGCTCGCAGAAGCTTTTGGTTTACAGTTGGGCTTAGAGCATTAAAACACCTTTCTTTTTATGTGTATCTCGATTGGGTGGGAAATAGTTTTGAAAAAACTACTTTTTTTCGGCAAGGGGTTAGCCCACGATTTTTTCTAAAAACTGACAAAAAATAATTTTCGAGATTTATGCATCAATCGAAAGGAAAGTCGATGCTCTGTATTGAAGTATATTGTAGTGAAAAGCGCATCTTGTTTGGAAGCTTGGTTGAGGAATTAGACCAATCGATAGACAGTTTGTGATAGGCTTTGCGAAATTCTGTAACTTTACTTTTTCGCCAATATTTCCGAAACGAGAGCTCGCAGAAGCTTTTGGTTTACAGTTGGGCTTAGAGCATTAAAACACCTTTCTTTTGATGTGTATCTCGATTGGGTGGGAAATAGTTTTGAAAAAACAACTTTTTTTCGGCAAGGGGTTAGCCCACGAGTTAAGTTAAGTAAAGAGATTTATGCATCAATTGAAAGGAAAGGCGATGCTCTGTATTAAAGTATATTATAGTGAAAAGCGCATCTTGTTTGGAAGCTTGGTTGAGGAGTTAGACCAATCGATAGACAGTTTGTGATAGGCTTTGCGAAATTCTGTAACTTTACTTTTTCACCAATATTTCCGAAACGAGAGCTCGCAGAAGCTTTTGGTTTACAGTTGGGCTTAGAGCATTAAAACACCTTTCTTTTGATGTGTATCTCGATTGGGTGGGAAATAGTTTTGAAAAAACTACTTTTTTTCGGCAAGGGGTTAGCCCACGATTTTTTCCAAAAACTGACAAAAAATAACTTTCGAGATTTATGCATCAATTGAAAGGAAAGTCGATGCTCTGTATTGAAGTATATTATAGTGAAAAGCGCATCTTGTTTGGAAGCTTGGTTGAGGAGTTAGACCAATCGATAGACAGTTTGTGATAGGCTTTGCGAAATTCTGTAACTTTACATTTTCACCAATATTTCCGAAACGAGAGCTCGCAGAAGCTTTTGGTTTACAGTTGGGCTTAGAGCATTAAAACACCTTTCTTTTGATGTGTATCTCGATTGGGTGGGAAATAGTTTTGAAAAAACTACTTTTTTTCGGCAAGGGGTTAGCCCACGATTTTTTCGAAAAACTGACAAAAAATAATTTTCGAGATTTATGCATCAATCGAAAGGAAAGTCGATGCTCTGTATTGAAGTATATTGTAGTGAAAAGCGCATCTTGTTTGGAAGCTTGGTTGAGGAATTAGACCAATCGATAGACAGTTTGTGATAGGCTTTGCGAAATTCTGTAACTTTACTTTTTCGCCAATATTTCCGAAACGAGAGCTCGCAGAAGCTTTTGGTTTACAGTTGGGCTTAGAGCATTAAAACACCTTTCTTTTGATGTGTATCTCGATTGGGTGGGAAATAGTTTTGAAAAAACAACTTTTTTTCGGCAAGGGGTTAGCCCACGAGTTAAGTTAAGTAAAGAGATTTATGCATCAATTGAAAGGAAAGGCGATGCTCTGTATTAAAGTATATTATAGTGAAAAGCGCATCTTGTTTGGAAGCTTGGTTGAGGAGTTAGACCAATCGATAGACAGTTTGTGATAGGCTTTGCGAAATTCTGTAACTTTACATTTTCACCAATATTTCCGAAACGAGAGCTCGCAGAAGCTTTTGGTTTACAGTTGGGCTTAGAGCATTAAAACACCTTTCTTTTGATTTTTATCTCGATTGGGTGCGAAATAGTTTTGAAAAAACTACTTTTTTTCGGCAAGGGGTTAGCCCACGATTTTTTCTAAAAACTGACAAAAAATAATTTTCGAGATTTATGCATCAATTGAAAGGAAAGTCGATGCTCTGTATTGAAGTATATTGTAGTGAAAAGCGCATCTTGTTTGGAAGCTTGGTTGAGGAATTAGACCAATCGATAGACAGTTTGTGATAGGCTTTGCGAAATTCTGTAACTTTACTTTTTCACCAATATTTCGGAAACGAGAGCTCGCAGAAGCTTTTGGTTTACAGTTGGGCTTAGAGCATTAAAACACCTTTCTTTTGATGTGTATCTCGATTGGGTGGGAAATAGTTTTGAAAAAACTACTTTTTTTCGGCAAGGGGTTAGCCCACGATTTTTTCCAAAAACTGACAAAAAATAATTTTCGAGATTTATGCATCAATTGAAAGGAAAGTCGATGCTCTGTATTGAAGTATATTATAGTGAAAAGCGCATCTTGTTTGGAAGCTTGGTTGAGGAGTTAGACCAATCGATAGACAGTTTGTGATAGGCTTTGCGAAATTCTGTAACTTTACTTTTTCACCAATAATTCCGAAACGAGAGCTCGCAGAAGCTTTTGGTTTACAGTTGGGCTTAGAGCATTAAAACACCTTTCTTTTGATGTGTATCTCGATTGGGTGGGAAATAGTTTTGAAAAAACTACTTTTTTTCGGCAAGGGGTTAGCCCACGATTTTTTCCAAAAACTGACAAAAAATAAGTTTCGAGATTTATGCATCAATTGAAAGGAAAGTCGATGCTCTGTATTGAAGTATATTATAGTGAAAAGCGCATCTTGTTTGGAAGCTTGGTTGAGGAGTTAGACCAATCGATAGACAGTTTGTGATAGGCTTTGCGAAATTCTGTAACTTTACATTTTCACCAATATTTCCGAAACGAGAGCTCGCAGAAGCTTTTGGTTTACAGTTGGGCTTAGAGCATTAAAACACCTTTCTTTTGATGTGTATCTCGATTGGGTGGGAAATAGTTTTGAAAAAACTACTTTTTTTCGGCAAGGGGTTAGCCCACGATTTTTTCGAAAAACTGACAAAAAATAATTTTCGAGATTTATGCATCAATCGAAAGGAAAGTCGATGCTCTGTATTGAAGTATATTGTAGTGAAAAGCGCATCTTGTTTGGAAGCTTGGTTGAGGAATTAGACCAATCGATAGACAGTTTGTGATAGGCTTTGCGAAATTCTGTAACTTTACTTTTTCGCCAATATTTCCGAAACGAGAGCTCGCAGAAGCTTTTGGTTTACAGTTGGGCTTAGAGCATTAAAACACCTTTCTTTTGATGTGTATCTCGATTGGGTGGGAAATAGTTTTGAAAAAACAACTTTTTTTCGGCAAGGGGTTAGCCCACGAGTTAAGTTAAGTAAAGAGATTTATGCATCAATTGAAAGGAAAGGCGATGCTCTGTATTAAAGTATATTATAGTGAAAAGCGCATCTTGTTTGGAAGCTTGGTTGAGGAGTTAGACCAATCGATAGACAGTTTGTGATAGGCTTTGCGAAATTCTGTAACTTTACTTTTTCACCAATATTTCCGAAACGAGAGCTCGCAGAAGCTTTTGGTTTACAGTTGGGCTTAGAGCATTAAAACACCTTTCTTTTGATGTGTATCTCGATTGGGTGGGAAATAGTTTTGAAAAAACTACTTTTTTTCGGCAAGGGGTTAGCCCACGATTTTTTCCAAAAACTGACAAAAAATAAGTTTCGAGATTTATGCATCAATTGAAAGGAAAGTCGATGCTCTGTATTGAAGTATATTATAGTGAAAAGCGCATCTTGTTTGGAAGCTTGGTTGAGGAGTTAGACCAATCGATAGACAGTTTGTGATAGGCTTTGCGAAATTCTGTAACTTTACATTTTCACCAATATTTCCGAAACGAGAGCTCGCAGAAGCTTTTGGTTTACAGTTGGGCTTAGAGCATTAAAACACCTTTCTTTTGATGTGTATCTCGATTGGGTGGGAAATAGTTTTGAAAAAACTACTTTTTTTCGGCAAGGGGTTAGCCCACGATTTTTTCGAAAAACTGACAAAAAATAATTTTCGAGATTTATGCATCAATCGAAAGGAAAGTCGATGCTCTGTATTGAAGTATATTGTAGTGAAAAGCGCATCTTGTTTGGAAGCTTGGTTGAGGAATTAGACCAATCGATAGACAGTTTGTGATAGGCTTTGCGAAATTCTGTAACTTTACTTTTTCGCCAATATTTCCGAAACGAGAGCTCGCAGAAGCTTTTGGTTTACAGTTGGGCTTAGAGCATTAAAACACCTTTCTTTTGATGTGTATCTCGATTGGGTGGGAAATAGTTTTGAAAAAACAACTTTTTTTCGGCAAGGGGTTAGCCCACGAGTTAAGTTAAGTAAAGAGATTTATGCATCAATTGAAAGGAAAGGCGATGCTCTGTATTAAAGTATATTATAGTGAAAAGCGCATCTTGTTTGGAAGCTTGGTTGAGGAGTTAGACCAATCGATAGACAGTTTGTGATAGGCTTTGCGAAATTCTGTAACTTTACTTTTTCACCAATATTTCCGAAACGAGAGCTCGCAGAAGCTTTTGGTTTACAGTTGGGCTTAGAGCATTAAAACACCTTTCTTTTGATGTGTATCTCGATTGGGTGGGAAATAGTTTTGAAAAAACTACTTTTTTTCGGCAAGGGGTTAGCCCACGATTTTTTCGAAAAACTGACAAAAAAAAATTTTCGAGACTTATGCATCAATTGAAAGGAAAGTCAATGCTCTGTAGTGAAGTATATTGTAGTGAAAAGCGCATCTTGTTTGGAAGCTTGGTTGAGGAATTAGACCAATCGATAGACAGTTTGTGATAGGCTTTGCGAAATTCTGTAACTTTACTTTTTCACCAATAATTCCGAAACGAGAGCTCGCAGAAGCTTTTGGTTTGCAGTTGGGCTTAGAGCATTAAAACACCTTTCTTTTGATGTGCATCTCGATTGGGTGGGAAATAGTTTTGAAAAAATTACTTTTTTTCGGCAAGGGGTTAGCCCACGATTTTTTCTAAAAACTGACCAAAAATAATTTTCGAGATTTATGCATCAATTGAAAGGAAAGTCGATGCTCTGTATTGAAGTATATTGTAGTGAAAAGCTCATCTTGTTTGGAAGCTTGGTTGAGGAGTTAGACCAATCGATAGACAGTTTGTGATAGGCTTTGCGAAATTCTGTAACTTTACTTTTTCACCAATAATTCCGAAACGAGAGCTCGCAAAAGCTTTTGGTTTGCAGTTGGGCTTAGAGCATTAAAACACCTTTCTTTTGATGTGTATCTCGATTGGGTGGGAAATAGTTTTGAAAAAATTACTTTTTTTCGGCAAGGGGTTAGCCCACGATTTTTTCGAAAAACTGACAAAAAAAATTTTTCGAGACTTATGCATCAATTGAAAGGAAAGTCAATGCTCTGTAGTGAAGTATATTGTAGTGAAAAGCGCATCTTGTTTGGAAGCTTGGTTGAGGAATTAGACCAATCGATAGACAGTTTGTGATAGGCTTTGCGAAATTCTGTAACTTTACTTTTTCACCAATATTTCCGAAACGAGAGCTCGCAGAAGCTTTTGGTTTGCAGTTGGGCTTAGAGCATTAAAACACCTTTCTTTTGATGTGTATCTCGATTGGGTGGGAAATAGTTTTGAAAAAATCACTTTTTTTCGGCAAGGGGTTAGCCCACGATTTTTTCTAAAAACTGACAAAAAATAATTTTCGAGATTTATGCATCAATTGAAAGGAAAGTCGATGCTCTGTATTGAAGTATATTGTAGTGAAAAGCGCATCTTGTTTGGAAGCTTGGTTGAGGAGTTAGACCAATCGATAGACAGTTTGTGATAGGCTTTGCGATATTCTGTAACTTTACTTTTTCACCAATATTTCCGAAACGAGAGCTCGCAGAAGCTTTTGGTTTGCAGTTGGGCTTAGAGCATTAAAACACCTTTCTTTTGATGTGTATCTCAATTGGGTGGGAAATAGTTTTGAAAAAACTACTTTTTTTCGGCAAGGGGTTAGCCCACGATTTTTTCGAAAAACTGACAAAAAATAATTTTCGAGATTTATGCATCAATTGAAAGGAAAGTCGATGCTCTGTATTAAAGTATATTATAGTGAAAAGCGCATCTTGTTTGGAAGCTTGGTTGAGGAGTTAGACCAATCGATAGACAGTTTGTGATAGGCTTTGCGAAATTCTGTAACTTTACTTTTTCACCAATATTTCCGAAACGAGAGCTCGCAGAAGCTTTTGGTTTGCAGTTGGGCTTAGAGCATTAAAACACCTTTCTTTTGATGTGTATCTCGATTGGGTGGGAAATAGTTTTGAAACAATTACTTTTTTTCGGCAAGGGGTTAGCCCACGATTTTTTCGAAAAACTGACAAAAAATAATTTTCGAGATTTATGCATCAATTGAAAGGAAAGTCGATGCTCTGTATTGAAGTATATTATAGTGAAAAGCGCATCTTGTTTGGAAGCTTGGTTGAGGAGTTAGACCAATCGATAGACAGTTTGTGATAGGCTTTGCGAAATTCTGTAACTTTACTTTTTCACCAATATTTCCGAAACGAGAGCTCGCAGAAGCTTTTGGTTTGCAGTTGGGCTTAGAGCATTAAAACACCTTTCTTTTGATGTGCATCTCGATTGGGTGGGAAATAGTTTTGAAAAAATTACTTTTTTTCGGCAAGGGGTTAGCCCACGATTTTTTCTAAAAACTGACCAAAAATAATTTTCGAGATTTATGCATCAATTGAAAGGAAAGTCGATGCTCTGTATTGAAGTATATTGTAGTGAAAAGCTCATCTTGTTTGGAAGCTTGGTTGAGGAGTTAGACCAATCGATAGACAGTTTGTGATAGGCTTTGCGAAATTCTGTAACTACTTTTTCACCAATATTTCCGAAACGAGAGCTCGCAGAAGCTTTTGGTTTACAGTTGGGCTTAGAGCATTAAAACACCTTTCTTTTGATGTGTATCTCGATTGGGTGGGAAATAGTTTTGAAAAAATTACTTTTTTTCGGCAAGGGGTTAGCCCACGATTTTTTCGAAAAACTGACAAAAAATAATTTTCGAGATTTATGCATCAATTGAAAGGAAAGTCGATGCTCTGTATTGAAGTATATTGTAGTGAAAAGCGCATCTTGTTTGGAAGCTTGGTTGAGGAATTAGACCAATCGATAGACAGTTTGTGATAGGCTTTGCGAAATTCTGTAACTTTACTTTTTCACCAATAATTCCGAAACGAGAGCTCGCAAAAGCTTTTGGTTTGCAGTTGGGCTTAGAGCATTAAAACACCTTTCTTTTGATGTGTATCTCGATTGGGTGGGAAATAGTTATGAAAAAACAACTTTTTTTCGGCAAGGGGTTAGCCCACGATTTTTTCTAAAAACTGACAAAAAATAATTTTCGAGATTTATGCATCAATTGAAAGGAAAGGCGATGCTCTGTATTAAAGTATATTATAGTGAAAAGAGCATCTTGTTTGGAAGCTTGGTTGAGGAGTTAGACCAATCGATAGACAGTTTGTGATAGGCTTTGCGAAATTCTGTAACTTTACTTTTTCACCAATATTTCCGAAACGAGAGCTCGCAGAAGCTTTTGGTTTGCAGTTGGGCTTAGAGCATTAAAACACCTTTCTTTTGATGTGTATCTCGATTGGGTGGGAAATAGTTTTGAAAAAATCACTTTTTTTCGGCAAGGGGTTAGCCCACGATTTTTTCTAAAAACTGACAAAAAATAATTTTCGAGATTTATGCATCAATTGAAAGGAAAGGCGATGCTCTGTATTAAAGTATATTATAGTGAAAAGCGCATCTTGTTTGGAAGCTTGGTTGAGGAGTTAGACCAATCGATAGACAGTTTGTGATAGGCTTTGCGAAATTCTGTAACTTTACTTTTTCACCAATATTTCCGAAACGAGAGCTCGCAGAAGCTTTTGGTTTGCAGTTGGGCTTAGAGCATTAAAACACCTTTCTTTTGATGTGTATCTCGATTGGGTGGGAAATAGTTTTGAAAAAACAACTTTTTTTCGGCAAGGGGTTAGCCCACGATTTTTTCGAAAAACTGACAAAAAATAATTTTCGAGATTTATGCATCAATTGAAAGGAAAGTCGATGCTCTGTATTAAAGTATATTATAGTGAAAAGCGCATCTTGTTTGGAAGCTTGGTTGAGGAATTAGACCAATCGATAGACAGTTTGTGATAGGCTTTGCGAAATTCTGTAACTACTTTTTCACCAATATTTCCGAAACGAGAGCTCGCAGAAGCTTTTGGTTTACAGTTGGGCTTAGAGCATTAAAACACCTTTCTTTTGATGTGTATCTCGATTGGGTGGGAAATAGTTTTGAACAAACTACTTTTTTAGGCAAGGGGTTAGCCCACGACAAAAAATAATTTTCAAGATTTATGCATCAATTGAAAGGAAAGACGATACTCTGTATTTTAATATATTATAGTGAAAAGCGCATCTTGTTTGGAAGCTTGGTTGAGGAGTTAGACCAATCGATAGACAGTTTGTGATAGGCTTTGCGAAATTCTGTAACTTTACTTTTTCACCAATATTTCCGAAACGAGAGCTCGCAGAAGCTTTTGGTTTGCAGTTGGGCTTAGAGTATTAAAACACCTTTCTTTTGATGTGTATCTCGATTGGGTGGGAAATAGTTTTGAAAAAACTACTTTTTTTTCGGCAAGGGGTTAGCCCACGATTTTTTCGAAAAACTGACAAAAAATAATTTTCGAGATTTATGCATCAATTGAAAGGAATATATTATAGTGAAAAGCGCATCTTGTTTGGAAGCTTGGTTGAGGAGTTAGACCAATCGATAGACAGTTTGTGATAGGCTTTGCGAAATTCTGTAACTTTACTTTTTCACCAATAATTCCGAAACGAGAGCTCGCAAAAGCTTTTGGTTTGCAGTTGGGCTTAGAGCATTAAAACACCTTTCTTTTGATGTGTATCTCGATTGGGTGGGAAATAGTTTTGAAAAAACTACTTTTTTTTCGGCAAGGGGTTAGCCCACGATTTTTTCGAAAAACTGACAAAAAATAATTTTCGAGATTTATGCATCAATTGAAAGGAAAGTCGATGCTCTGTATTGAAGTATATTATAGTGAAAAGCGCATCTTGTTTGGAAGCTTGGTTGAGGAGTTAGACCAATCGATAGACAGTTTGTGATAGTCTTTGCCAAATTCTGTAACTTTACTTTTTCACCAATAATTCCGAAACGAGAGCTCGCAAAAGCTTTTGGTTTGCAGTTAGGCTTAGAGCATTAAAACACCTTTCTTTTGATGTGTATCTCGATTGGGTGGGAAATAGTTTTGAAAAAACTACTTTTTTTTCGGCAAGGGGTTAGCCCACGATTTTTTCGAAAAACTGACAAAAAATAGTTTTCGAGATTTATGCATCAATTGAAAGGAAAGTCGATGCTCTGTGTTGAAGTATATTATAGTGAAAAGCGCATCTTGTTTGGAAGCTTGGTTGAGGAATTAGACCAATCGATAGACAGTTTGTGATAGGCTTTGCGAAATTCTGTAACTTTACTTTTTCACCAATATTTCCGAAACGAGAGCTCGCAGAAGCTTTTGGTTTGCAGTTGGGCTTAGAGCATTAAAACACCTTTCTTTTGATGTGTATCTCGATTGGGTGGGAAATAGTTTTGAAAAAACTACTTTTTTTTCGGCAAGGGGTTAGCCCACGATTTTTTCCAAAAACTGACAAAAAATAAGTTTCGAGATTTATGCATCAATTGAAAGGAAAGTCGATGCTCTGTATTGAAGTATATTATAGTGAAAAGCGCATCTTGTTTGGAAGCTTGGTTGAGGAATTAGACCAATCGATAGACAGTTTGTGATAGGCTTTGCGAAATTCTGTAACTTTACTTTTTCACCAATATTTCCGAAACGAGAGCTCGCAGAAGCTTTTGGTTTGCAGTTGGGCTTAGAGCATTAAAACACCTTTCTTTTGATGTGTATCTCGATTGGGTGGGAAATAGTTTTGAAAAAACTACTTTTTTTCGGCAAGGGGTCAGCCCACGATTTTTTCGAAAAACTGACAAAAAATAATTTTCGAGATTTATGCATCAATTGAAAGGAATATATTATAGTGAAAAGCGCATCTTGTTTGGAAGCTTGGTTGAGGAGTTAGACCAATCGATAGACAGTTTGTGATAGGCTTTGCGAAATTCTGTAACTTTACTTTTTCACCAATATTTCCGAAACGAGAGCTCGCAGAAGCTTTTGGTTTGCAGTTGGGCTTAGAGCATTAAAACACCTTTCTTTTGATGTGTATCTCGATTGGGTGGGAAATAGTTTTGAAAAAACTACTTTTTTTTCGGCAAGGGGTTAGCCCACGATTTTTTCCAAAAACTGACAAAAAATAAGTTTCGAGATTTATGCATCAATTGAAAGGAAAGTCAGTGCTCTGTATTGAAGTATATTATAGTGAAAAGCGCATCTTGTTTGGAAGCTTGGTTGAGGAATTAGACCAATCGATAGGCAGTTTGTGATAGGCTTTGCGAAATTCTGTTACTACTTTTTCACGAATATTTCCGAAACGAGAGCTCGCAGAAGCTTTTGGTTTGCAGTTGGGCTTAGAGCATTAAAACACCTTTCTTTTGATGTGCATCTCGATTGGGTGGGAAATAGTTTTGAAAAAATTACTTTTTTTCGGCAAGGGGTTAGCCCACGATTTTTTCTAAAAACTGACCAAAAATAATTTTCGAGATTTATGCATCAATTGAAAGGAAAGTCGATGCTCTGTATTGAAGTATATTGCAGTGAAAAGCTCATCTTGTTTGGAAGCTTGGTTGAGGAGTTAGACCAATCGATAGACAGTTTGTGATAGGCTTTGCGAAATTCTGTAACTTTACTTTTTCACCAATAATTCCGAAACGAGAGCTCGCAAAAGCTTTTGGTTTGCAGTTGGGCTTAGAGCATTAAAACACCTTTCTTTTGATGTGTATCTCGATTGGGTGGGAAATAGTTATGAAAAAACTACTTTTTTTCGGCAAGGGGTTAGCCCACGATTTTTTCTAAAAACTGACAAAAAATAATTTTCGAGATTTATGCATCAATTGAAAGGAAAGGCGATGCTCTGTATTAAAGTATATTATAGTGAAAAGAGCATCTTGTTTGGAAGCTTGGTTGAGGAGTTAGACCAATCGATAGACAGTTTGTGATAGGCTTTGCGAAATTCTGTAACTTTACTTTTTCACCAATATTTCCGAAACGAGAGCTCGCAGAAGCTTTTGGTTTGCAGTTGGGCTTAGAGCATTAAAACACCTTTCTTTTGATGTGTATCTCGATTGGGTGGGAAATAGTTTTGAAAAAACTACTTTTTTTCGGCAAGGGGTTAGCCCACGATTTTTTCGAAAAACTGACAAAAAATAACTTTCGAGGTTTATGCATCAATTGAAAGGAAAGACAATGCTCTGTATTGAAGTATATTTTAGTGAAAAGCGCATCTTGTTTGGAAGCTTGGTTAAGGAATTAGACCAATCGATAGACAGTTTGTAATAGGCTTTGCGAAATTCTGTAACTTTACTTTTTCACCAATAATTCCGAAACGAGAGCTCGCAGAAGCTTTTGGTTTGCAGTTGGGCTTAAAGCATTAAAACACCTTTCTTTTGATGTGCATCTCGATTGGGTGGGAAATAGTTTTGAAAAAATTACTTTTTTTCGGCAAGGGGTTAGCCCACGATTTTTTCGAAAAACTGACAAAAAATAACTTTCGAGATTTATGCATCAATTGAAAGGAAAGACAATGCTCTGTATTGAAGTATATTTTAGTGAAAAGCGCATCTTGTTTGGAAGCTTGGTTGAGGAATTAGACCAATCGATAGGCAGTTTGTGATAGGCTTTGCGAAATTCTGTTACTACTTTTTCACGAATATTTCCGAAACGAGAGCTCGCAGAAGCTTTTGGTTTGCAGTTGGGCTTAGAGCATTAAAACACCATTCTTTTGATGTGTATCTCGATTGGGTGGGAAATAGTTTTGAAAAAATTACTTTTTTTCGGCAAGGGGTCAGCCCACGATTTTTTCGAAAAACTGACAAAAAATAATTTTCGAGATTTATGCATCAATTGAAAGGAATATATTATAGTGAAAAGCGCATCTTGTTTGGAAGCTTGGTTGAGGAGTTAGACCAATCGATAGACAGTTTGTGATAGGCTTTGCGAAATTCTGTAACTTTACTTTTTCACCAATATTTCCGAAACGAGAGCTCGCAGAAGCTTTTGGTTTGCAGTTGGGCTTAGAGCATTAAAACACCTTTCTTTTGATGTGTATCTCGATTGGGTGGGAAATAGTTTTGAAAAAACTGCTTTTTTTTCGGCAAGGGGTTAGCCCACGATTTTTTCCAAAAACTGACAAAAAATAAGTTTCCAGATTTATGCATCAATTGAAAGGAAAGTCAGTGCTCTGTATTGAAGTATATTATAGTGAAAAGCGCATCTTGTTTGGAAGCTTGGTTGAGGAATTAGACCAATCGATAGGCAGTTTGTGATAGGCTTTGCGAAATTCTGTAACTTTACTTTTTCACCAATATTTCCGAAACGAGAGCTCGCAGAAGCTTTTGGTTTGCAGTTGGGCTTAGAGCATTAAAACACCTTTCTTTTGATGTGTATCTCGATTGGGTGGGAAATAGTTTTGAAAAAATCACTTTTTTCGGCAAGGGGTTAGCCCACGATTTTTTCGAAAAACTGACAAAAAAAATTTTTCGAGATTTATGCATCAATTGAAAGGAAAGTCAATGCTCTGTATTGAAGTATATTGTAGTGAAAAGCGCATCTTGTTTGGAAGCTTGGTTGAGGAATTAGACCAATCGATAGACAGTTTGTGATAGGCTTTGCGAAATTCTGTAACTTTACTTTTTCACCAATAATTCCGAAACGAGAGCTCGCAAAAGCTTTTGGTTTGCAGTTGGGCTTAGAGCATTAAAACACCTTTCTTTTGATGTGCATCTCGATTGGGTGGGAAATAGTTTTGAAAAAATTACTTTTTTTCGGCAAGGGGTTAGCCCACGATTTTTTCGAAAAACTGACAAAAAATAACTTTCGAGATTTATGCATCAATTGAAAGGAAAGACAATGCTCTGTATTGAAGTATATTTTAGTGAAAAGCGCATCTTGTTTGGAAGCTTGGTTGAGGAATTAGACCAATCGATAGGCAGTTTGTGATAGGCTTTGCGAAATTCTGTTACTACTTTTTCACGAATATTTCCGAAACGAGAGCTCGCAGAAGCTTTTGGTTTGCAGTTGGGCTTAGAGCATTAAAACACCTTTCTTTTGATGTGTATCTCGATTGGGTGGGAAATAGTTTTGAAAAAATTACTTTTTTTCGGCAAGGGGTCAGCCCACGATTTTTTCGAAAAACTGACAAAAAATAATTTTCGAGATTTATGCATCAATTGAAAGGAATATATTATAGTGAAAAGCGCATCTTGTTTGGAAGCTTGGTTGAGGAGTTAGGCCAATCGATAGACAGTTTGTGATAGGCTTTGCGAAATTCTGTAACTTTACTTTTTCACCAATATTTCCGAAACGAGAGCTCGCAGAAGCTTTTGGTTTGCAGTTGGGCTTAGAGCATTAAAACACCTTTCTTTTGATGTGTATCTCGATTGGGTGGGAAATAGTTTTGAAAAAACTACTTTTTTTTCGGCAAGGGGTTAGCCCACGATTTTTTCCAAAAACTGACAAAAAATAAGTTTCGAGATTTATGCATCAATTGAAAGGAAAGTCAGTGCTCTGTATTGAAGTATATTATAGTGAAAAGCGCATCTTGTTTGGAAGCTTGGTTGAGGAATTAGACCAATCGATAGGCAGTTTGTGATAGGCTTTGCGAAATTCTGTTACTACTTTTTCACGAATATTTCCGAAACGAGAGCTCGCAGAAGCTTTTGGTTTGCAGTTGGGCTTAGAGCATTAAAACACCTTTCTTTTGATGTGCATCTCGATTGGGTGGGAAATAGTTTTGAAAAAATCACTTTTTTCGGCAAGGGGTTAGCCCACGATTTTTTCGAAAAACTGACAAAAAAATTTTTTCGAGATTTATGCATCAATTGAAAGGAAAGTCAATGCTCTGTATTGAAGTATATTGTAGTGAAAAGCGCATCTTGTTTGGAAGCTTGGTTGAGGAATTAGACCAATCGATAGACAGTTTGTGATAGGCTTTGCGAAATTCTGTAACTTTACTTTTTCACCAATAATTCCGAAACGAGAGCTCGCAAAAGCTTTTGGTTTGCAGTTGGGCTTAGAGCATTAAAACACCTTTCTTTTGATGTGTATCTCGATTGGGTGGGAAATAGTTATGAAAAAACTACTTTTTTTCGGCAAGGGGTTAGCCCACGATTTTTTCTAAAAACTGACAAAAAATAATTTTCGAGATTTATGCATCAATTGAAAGGAAAGGCGATGCTCTGTATTAAAGTATATTGTAGTGAAAAGAGCATCTTGTTTGGAAGCTTGGTTGAGGAGTTAGACCAATCGATAGACAGTTTGTGATAGGCTTTGCGAAATTCTGTAACTTTACTTTTTCACCAATATTTCCGAAACGAGAGCTCGCAGAAGCTTTTGGTTTGCAGTTGGGCTTAGAGCATTAAAACACCTTTCTTTTGATGTGTATCTCGATTGGGTGGGAAATAGTTTTGAAAAAACTACTTTTTTTCGGCAAGGGGTTAGCCCACGATTTTTTCGAAAAACTGACAAAAAATAACTTTCGAGATTTATGCATCAATTGAAAGGAAAGACAATGCTCTGTATTGAAGTATATTTTAGTGAAAAGCGCATCTTGTTTGGAAGCTTGGTTAAGGAATTAGACCAATCGATAGACAGTTTGTAATAGGCTTTGCGAAATTCTGTAACTTTACTTTTTCACCAATAATTCCGAAACGAGAGCTCGCAGAAGCTTTTGGTTTGCAGTTGGGCTTAAAGCATTAAAACACCTTTCTTTTGATGTGCATCTCGATTGGGTGGGAAATAGTTTTGAAAAAATTACTTTTTTTCGGCAAGGGGTTAGCCCACGATTTTTTCGAAAAACTGACAAAAAATAACTTTCGAGATTTATGCATCAATTGAAAGGAAAGACAATGCTCTGTATTGAAGTATATTTTAGTGAAAAGCGCATCTTGTTTGGAAGCTTGGTTGAGGAATTAGACCAATCGATAGGCAGTTTGTGATAGGCTTTGCGAAATTCTGTTACTACTTTTTCACGAATAATTCCGAAACGAGAGCTCGCAGAAGCTTTTGGTTTGCAGTTGGGCTTAGAGCATTAAAACACCTTTCTTTTGATGTGTATCTCGATTGGGTGGGAAATAGTTTTGAAAAAATTACTTTTTTTCGGCAAGGGGTCAGCCCACGATTTTTTCGAAAAACTGACAAAAAATAATTTTCGAGATTTATGCATCAATTGAAAGGAATATATTATAGTGAAAAGCGCATCTTGTTTGGAAGCTTGGTTGAGGAGTTAGACCAATCGATAGACAGTTTGTGATAGGCTTTGCGAAATTCTGTAACTTTACTTTTTCACCAATATTTCCGAAACGAGAGCTCGCAGAAGCTTTTGGTTTGCAGTTGGGCTTAGAGCATTAAAACACCTTTCTTTTGATGTGTATCTCGATTGGGTGGGAAATAGTTTTGAAAAAACTACTTTTTTTTCGGCAAGGGGTTAGCCCACGATTTTTTCCAAAAACTGACAAAAAATAAGTTTCGAGATTTATGCATCAATTGAAAGGAAAGTCAGTGCTCTGTATTGAAGTATATTATAGTGAAAAGCGCATCTTGTTTGGAAGCTTGGTTGAGGAATTAGACCAATCGATAGGCAGTTTGTGATAGGCTTTGCGAAATTCTGTTACTACTTTTTCACGAATATTTCCGAAACGAGAGCTCGCAGAAGCTTTTGGTTTGCAGTTGGGCTTAGAGCATTAAAACACCTTTCTTTTGATGTGCATCTCGATTGGGTGGGAAATAGTTTTGAAAAAATTACTTTTTTTCGGCAAGGGGTTAGCCCACGATTTTTTCTAAAAACTGACCAAAAATAATTTTCGGGATTTATGCATCAATTGAAAGGAAAGTCGATGCTCTGTATTGAAGTATATTGCAGTGAAAAGCTCATCTTGTTTGGAAGCTTGGTTGAGGAGTTAGACCAATCGATAGACAGTTTGTGATAGGCTTTGCGAAATTCTGTAACTTTACTTTTTCACCAATATTTCCGAAACGAGAGCTCGCAGAAGCTTTTGGTTTGCAGTTGGGCTTAGAGCATTAAAACACCTTTCTTTTGATGTGTATCTCGATTGGGTGGGAAATAGTTTTGAAAAAATCACTTTTTTCGGCAAGGGGTTAGCCCACGATTTTTTCGAAAAACTGACAAAAAAAATTTTTCGAGATTTATGCATCAATTGAAAGGAAAGTCAATGCTCTGTATTGAAGTATATTGTAGTGAAAAGCGCATCTTGTTTGGAAGCTTGGTTGAGGAATTAGACCAATCGATAGACAGTTTGTGATAGGCTTTGCGAAATTCTGTAACTTTACTTTTTCACCAATAATTCCGAAACGAGAGCTCGCAAAAGCTTTTGGTTTGCAGTTGGGCTTAGAGCATTAAAACACCTTTCTTTTGATGTGTATCTCGATTGGGTGGGAAATAGTTATGAAAAAACTACTTTTTTTCGGCAAGGGGTTAGCCCACGATTTTTTCGAAAAACTGACAAAAAATAACTTTCGAGATTTATGCATCAATTGAAAGGAAAGACAATGCTCTGTATTGAAGTATATTTTAGTGAAAAGCGCATCTTGTTTGGAAGCTTGGTTAAGGAATTAGACCAATCGATAGACAGTTTGTAATAGGCTTTGCGAAATTCTGTAACTTTACTTTTTCACCAATAATTCCGAAACGAGAGCTCGCAGAAGCTTTTGGTTTGCAGTTGGGCTTAAAGCATTAAAACACCTTTCTTTTGATGTGCATCTCGATTGGGTGGGAAATAGTTTTGAAAAAATTACTTTTTTTCGGCAAGGGGTTAGCCCACGATTTTTTCGAAAAACTGACAAAAAATAACTTTCGAGATTTATGCATCAATTGAAAGGAAAGACAATGCTCTGTATTGAAGTATATTTTAGTGAAAAATGCATCTTGTTTGGAAGCTTGGTTAAGGAATTAGACCAATCGATAGACAGTTTGTAATAGGCTTTGCGAAATTCTGTAACTTTACTTTTTCACCAATAATTCCGAAACGAGAGCTCGCAGAAGCTTTTGGTTTGCAGTTGGGCTTAAAGCATTAAAACACCTTTCTTTTGATGTGCATCTCGATTGGGTGGGAAATAGTTTTGAAAAAATTACTTTTTTTCGGCAAGGGGTTAGCCCACGATTTTTTCTAAAAACTGACCAAAAATAATTTTCGAGATTTATGCATCAATTGAAAGGAAAGTCGATGCTCTGTATTGAAGTATATTGTAGTGAAAAGCTCATCTTGTTTGGAAGCTTGGTTGAGGAGTTAGACCAATCGATAGACAGTTTGTGATAGGGTTTGCGAAATTCTGTAACTTTACTTTTTCACCAATATTTCCGAAACGAGAGCTCGCAGAAGCTTTTGGTTTGCAGTTGGGCTTAGAGCATTAAAACAACTTTCTTTTGATGTGTATCTCGATTGGGTGGGAAATAGTTTTGAAAAAATCACTTTTTTTCGGCAAGGGGTTAGCCCACGATTTTTTCGAAAAACTGACAAAAAAAAATTTTCGAGACTTATGCATCAATTGAAAGGAAAGTCGATGCTCTGTATTGAAGTATATTGTAGTGAAAAGCGCATCTTGTTTGGAAGCTTGGTTGAGGAATTAGACCAATCGATAGACAGTTTGTGATAGGCTTTGCGAAATTCTGTAACTTTACTTTTTCACCAATATTTCCGAAACGAGAGCTCGCAGAAGCTTTTGGTTTGCAGTTGGGCTTAGAGCATTAAAACACCTTTCTTTTGATGTGTATCTCGATTGGGTGGGAAATAGTTTTGAACAAACTACTTTTTTTCGGCAAGGGGTTAGCCCACGATTTTTTCGAAAAACTGACAAAAAATAATTTTCGAGATTTATGCATCAATTGAAATTAATATATTATAGTGAAAAGCGCATCTTGTTTGGAAGCTTGGTTGAGGAATTAGACCAATCGATAGCCATTTGTGATAGGCTTTGCGAAATTCTGTAACTTTACTTTTTCACCAATATTGCCGAAACGAGAGCTTGCAGAAGCTTTTGGTTTGCAGTTATTATTTTACATGTAAAAAGGCAAGTATTATTTAAGAGAAACAAATGAATGTTCATAAACTATGTAACTTTACTTTTCGATACTCTTAAAGCTTTTGATCATTATTAGAGAATCTTACTTTCATCAAAATAAAAATAAATTAATAAAATGAATGCATCAATAACTCATACAATCTGTTCTTAACTGAACATTATTAGGCACAATTAATTTTGTTATAAACTTGCAATTCCGTAAAGCTAACAACTTTTGACTCAATCAGTGCAGTGTAGGTAAACCACCGAACAGCTATTCACTACTCAAGGCAGTGGAAGAGTAATTTTTGAGAAACGTTTTTAGTTTGAATTCGAACTTCGAATGGAACTGAATCGCTACCGGTTGGGGTCTTGTTTCGAAAAGTTAATTAAATTTGAAGTTAATCAAAGTTTTGTCTTACCAATAATTAAGAATTATTTTGGTAAGTAGTCACTCATGTTAAAGTTGTCTTTTTTAATTGCTTATACATTAGTTTTTAATCTTAATTTGAGTGTAGAGATATGTGAACCTTATCTTTTTATTTATGAGTTTATTAGTCACTTTAAGGTGGATATTATTCATAGGAAAGCTTTATGCAGCTTCGTTTCTATTGTAAAACCAATTTGTTGCACGTCAGTAAAGTTAACATGTGGAGGAAAAGCTTTATTATAAATATAAACAAAAATAAAATACATATTTGGGTTGCACGAACTTGCTGTTGTATACAAAGAGTCTGTTTCAAAATAGTACCTTTGTATATTTTGTCAATGTCACACAAAAATTAAAGGTGGGATGACTACCTCCCATCCGTGCCCTTAAGTCGATTTTTCTAGAACTTAAATAAATTATTAATAAGTTCATATCATTCTTTGTTCACATAACACTTGAGTTGAAAATCATTTCTAATCATTTTTACTTGCGATACGTAGAAACCTTAATGGCAAGTTTTGCATTCATAAAAAATTTCAAACTCGAGATTTTAATCAAACATGACATAACAATGTTAAAGAAGACGAAATAATTGGATCCCCCGATTTCATTCGTCTTTTTTTTAAAATACCAGTAGTCCCTTAACAAAAGGTTTGGGGACTTGGCTCCAAAAGAGTACTCTCTCAGGAACTCATGAACTGATTTAAATAATTGTTTGATGCACAAACTCATGTTAACCTTATAATATTGAATGATAAAAAATGTAAATAATTTTGTTTTGAATTTTTAAAAACGGTCCAATTTTCAAAGGCTCTTCCGCATAGATCCAGCTGAATTTGAGCGATGGCCTGTGTTATGTTTACCTTTAGGGCATCAGTCGCTTGTGGTTTATTTGCATAGGCCTGCGACTTCAAGAAACCCCACAGGAAAAGTCTAGGGTCAAATCGCATGACCTTGGTGACCAATTCTCATCACACCTGAGAGATACCCTGACCCTCAAATTGTTCATGCAAAATGTGAATCGTGGGGTTTGCTGTTTCGAACGTAGCGACATCCTGCTTGTCAATATAGTTCAATTTGGGCTATAACAAAATTAGTTATCATCGTTATATGGTCATGACCTTTGAGCTCCTGGGTCAGTTGGATCTTTTACGGGTGTGGGACCATGTTCCGACGCAAAATTCGCCAAGTTAAAGTCTGAGAAAGGCCGAGTTCCTGTGCACGGGGAGGAATAGACTGCATCGGGTTCTGCTGCACACTTTTACGGACCGCGGTGATGTTCTCGGTCGATTTTTTCGTTCCTTGAAAGTACGGGTGTTGTTTGATTGTTTACTGGACCAGTCGTCTCAAATGTGGCCACCAAACGTTGAAGAGTCATCTGATTGATAAAACAAAATTGCCGCTAATTTAAAAACCCTATATTTTTTTACAAAGTCCTTTCTGCATATTTCTGTGTTATTATCTGAAAAGAACATTTCTTGAAGTCGATATCTCTACTGGTTCGACAAATCGGACCGATTTTAATAAGTTCATATGAGAAGTGAATAACGTTTTAATGAGGGGTACAATTCGGAAATTATTCAAAAAATCAAAGTAAAAACAATTTTTGAATTTTCTTTCTTTCCAAAAATAATTTTTTACAAATAATCTACAACTAATTGCATATTTAAACGAAAAACTTCTCCTAACTATCTAAAGCCTCCATCCAAACGAGTTTCTTTTAACCCTTCCCACCCGGGTCTTGGTTATCGCTCTCCGATGGATGGTTGATCCTCCTGTCAAAATATCCACTTATCCAAATTTCATTCATTCTCAAACCCTTATATCCTTGCATCAGTTTCCCAAGGACCTCAAGATTCCTTAGCTCCATGCCAAGTTAACTAAACATTTATCTGAAGCCAATACTGATCATCGTAATGTTATATTCCGTCTACAAACTTTATAGCTTTTTTGCAAGATATACGAGATTCTGTTTGCTTTGAAGGTAAAACAAATACAAACATAAAGGTATTAATCTACCAAGAAGGCCTAGTTACCAAACGGGATGGTTTTGAAATTTCTTCTTAAAAAGCGTGAGAAGACCTACCCTCTTTTACTTCCTTTATCCAGTCCAGACATGAAGAATTAGTATCGCTCCTAACTTGAAGACAACTAAGCCTAAATTTCGTAGCCTTTATTATCAAAATGTAAGATGGTTAAGGTCTTTAACGTCTGCCGTCTTTAATAGCTCCCAAAACCAACCTTATACCCGATTTAATTAGTATTGAACTCTTAACAAACGAATATTCTATCTATCGAATGGATGTCGTGAAAATACGCAATATGAATAGTTATTTTGAAAGTTCATTACTTCATATTCCTAACTTAATCGAATTTGAAGCTGTATCCGCTAAGATTACCCTCAACCTAAGTTTTGTCTATTACAACTTGCTTAAACAAGTGCAACCTAATGTTTTGATCATCGTCCTTGGCGACTTTAATCTTCCCCATCTTAATTTTTCCACCTTAGATGATCAGACATCCTTCATTCCAACTAGCATCTCCTCCGAATTTGAATCTAAATCGCTGCTCATTGATCGTCTATCAGATTGTGGTCTTCTTCAACTAAATGGAGTAGCAAACTTTATGGGGAGACACCTCGTTCTCATCTTTTCCTCTGATTGCGATAACTGCGTCATGTTCGCAAGCCCTCACCTTCTCTCAACCTTGGATCTTGGATGAACAAAAATCAGACTTAAGAGCTTTTGACTCTTAGAACGTAGAAGTAGTGTTGCTATTATTTCGATCACAGCCGTTTATAGAACCTATTGTTGAAAAATTACTTTTTAGAATCTATTTTCAATTACTTATTTTTTGAAAATTTTTCACACCCGTAGACGTTATCTTTGACGTTGACGACTTTTCTTACAATCTGCAATAGTTTCTTCTTCGGTCCACTTCAATTTTTGTCCACTAATTTCACGCATAAGAAATCACTAGTTCGGCAGCAGAATTTATACTCCGTAACAATTGCAGCACACCTTAGAAGGCGCACCTACCAAAAAATCTCTCCAAACACTAACATGTTGAGTATTGAGAAACTTTCTAACAATCATTATAAATAATAAATAAACTTTCAAAGCTTCCTGACTCACGATGACTGTGAAGGAGAGTGTGTTAAGGCATTTCACATTCACGTTGTTCGGCTAAAGAACGGATATCTTTTCTAAACAGTACGACAGAAGTTGGACTTAAGGTTAAACTGAAAGCCATTTCTAGAAAAGCAAGTTGTACTGTTGAACTTTTTAAGGGCAGGAATGAAACTTGATATTTCATAGAGCATAGGCCGTTAAAATAACAGGAGAAGACGATTTCATTATATTATTTTCAACGATAATTTCAAAAAGAACACAATTTTGACTCTTTACATCATTAATTTGCCCTAACAGCTCAAATTTTAATTGTTCCACAAAACGACCCAAAAGTGTTTAAGTTTTCCAAATTGTAATGACAACTTTAAACATTTTTGACACGAATTTTTTCCTGACCTATGCTGTGCTAGACCAAGTTCACAACCTTAACTTTTTGCTGTCATTTCTCCGAAATGATCCTCACGTTTTCCAACTTCATAGTTATTCAGAGCTGTTTTGTAAAACATTAATTGAGCTTTCTTTATATTTCCAGACCACATCAAAAATGGCTTCGAATGCTCCATCAAAATTTAAAAAGAATACAAAAAAGAAGATCATCTTTAAACACGATCAACATTCGTCAGTTGGTTCTTCAATGCTCAGCAATTTCTACAAACAAGCAGAGTTCTGTGACATTTCCGTGTTAGCTGGAATCAATGGAGTCAGTATTCAAGCTCATCGAATTGTCTTGTGTGCATATAGTGAATACTTCTTGGAAATATTGCAAAGCACTAAACACTCTTCAACGCTGCAGTATCAAGTTCAAATTAAAGAAATCGAAGCTTCAACACTCAAACCCATAATCGAATTCATGTATTTCGGTTCGATTGAACTGAGTTTCGAAACGGTAGCAGATCTATTAAAAGCAGCTTCATTTCTGAAAATTGAACCATTAATTAAGGGTTGCTGTAGCTTCGTTGAGAAAAACATAGATTATAGAAACTCTTTAAGCTGGTATCAATTGGCATGTGACTTCACTCTACCCCGGCTTAAAGAAAATATCCTTACACATATCTGCAATAACTTTGACACCATTTCAAAACACAAACAACTAACGATGCTAACTGAAAATCAATTCGAGCAGCTGCTAGAAAGTATCAAAATGGCCACAACGAAAAACTTCTTGGCAGAAGAGGCGTTTCTGGCGATAGTCGCATGGATAAATTATGATCAACCAAATCGTGAACATTTGGTTCCTCAGCTTTTGTCAAAAGTTAGTTTTGAAAATCTAACGCTTGAATTCATCATGAAAAACAGAAAGATCGTGTGCAGAAATATTGAAAGCTACGAACTGGTTTGTAGTTGGCTTCAATGGCATTTGTCACCGGAAACCCGACCCGAAAGAAATACAACGAAACAAAAACACGACAGACTGACAATTGTACAAAATTGTAAGTTGGTAAATTTTAGGATATTTGACATCAAAACGTATGACTCTAATTTGAAATTATGGTCGATAGAACGAACTCTGTCACCTGTAACAGATTACGAAATTTCTTCAACTATTTTATGTGATAACAAACTCCTTGCAGCAACTAATATTCATTTTACACATATATTAGAATGTATTGACCTACAAACTTGCAAGAAGTCCCTGATTCAATCACAGAGTAATAAAGTCATTTTGCAAATGGCATTTCTAAAAGGATATTTGTGTGTTCTATTCTTCCTTCGGTCTTTTGAAGTTTCCCTTGAATTGTATAGTTTTTCAAGACGTCAATGGGAGAATAAAGTTCTGCCATTTCTACCAACAATGTTTTGTAAATTAGTTACCAATGATGAAATGTTATATCTTCTTGATTTTACTGTAGGCAGCTTAGGTTTATATAATATCTTTTTAAATCAATGGAGACTTGAAAATATTAGAAAAGAGGCATTAATTAATTTTGGTTTAGCAGTAGATGAAAGATTTCTATATATACTTGGTGGTAAATTGGAAGAAGAAATTATCGACAAAGTTAAATGTTATAATTTATCTGACAATTCCTGGTCAACATTGGCATCACTTCCTCAAGCTCGGGAACAATTTAATGCAGTGATTTGTGAAAACAAAATTTTAACTTCTGATGGTTTCTATGTTGATGAGTACAATATTGATAATGATACATGGGAAACTTTCAGCTCTTTAAAAACACGAAAAAAAGGAGGAGTTAAAATTATTTCTTGGGAAACTAATCCCTAATTCAGGCAGGAACAAAAACTTAAATCAACTCTACTTTGGAATTGTCTATTTAATGGGTGTTTTTTTTTTAGTTAAACAACAAATTAAGTTGGCAACATTGTTTTAACTGGCGACCATTTTGTAAGCTGTGAAGTGACTCGTTTTTAATTTGATTTGACTTTTCAACACCAATAGACTGGCTCCTGAACAACATCTCAAAGTTCTGCAAATTTATTCTGACAAATTTTTTACAAGCGGATTATGTTTAAAGGTTAAGGGATACGTCAATTAACTAAGCTAAATTGTTTGTACCTAGTCTAGTCATAAGAACTGATACTGATGCACCGATATTTTAAAAAATCTGGTTTTCCGTTTTAAGAATTATTCGAAATGGTAGCCATTTTTGTTTTACTGCACGAGCACGACTTGAGACGATACCCTGGCCAATCGTGTGTCGATCACAGCATTCGACTCATTTATTCAAGACCTCGCTTTAAGAACCCAATATTTGGGAGTAGAGTAGAGCACAGGCTATGCCCTTTAAAACGGACCTTGTGAACTGGAGCAGAATCTAGTCTTATGTCTTAAGTTTGCTTTGGAACATTGTTTGATTAAGAGGCCATACGAAAACTTGAAAACTGTTGTTTGATAAACTTTTGCCGAATTTTCACAAAAATGAAGTTCGCAAACTTCATGATAGCTCACTCCTGACCATACCATTTTGTTTGCGGGATAGTGGCCTTTTTCTTCCTTTTTGGAATGAGTTCAGACACTTCTGAATAATGCTTCGACTTTAATCATTTTTACCATTAGTGGATAGAATTTGTCGGTGAGCAGTCTTCGTTCACATTTCTTCACATTTTTGCTGCAATGAAACTGTAAGCATTTGTCCATTGTGTCTTTTGTAGTCACTGACTCCGCACAGTTTTCTTGTATTGGTAAGAGACATGCATTTCTGAAAGATGTTAAGACAAGATTGTCTGTTTTCTTAATGATTTTCTTCTAATTTGAGGCTGCACGGCTGCATAGAAGGCCTATGGTCACTTACTCCAGTAGTACCTTTGAACAATTTTATCGTACAATAAACAAAACAACTTGTGATTTCCATCGGCTGCAAGATTCGAACGATATTTGGAAAAGCCACAATTATTGACGAAATCGTTTAGTAACTGCATAGGTTCATGTTACGGACCCATGACTTGTAATCCAAGACCATGCGATTTAACAAACTCAAACTATTTTCTTTTGACTGTTTTCTGTGAAGATATGTGAAGTCGCTATACGCCGCTATGATAAAACGGACAACTGACAATTTTGAGGACAATATTCGCCACGTTATCGACAATATTCTCTCATATATCGTCGCTTGAAAAGCAAACTGACATAAGTCAAAATTTGTGAGTTTTCATTAAAGTTAAAAAAGATAAAGTTTTTTTCAACACCTATCGAACTTAAGGTTCTGCAAGGTGTTCATAATACTTTTCTTGCAGATATTTCTTTATTTTCGCTGTTTTCAAAACCAATGCAGTCCTCACATTGGTCTTTCCAAACATTGTGAAAGCTTTATTCTAGTTAGTCACGAACACTTGGTGGAATACTTTATACCTTGAAAAAGGGACGTTTTTAGCATTGCACTGTTCAACGTAGTTTCGGTGTATCTCCGCAACACTCATACCTCCATCAAGTACTCTTTATTTGAGTTTGCTTCGCAATAATGGCTTGGAATACGTGGTATTTGGTCAATTCGATCCTTAATTCCTTTAAGGATACTGTCATTAGTTTTATTCGAAGGAGTGTGCTTACCACTTCAATCAGATTCGACCATACGGTTCTAATAGGCATGGCATTCATTCCCAGAGTTGATTTGAAGACATTTTTGCAGATCCTAATTCTTGAGTTTTCAACGTTAAAATAAAATGCCTTGTTATGTTGTCTAGGCTTTCTGGTATTGGAAGTATAACTTTCTTTAACTCGTACTCGAGTATACCTATATTTAGGTTTTATTGAAATCATTGAAGCTGCAATAAAGTTTCATTGGTTTTCTGAACATCCATAGTCCCAGTATTTGCTGAATAATTTTAATCTGTTTTCTTTATTTATTTTCGATGAACACTCAAGACGGCACTTACACGCAGGACCCATCTTTTTTTCTTCAATTATTCTCCGAGTTTTGGAACTAGAAACATTCGATTTTCCAAAGTTCCTTGAAATCTTTGCTTTAGTTCTTGTCCATTCATTTTTACGATTTTTAATTTTTCGGGAACTGGGCTTTTCTTTTTCGGTGGATTCTATTTCAACTGGTGTTGGTGTCGGATTTGATGGTTGCAAATCATCCGAAGTTCCCGATGATACAGTCATCATCTGCTGAAAAGTTTCCAAGTTCGAAACCTGATGTTTAGTCTGAGGATAAGTCACTTTGAGTATGACTGGTTATTAAACGAGAGCCACTGGTGATGGTACCGCTACATCCTGGAACAGAAGTTTTTTCCTCGAAAGTTGGGGTATGTGAATTCAACTGAACACTTCCAGAAGCTGTATTGTGCTCCATAGTTGTACAGGCTAATTTTGTAGATAAGTCACAGTCGCAGCCAAGAGATTCAAGAGTTTTTTCGACGGCTATACTCGTTGTATTGCAAAAATTTTGCGGGACATTTTGATCTTGTGAACCGTTGTTATTCTAACTGCGTGCCAGCATAACAAGTAATTCTGACCGAGTTCACAATCTAAACAAACAAAAAATTGTTGACGATATGATGATAATCTATGAGGTAAAATAATTCCTAGGATATTGGTAAAGTTACACTTCTCAAAGTAATACAAAGATATTTGCGTTTCATCAACTAGTTTCCTTCCAACGTAAAATGACTTAACGCAAATTGAAACGTTTAACTACAAAAATAATTGACTGAAATTTGGCAGCAAAATGACACAAACAAAAATGGTCGCTTTTACAGAAGCTTATTTATCACGATTTAAAGCAAAGTGTTACAAATAAAAAATTGTCAAAAAAAAACCTTACCTTTATGTTTCGGTGCAGTCTGACATTTTTTTGTTATGACTTAACTCCAGGAACAAACACAACCACTCACAGTGAAGACTGAGACAAAACTATAAAATAGCCATTTTGCTGAAAAAAAGATCAGGGATGTTACCATAAATGCAAAACTACACTTACGTCCTCTTAATGTCAGTTTAATAGTTATACTTATGACGGTTTGATAGAATATTAGTATTGGTTTTTGCAGTTCGTTCTGTATACTCAACACAAAATCGATAAATTTTGACTTATGTCAGTTTGCTTCTCAAGCGACAAAATTTATGTTGGAAATAGAAATCGAAAATTTAGACGTCCAGAAATAGAATAGAAGATTACGTCCGAAATAACCGTTGCAGTCATTTTCCAGAAATAATGTGAAATTTATAATAGCAGAAGATTATTTTTCGAAAAGAGGAAATTTTATGGGAATTAAAAAACACATCGTTTTATTCGATTTCAAATTTGCAAAGTTTTAAAAAAAACACCATATTTCTGATAAAAACACCATCTGATATTTCAAAACCATGCTTTAAATAGAATGGATATTTTTGTGTTAGCGGCAAATCCACCATTTTGGAAAATGACCTTTAATTAGAATCACTCCACAAATCTAATTTTTAGCAGATTTTTGTCCCGTATCGTCTAGTAGGTATTGGTTCTAGGACCGGCCTAGCCTCTTTTGAAATCTACCTTGAAAACCTTGATACCATTGTTCTAATGCAGAAATATTTTTTTTCTTCAATAATATGGGCTACATCAGATATATTCTTGAAATGTACACGTTTTCTACTCATATCGTCATTTATGTTTCTTAAAAGCTCAAAATTTTCTTTAACTTTTACTATTGTAAAAGTTCTCTGGAGTACCTCAAGAGGGTCACCTTGGCCCATTACTTTTTATTTCATTTATTAATCATTTGTCCTTGGTTTTAAATAATTCTTTATGTAAAATTAATGTAGATGATGATAAAATTGTTCGAATTAAAAATCGTTTGATTTAAAATATTGACAAATTAAAAATAGTTAATTATAACAATTTTTAATAATAATTGCGAGAAATTGATAAATTTTCCAAGAGTAATTCTTGTCATAAAAAGTGCTTTCTCAAATTAGCCGTTCGGATCCGGCGTTAGCTGTAGGTCTTTTCCATCCCTGAAAACAGTAATCGCACACAGGAATGGTTGAGAGTTGTAAGTCACTAGGCCCTAGTTCTGAACGGACTGTTGCGCCGTCCAATTTATTTACTTATTTTATAATCCAGCGATTCCAAGGTGTCTGAAAAATGCAAATGGCTCCTCACCATTTTTAGTGAAGAATTGCTGAACTTACTGCTGGTTACTCACTTTCCTGATAGCTCTTTAACCGTAACTTGTCACAATCGAATACTTTGAAGTACCGCTTTAACATTTTCACTTCCAAAAGGCCTGATAGCAAAAGACAAGCTAAAATGGGCTCTCAACAGATTTGATGCATATAAATCTGCAGGGCCAGACGGTACCAGCCGAAATCCAGAAAGCTTCAGATAGAATTGCACCAATCCTTAAGAACTTTTTTGAATATCTCTTATCTGGGATATATTCTTAAGGCATGGAGAGAATTTAAAGTTGTATTAATACCCAAAGCAGAAAATTGCTCGCAATTCAAACCTTATGATCTAAGACCAATAAGTCTATTCATCATTGCTTGACATCCATTTAGAGCAAGTATTGATACAAGATTTCTGCCTATGTCTCAAAAATCTCTTATTAAGGCAAATCTTTTGAAACGGCGTTACACACCATCGAATATTTCTTCTATCAGACAGTAAACTATGGTTGCCTCTAAAACCGATGAGCAAATTTGCCCTGACATCTCTGAACGTAGAGTGTTCGCTTGGGGAATTAATTTATATAATGCTGTATAATGCTTGGAAAATAATTAACTCCAAATTGGGCAACTCTACTTAACTTTTAAAACCTGGCAGTAAATTTAATCCTAACTGGTTTGAATGCGGAGGGCTTTTGAGTGATTGCATAAGAGGATGACGTTGTTATAAGCGGTTTCAGGAAAGCTCTGATCGGTGCGGACTATCAATCCGAACAAAACCGATTTAGTTTTATTTTCGAGGAGTAACAAAACTCCATTTGTTAACCTCCTCCCAATATTTAAGGCATACAATTAAAGTTTTCAAGAGTACCTCAAGGGAGTCACTTTGATCCGATACTTTTTATTTTATTTATTAATAAATTGTCTTCGGTTTTAATAATCCTAAAAGTCTAATTTATGTAGATGATGTTGGATTGGAAGGACCTATAAGAGTATCTTTATCAATTTTAATAATGGGGCAGTATTGATTTTAAATATTGACAATTTCTTAATAGCTCAAAATTTTTAATAACTTTTACTATTGTAAAAGTTCTCTGTAGTACATCAAGAGGGTTACCTTGGTCCATTACTTTTTATTTAATTTATTAATCCTGTCTTTGTCTTAACCCTCTCAAGAATTGGGAGGTGCTACAAGAAGATCATAATTAGTTTTGAGAATGGTGCAGTTAAAATCGTTTGATATGAAATATTGAAAAATGAAAAATAGTTAATTATAACAATTTTTAATAATAACTTTTACTATTGCCGGGCGGCGGAGAAGGTCCATCACGAAGACGACGTCCAAAAGCGCTGTAGTTTTTAAAAATATACTGACTAAACAATTTCTGCCATTTTTGTAGTGAATTTAAATACTTTCACTTCACTATAACTTTTTATCGTTCTATATAACGAAATTTAAACTTCTTAAAAAAAAAAACATTTCTAGTGTATTTAAAATGGAACCTCTTATTGAAAACCCCTTTTTAAATAGATATTCAGTGCCATACCTCACCAGAACTCCGAACTCCATGTTAGCGGGATTTAAAATTTACTTTCCATTCCATGAAATTTAAAAAAATTGAAGACTGCTATTAGTTTGTCATTTTCTTACCATTAGTATTAGTGTAACTAGCTGACCCAAAAGACGTTGCTCTACCTTTTCATTTCCATAAATCCAACTGCTACCAAACTCCACAAGAACGCACCCCTCCTCTAATTTAAGAAAATGCCTTTAATCACATCTAATCACATTTTATATTATATGTTTAATTCCATTTGAATATTAATTTTTAAATGAAAACACATTTTGTATTTGTTTATTTTGTATAAATGTATATTTCATATTTGTTTATATTCAATATTCAATAAAAATTATAAACTACTTCTTGGTATAACAAAACATGAATTTAAATTGAATATCTTAACTCTCTTATGTTTAAAAGAATATAAATAATTAATCTTAATAATATACGAAATATGAAAGAATTAAATTACATTTTTTGTAACTTATCAAAAAATCAAAAAAATAGTTTATGAAAACTTAGTAAACTTAAACTCTACTACACCTGAGTAAGGAACGGAAACCTAACACTTATATTTTGTATTTTCCACCATTTTGTTTTTTTTTTATTTTTTAATATTATTTTATGTTTATTTTTAAATTAACATTTTTATTTGTATAGCAGTATTTAGAGAACATAAATTAAATAAAAGAATAAACACGTACAGGTGCGGAATGACAAAAGCTGGCGCCCCAAAGTGCTTTTTATTATAATGATACGTATTTGGTGTTGTTTGTTTAATTTTTGTTCGTTTTCTTTTTGGGATTGGCATTTTTGCTTATATTCGTTTTTGATCAACCTGAATGATGTTTTTCGAATTTTTCTTTTTTCTTAGGAGAAAAACACTTTATTTTACACTAAAACTTAACCTCTTTTAGGTTATTGTTGTTTTTGTTTTTTCTTAATTTGATTTTAAAATAATTATTATTTAATGTCCTCCTTTGATTATATTTTATTTACAATATGTTTATGTTTTATAGCAGAGTGACACCAATTTTTTTGTTTCGAACTTAAAATCATACAAGAACAGCTTAAAATGTAGTAGATTTTTTTTTCGTTTGTATTATTAAATTTTTATATTTTGTATTTAGTTTTTAGATTGGTATTTTTTTGTTTGTTATATTTAAGCAGAAAGTCATACAATATTAAATATTTTTAAGTATGAGGTTAGATTATTTTATGAAAGTTTTATATTTTTTTTTAATTTTTGCTTAAATAATTGTTTAAATAAAATAAAAATTCTTTATTTTTATCGCAATAAATTCATACTCGTAGAAGCTAAGCGCGATAGTTTTGAATATAGGAAATAGTTTGTATAGGGATGGTTTTTTTGTTTTTTTTTTTGTTATTGTTTTTTTAATTTTAAAAATAAGACTTTTAGACGTAGCGTGTAATTTGAGTATGAAAATCCGATAGACAAAGCTGCAACTGTACAAATGATGGACGTTCAGTAGTGGGTTGTGCCCAACAATAGGCCATTATGGTAAACCTGAAAAAAAAGTTTCGATATTTTTGTAAATAACAAGAAAATTGTAATATATTTAATAAATATTTATACAAACATTTTAAAACATTTTTTTTTTTCAAAAGTTGAAACTTCTACAAAACTTTAAGTGAAATAGCAAATTTTAGGACCTAATTTATGATAACAAAAGAGCACATATTTTTAAACTTCCCGACGTGTATGATAAGCTATGTTGAATTTTAGTTTCAGTTTTAAGAAGGCTCTGAGGCATTCTAAGCGATCTTTTTGGAGGTCCTTGTGTGGTATAATAGAAAAAACTACCGACGCCTATAGGCTACGAAAATTCATTCAACTTATCCAGCGATGCCAAGCTGGTGTGTCTAGCTAAATAACTAACTCAAACCTGGGCGACTCTTCTGGTAGAAGATTCGTTAGCAGTCTGTCCCCTCTCTTCTGGATACGGAGGGCTTTCGAGTGATTGCATAAGAGGATGACGTTGTTATAAGCGGTTTCAGGAAAGCATCTTAGCACCCTTTAAGAACTCTTAAAAAACCCCTTGGATAAACTAATACTTTGCTCTGATCGAAGTGGACTAAGTGTCAATCCACACCAAACCGATTTAGTTTTGATTTCAAGAAGCTATAAAACAAAACTCCATATGTTAACCTCCCTATGTTAAAGGTATTCAATTAAAGTTCTTTGGAGTCTCTCAAGGGAGTCACCTTGGTCCATTACTTTTTATTTTATTTATTAATCATTTGTCTTCGGTTTTAAATAATTTGTAATCGCTAATTTATGTAGATGATGTTAAAATTCTTCGAATTATTAATAACATTAAGTATTGGAAGGCCCTAAAAGAAGATCTTAATCAATTCTTAAGAATGATGCAGTTAAAATCGTTCGATTTTAAATATTGACACATGAAATATAGTTTATTATAACAATTTTTTGAAATCGTCACGTTTGAATACAGAATTCAGTTTGTCTGACTTTGGCGTTGTACTAGGCTAAAACTTAACGTTTACTGATCACTTTTAAGCTAACAAAATACCCGTGGCGTGATGGTAAGTGCGTAGGACTGGACAGGCTATCAATTAACAAGTACTGGGACCGCAAGATCCGGTCAGTTAATTCGAGTGACCCTAGTATGTTCCCCAAAATCAACAAGATATTCAGGAAAAAAAACGATGACCTTCCGTGTCTTAAACTCCAAAGAACTGAAGAGAACAGAGACGTACTCATGACAGCGCAAATAGATCCAGAGGAAACCATCTTTGACGATGACTTTTACATAATTGAAGATCTGAAGGAAAAAGTGGAGGCGGTGGGAGCTGCTTTCCAGCAAGTGTACAAGGTGAATGTTAGCAATCACTTTTACCTCCGTAATGATATCACACATTGGCGATCTGAGAACAGCGGTTTTATGCGATTCAATGACGACTCCTTGGCAAATGCCATAATCGTCGAGCAAATGGGACCAAGTCCCTTGTTAGTGACGAAGGTTGAGCTTCAGCTCATCTTCAATTCAATGAAAAATAAAAAGTCAGCAGGTGTCGATGGTATATCCAACGTTGTACTAAGACATTTACCGATGGAAGCAATTGACATTTACACCACGCTCTTCAATAATGCACTCAATAATGCATATTATCCAGTGAATTGGAAGACCGCTGTGGTTCATCCTCTCCCGAAAAAGGACAACTCCAACCCGTCAAATCTTTGGTCGATAAGTCTTCTTCCGAGCATCAGCAAAGTTTTCGAAAAGATCATTAATAGGGCTCTGACTAAGTGGGCTGCGGACAACAAAATTATTCCGGATAAACAGTTCGGGTTCAAGGCGGGTCATGACACAATTCATGCTGCATCTAAACTCGTTTCTGATATCCAATGGAATAAATCAAAACAACAATGCACAGGTGCTGTTCTGGTTGATTTGGAAAAGGCCTTTGACACCGTATGGTTAGAGGGTCCTTACCTAAAACTGAGCAGGCTTGGCATAAGCAAGCCATTGTTGTATATACTTTATGATATGCTTAACGGTAGAAAGTTTGTTGTCAAAAGTGGCAATGTAACTTCTACCACAACATTCTCAATTAAAAATGGTCTTCAACAAGGAGTGGTGAATTCGCCGATTCTCTTCAGCATTTACACCAGCGATCTGATAGGTAGTCTTACAAAGGCAATTGCGTACGCCGACGAGAACGGCCCGAAAGGTTGAGGTTATTAGAATTCTCTTGCAGCGTGATTTCGACAAGATTCAGCGATATTGTGACGACTGGAAACTGAAAATAAATGTCCAGAAGTCAGAGACAATTTTGGTTGAAACTCCTTTGGCTAGGGCCACGAGGGATACGTGCAAGAATTGGAGCAAGATGGTCATCGTTGATCTTCACGGGCAGCCATTAGCGAGCAAAAGTGTAGTGAAGTACCTCGGTATCTGGTTAGATCAGTATTTATATTTCGACAGACATATAAATGCTGCTCTGACCAGGGCCAGAGGAGCCTTCGCTCTGACGAAACGGCTGTTTTTTAGCAGTCGGCTTGACCCCAGAGTAAAGATAATTTGCTACATGGCCCTCATACGGCCAATGATCGTTAATGGTTGTCCTGTGTGGTTCAACGCTGCCCCTTCCCAGATGGAGAAGTTTCGGGTGTTCGAGCGGCAGTGTTTACGACGCTGTACCGGCTTATATCGAACAGCCGAATCTTCTTATGTGCATTACTATTCTAACGAGGTCCTATACAACGGGTCTCGAATCAACAGAATTGACAATTTCGTGATAAAACTCGTTCGAGTTCACATTGCAAGAGCTATGTCTTCGACCAACAATTTAATTTTTGGGGCGTTCTATCCGAACGACTAGTATTTTGAAAGTGCACGCTTGAGCGGCTTTATTCCATCAGAGGCATTCCTGTTTTTAGACAGATGCGGTCTGATACAGGATAGATTGGCAGTTCCGCTAATCTACCACGTCAGACGAAGAACCGTGGATAGGTGACTCCTGTACAATCGGGACGTCATGGCACAAGGTGGAGCAGAGCTCCTTCGGTTCAGTAGGGCTGTGTCCGAACGGGACCGAACTGATAGGGTGAAGCAGGTAAAACAGTTTTGGTTCTCATCGGTACTTGATAGTGGGTAGTCGGGATGGGGTTTTAAGCATTGGCCGGCTTACATACTTGATCCGGCGTAAAGCTTTAGGTCTTTTCCATCCCTGAAAACAGTAATCGCACACAGGAATGGTAGAAAGTTGTAAGTCACAAGGCCCTATTTCTCAACATACTGTTGCGCCACCCAATTTATTTATTTATTTTATAATCCAGCGATTCCAAGGTGTCTGAACAATGCAAATAGCTCCTAGACAATTTTAAGTGAAGAATCGCTATTTACTCACTTTCCTGGTAGCTTTCAAACTGTAACTTGTAACAATCAAATACGCTCATTAACTGCTGTATTATATTCACTTCCAAATGGTCTGATCACAAAGGACAAACTAAAACTGGCTCTCAACAGCTTCGAAGCATTTAAATCTACAGGACCTGATGGTAACAGCTGAACTCTTGAAAACGTCAGATATAATTGCACCAATCCTTGAGCACATTTTCAACTTCAGTTATCTGGGTTATATTCTTTAGACGTGGAGAAAGGTTAAAGTTGTATTCATAACCAAAACAGAAAAATGCTCGCAAGTCAACCCTAATGATTTAAGACCCATAAGTCTATTCAGCATTGCTTGATATCCATTTAGAGCAAGTATAGATCCAAGATTTCTGCCTGTGTCTCAAAATATCTATTATTAAGGCAAATCTTTAGTAGTACCCGTGGAATGATGGTTAAAGCGTTGAACTGTCATGCCAGAGGTCTAGGGTTCGATCCCTGCCTATGCCATCTAAAGTCTTTTCACGGGTTCTACCTCTTACGAGGAATTGACAAATTCTCCAAGATTAACTCTTGTCATGAAAAAGTGCTTTCTCAAATTAGCCGTTCGGATTCGGCATATAAACACTAGGTCCCCTCCATTCCTGACAACATTACTCGCACACAGGAATGGTTGAGAGTTGTAAGCCACTAGGCAATAGTTCGCAAAGGACTGTTGCGCCTCTAAAACCGATGGGCACATCTGCGCTGATATCTCTGAATGTAGAGTGTTCGCTTGGGGAGTTAATTTATATAATTCTGTCGGTCAAAATAATTAACTTAAAACTGGAAAATTATTCTGCTAGAAGATTCAGCACTCTATTCAATCACTTCTGGAATTCAATCCTAACAAGTATTGATGCGGAGTGCTTTTGAGTGATTGCAACACACCCTCACACTCTTAGACTCGTTGTTATAAACGGTTTCAGGAAAGCATCTTAACACCCTCAAAGAACCCTTACAAGACCCCTTGGATAAACTAATACTTTGTTCTGATCAGTGCGGACTAAGTGTCAATCCACACAAAACCGACTTAGTTTTATTTTGAAAGAGTTACAAAACTCTATATGTTAACCTCCTCCCAATATTAAAGGCATACAATTAAAGTTTTCTGGAGTACCTCAAGGGAGTCACCTTGGTCCAATACTTCTTGTTTTATTTTTTAATCAATTGTCTTGCATTGGAAGGACCTATAAGAAGATCTTTATCAATTTTAATAACGGTGCAGTATTGATTTTAAATATTGACAAATGAAATATAGTTTATTATAACAATTTTTTGAAATCGTCACGTTTAAGAAAACCCAGTTTTTCTGACCTTGGTATTGTACTTGGCTCAAAATTAACGTTTACTGATGACTTTAATTATATAAAAAATGCTAATAGAACACCCATAGTGTCATGCCAAAGGTCTTGGGTTCGATTCCTACCTGTGCCTTCTAAGGTTTTGTCAACGGTTACTGCCTTTTGCAAAGAATTGACAAAGAGTTATTCTTGTCATGAGAAGTGCTTTACAAATTAGCAGAACGGATTCGGCTTAAAACTGTAGGTCCCGTCAATTCTTCACTTTGTCTGATTCCTGATTTTGCTGAGAGTTCCGTGATCCATATGTTATTAATAAATTCTGTATGCTTCTATAGTGAATTCGTGAAAATTGAAATAATAGAAAGTATTCAACGTAGATTTTTAGTATTTGGCCTTCGTGTTTTTGTCCTGGCCTCTTATTACCGCAGAACGATATGATGTCTAGTTATTCTTTGTCCATTAAATTTCAATTTTAGGGCAAATTAGTTTCTTAATTAACTTGATGTATGAAAAATCAAATTGTGTCACATACGTAACAAACGACCTTTTGCACCAAATTTGTCTCTTAAAAATAAAAACTGTGTAAGAACTTCTAAAAAATTCCTACCTGTGCTCACATGAGATTGTTTTCTTTTCTCCACAATTGACTTCAATTGAAAACTTTCAGCTTAGAAAACTTTAAACCCTACGAGGCGAAGTTCTTGTTATTCAAAACTGCATTTACTCAATGCCAAATTGCTTTGTCAAACTTCAACCACAACACCCCTCTTTGAAAACAATTTTCACGTTGCACGTACCTCACACAATAAAATAACATGTATACATAGGTAACAAAAAGTTCATAGATATTGTATCTAAACTTTCATATAGATAGATAAATAAGTAAACAGAAACTCATATTAAACATCGATTACTCACAATTCATCTGGGCAATTGAAAGGCTGCGCCAATCGATATCCATCCTTTAAATAGTGTTCCATCTCGAAGGGATCGACTTCGGCATATGGTTGTTTGGCAAACGTGCACATCTCCCACATTAGCACGCCGAACGACCAGACATCGCTTGCCTCTGAATATTGTTTCTTTGCAAGGGCTTCGGGCGACATCCATTTCACAGGACGATTCTCGCTATCGCCCAGACAATGATAGTCGCCGGGGAAAAGGTCACGCGTCAGTGAACTGTCTGTCAGTTTAACCCTCAACTGGTCATCAATTCTGTGAAGAGAAAGAGATTTCCAAATAAGGATTAGGCAGGCAAAAGAAGAAAACATAAAGAAAGGAAGAGAAACAAACAACAACACACTCTCACACTCTTAGACTTATTTATACTGAATGCGCAAAACAACTAATCATTATCCTTTAAAACTTACACACAGTTCCTGGCCGCAATGTCCTTGTGAATGACTCCGTGCGTATGCAGATGGCCCATGGCACTGGAGAGCTCCGATGACATCAGCACTGTCTGAATGGTGGTAATCGTACGGGAGTATATCGGTTCCTGCAGGAACAGCTTCAAATTCCTTGTGTTATTTGCAGCCGGATAGAGGACGAACGGTGTCGAGTAATCCTCAATGGATACACCCAGTACCATCAAGAGTCCAGGGTGTGAGGCACCGTAGAGCATGAGGCCTTCCTGCAGCAGCAGTGACACTTGCATTTGACTGGCATGTTGGGCAACCGTCTTCACCAAAACGTCCTGGCAGTCGTTGTAGGTTCCCTTGTAGACGCGGCCGTAGGCTCCCTCTAGCAGCAAACTAGACAAACGCACCCGGCACTTCTGCACGGTGAGTTCACTGAGTCGCCTATTGAACTCCTCCGGCTCCTGCTCGTATTCCCGAAATGGCCGCGTCAGTGTGGCATATGTCGGCGTTATCGTCGACGGACACACATAAATCGAATTGTGCGCTGTCGAGGAAATCGTTGGCAGTCGCTGAAAGCTCGAGGTTTTAATCAAATGCACGCCATGATGGTTCTGCCGCTTGGTCGGTCCTTTGGCGCAGTACGCGATGAGAATCAGAGTGGCCACTAGGACAAGAGCCAAAATACCACCGATTATCAGAGTAATAAGGCCATTGTGAGGCGGTGGCGCCAGAGTTTCCTTGAATAGTGGATCTTCCGAGGATGTGGCAAACAACGAGCCATCACCAACAGCCGAACCAGCACCAGCACCAGTTCCAGTTCCACCACCACCTCCACCACGACCACCATCACCGCCGCTAGCAGTTGCGTCATTGTCGTCATCTTGATTGCCGGCCAAACAGATTTTCTTCCGGCGGAAAACCAATTCGGTGACGTTGTTCGTCGCTCGGTCCAGGATAATTTCAATGGCAATTGTGACTTCCACTTCAGCTTCCCTTATACCCGAGCATTTCATACCAATCGAATAGGTAAGGGGCTCCACTGGAATTTCGCCAATGCGCGATATATTGAGGGTGGGCCGTGGCAAAACTGCTGGCTCAGATGTGACTATGTTGATGCTGTAGGGCAATGGGCGGCCGGCCAAACTTTGCCATGTAAATGATATTTCTTTGACATTCGATGGAACAGGAACTGCAAAATTCAGCGCATAATCGTTTATCTGGCCATCGCGGACATAATAAAGTTCTGCGGAAACACCTGCAAGAATAAAAGCAAATTCGAAAATGAATTGATGGATTTTTTGAAATTATGTGTGTGTTGTTTTGAGATAATGGATTTATGGTCAATGAGGTTAGAAATGTAGAAATGGTAATGAGAATCGCAATAGAGATGAATGACATTGACACATCCAATGGGAGTGAAAGATAAACGTCAAATGTCAGACGAAGTATTGAACTATAAGGGAATTGGTTTCTGCTGATGTGCTACTCTTTCCAATTTTTTCAATTTTGGAATTTGGAAAATTAGGGTTTTTATACTTCGGGATTTTGTGTTTTTGAGAAGGTGTTTGTTTTGGTATTATGGTGTTTTTTTGCTTTTGAAATTTTCCAATACTAAGTTTTAAAGTAATTAGAGATTTCAAACTTTTGTGCGGTTTTGGGCTTCCCTTAATTTTATATTGAAAGCGCACTCAACAGATTATGAATACCCTGATAATGATTATACACTGTGTGAGCAATTTGGAAAGGAAAACGCGATAAGAAAGGAAATACCGATGCACGTTGCAATGAGTTGATCCAAAACATTGCACATTCGTGTAGTACGGCTAAAAAAATTACCTCAAGGGGTTTGCGGTTGAATTCCCTGATGGGAAGAATGCAGCTGGTGAGTTCACTATAGTATTGGTTTTGAAAGAAGCGATAGGCCTTGCGGCAGTGGTGTTGAAGAATAACAAATGTATCAGTGAGAAAACGATGGTATTTTAAGAGCTTTTTTTCAATTTTATCCAAAAGACTCAAGTACGTTTTTTGGCTTTTTGCGACACCAGAAAGTATTCTATACATGATTCCCCAACTAAAATACCAAAAGCTAAGAGCACTGTCATCCGCAAAACAATAAAGTGAGGTAAACGTCTCTGACAATAGATCATTTATAAAAATAAGGAAGAGTGTTGGAGACAAAACGGACCCCTGAGGCACACCAGATTTTATTATAAAAGTAATTTCTAAGGCAACAATGAAGGGATTTATCTATACCAAATGCGCGTATTTTCAATAAGAGAGTTCTCGACATTATGTTAAGGTTTTAAAATTGTCTAAATATTTGATTTTCGGATACATACTAGTTTGGTTGTTCTTAGGTTTTCTTTGCCTTAGAAATGTTGGTTTTTGATATCAAGGATTTTACTTTAGGGTTTTTGAACTATAGATCAAAATAAATTAATTTAGGAAAGTTTATTTATATTTTTAGGTTCAGGGTTTTATTAATGAATCATATATCGGTTCTCAAGGACTTCAAAGCAAAATATATTTCTATTTAAAGTGGCGCCCAACGCAAAGGTATTTTTTATATTTTTTAAAGGGAGTACAATGATTTCTACGTTTAATAAGGCTTTTATTATTTCAAAATACTGCAACAAAACAAAAGTCTGTTCAATAGTATAGAATAGCAATCTGTCAACGAGTCCTTGCTTCCATCACCGTTTTCGCGTCGCGTAGTCGGTCAGTCAAACCAGACGGCTGTGTTCTAATCATCTGCTTCAATCGTTTTACTCGCTTGAATTGATTGATATTAAAATAGCTTCGCAGACGCAAAATTCTTTGCTGCACAAAAGCAACTACAACCAGTTGTATCCTTCATCTATACAACAATCATCTTGCTAACAAGCTAATGGATAAAAGAAGAAAAAGTAAAATAAATAAAAAGGATATACACAAACAAAAAATAAAGAAAAAGGATAAACACGTTTACTTGGCTGCCTCCATCATCGATGATGTCGTTGTTGGTTGGTGGGTTTGGGTTGTTGTGGTGTGTTGAGTATAGGGGGCGCGCAAAATTGAACTTGAAGAAAAAGATGCTACGCTATAAATTCCTTATCCTTAAGCTTGCTGCAAAATCGCGCGAACAAGAAGAAAATACCTAGAACCAATATCCTTAGAGAATTTAATTCTTCGTCCTGAGTCTTTCAAGAGTGAAGTCTGATATGCGGAATGATGAAGATGAAGATGAAAATGACGAGAGTGAAATGAAAGCCTTTAAATGGCTTCAAATCATTTCACTTGATTCGCTTCTTTTTGCATTGTGTTTTTTTTTCTTTCGTTTTTAGTCCTTTTCTTATGGTTTGTTCGTCCTTTGATGCAAAACAAAGAGGGTATAAAGTTTTTAATGCTAGACTGCGGAAAATGCGAATCTTGAGAATCCTAAGTGCTAGACGTTTCTTAGTAAAAAAAAGGACCATTTAAGGCATTGGAAGGCGAGGCACAGTCAAAAATTCAACTTGTCAAAGAAAAAAACAAGCCAAAATCCTCAAAGACTACAAGAGAAATTGAATATTCATCATTTTTCCAGCCGAAATTTCTCACACTCGATTTTTGGGGTTTCGACCGACAACGGCGCGGCGGCGGCAGGCAGTCCCGTTTAAGAACCATGATATAAATTAAGATTTTTCCACAAAATTCCTCACATAAAAGTGGTTTTTTTCAGGAGTATTTTGAATTTCATCATCAGGAAAAAAGGATTTAGGCGGTAGCAATGCGGCTTTGGTTAGGTAAGATATACTCGTAGGTTTATAAGGAGTATAGAAGTAATATTTTATGCATGTCGTTCCTTAGGTATTTGTTGCGGGTAAAATTTCAAATGAGATTTCGCAATTTTTTTGTGCTGGACGAAGTTTTCCAAGCAACCGAATTAAGGATCATTTTAAATTTTGGTTTATTTTTTGGATGTTTTTTCTTTCAGGATATAACATTTCTTCTCTATATGTCTCTGGTTTTTATTTGTGTTCATAATTTTGTTCCTATACTCTTATGTTTTGAAGGGCGTCACATTCATATATGAATTTAAAGCTCTTTTTTATTTGATCTTGTTCAGAGTTGGGACCTTTACTGACAATAATTTTATAGTTTGATCATACTTTTAATTCGGTATGTTTTCAGAAGTATTGTAAAAGTTACCACTGAAATGACGTTTAGCTGTCAATACCTTTAGTAAAAGGTTTGACATTTCTCTTTCGAAATTTCTCTAAGTTTGAAGGTCCCAGAATAAAAATCAAAGGTTCTTAGAACACTAAAAAAATAACATACATCATATTGATGAAAGGCGTTCATTAACTAAAAACCATCATAGCGATATATTTTTCATCTTTTTGATAAATAAATTGGATGACTAAAAAGTTTTGTCTGACGACCCGTTCATCAATATGAAGAATCACGCTTCATCAACTTTAAAAAAAAAATCCATACAAATGTCTTAAAGGGAAATTTCATCAGTTTATCAAAATTTTTCATGTACATGATGAACCCAAGTTTCTGATGAATTTGCATCACCATGACGACTGCAATCACCATATTGATGAATGATTTCTTCAATATTATGAAATTCTTCATAGTGATGAAATTAATCATAATATTTAAGACTCGCATTTAATTTGTTAATGAAATCAACATTCATACAAATCATTAAATAACATAAGTCTTCTAACATTGATGAATAAATTTGTTATATTTATGAGTTTGTTTAACATTCGTCATATTGATGAAATCAATTATTATATTTCTGAAAAACTTCATAATAATTTAGTATACATCTTGGAAATACTTGTATTTTATTTATGAAAATACTTATTTTATTTTATTTAGATTGTCATATTGACGAACATATTCATCATATACATGAATGCTATTTTGAAACGCATCATATTTCATTTCTAAATTAATCATCATACTGAGGAAATTTCAATTAAATCATCATATTGAGGAACTTATTTCATACTAATGAAGAATCTAAGTAACATAATTTAGAAGATTTTGCATCATATGGTTGAATTTATTATCATATTGACGAGTGAAATCATCAATATTAATAGTTAAATTGTTATATTGAAGACATTTTTTCATCGTATTGATGAATATTTCATAAAACTGAAAATTCCTCAATGTGGTAAGAAAATTTCCATACAAAACGTTCATTACGCTGTAATCAATATATTAACAAATTTAAGGGACATTTTTTTCATCATATTGATGAAACAAATTGATGAATGGTGGACAAGATTCGTCAATTAAAACTTTCATTATATTGGCGAACTGTTGTTCATTTTATAAAAGAAAAGTTCACTGAACAAAAATTGCATCATATCGTTGAACTTATTATCATATTGACGAGTGCAATCATCAATATTAATAATTTAATTATTATATTGAAGAAGATTTTTCATAGTATTCATGAATATTTCATAAAACTGAAAATTCATCAATGTGTTAAGAAAATTTGTATAAAAAATGTTCATTATATTTATGAACAATATAATCAAAATGTTAGGGAAATTTTTTTCATCATATTGATGAAACAAATTGATGAATGATGGACAAGATTCGTCAGTTAAAACTTTCATTATATTGGCGAACTGTTGTTCCTTTTTTATGCATCTAAGATTCACAGGACTAAAATTAATGATTTTCACATGATATTGATGACCTTTTTCATCAATATTATCCACTGACTTGGTTCGATTACGTTTGGGATTCCTTTTGTCATCGGTCATACCTCAAGAACCAGTTAAGTTATCGACTTCAAATAGAGTTACTTTTTCAGATAAGAACATCAAATAAAGGGACTTTTAAAAAATTGAGTTAATTAACAATTGGTTGGCCATAAATTCAGGAACATAGGGAACCTAGAGTTTATTTAGAGTGGCAAAAGAAGGAGTTGAACTCAAGATCTCTGGAATGAAAGTCCTACTCACTAACAATCATGCCACGGGTACTAAATTTTCCATTGTTTTTTTTTTTAATTTAAAAATAGAAAGCGATAAATGACAGACCTTGTGCTTACAGTTGTTGGGTGGTTCAGTTTGAAGAATTCATATAAGACCACAAAGTTTCACTAGTATACTTCGGTACCAGACTAGACCGTCTTCTAAAGCTTTTTATACTCAAAAGAAATCACTGCAACTTAAACTAAAGTTTATTCCTTCTTCCTTCTATCGCATCGTTCATTAAATCTACCTCAAGGCCTGTGACAAATTTAATGTAGTTTATCCAATTCCCAAAATTACAACAAAACCCAAGGTACACTTAAACCTCTAACCTACTGAGATGCCAAAGCCGAATGTCAAATGAAAAATCTAATTTTTATCCGCAATTACTGCAACACGATATTCTTTTGCAATGATGATGGTCGCTCTCCTTAAGTCCCCTGATGGTATTTCGTCCTTTTTTTCACATTGTTTCCTTTATTTGTTTGCCTTTTTGTTGTTTTTTGCCCTAAATAATACAAACTCATCCCGTGCCATAATAATTGAGTAAAGAGGGATGAACAATTTGAAAGGCGAAAAGCTTATAAATGTACCTACCTATGGAGAAGATCCTTTTTCAAATGCTCCTAAGGGCACATAATTACCACACCGAAAAAAAGGATAATCAAAAAACCAAAACGTTGAATATTATATAAATATATATGTATGTGTCGAAAGGAAGCTTTCCCTACAAACACACCCACACACATACAAATATATATATGTAGGTATTTATAACAAGGTTACGTGTAGGTGATACGAAAGTATTATCCTTGTAAATCGAAAAATCGATTAAATGACAGTCTTGAGAAGAAAATCCCTTGCGATAAAGAAGGATAACGGACAAGAGCGAAAGTAAAGAAAGGTATATTGGTAGGTTTTATGAAAAAATAAAAAAAATAAAGAGATGAAGACGAACTATGACGATAAAGATGATGAGATGATGGTGATCCTGGATGTCCATTCATAATCGATTATTTGACATTTCTGATTGATTTCGTTAGACACGTAATTTCAACCGCATCACCCACCATCCAGTATCCCTCCACCACACCAGTATCCATCTGCCATCTTAGACTATTTAACGAAGAAGACGACTGACTGACTGAAGTACGATGAAGATAGATATGAAGAAGAATAAAATTAGGTAGATAAAACCATCCCAAAATACTTTTACGAGTAAGGGACAAGGACAAGGACCAGGGTGTAATAAGTATGAAGATGGTATTCTGCACAGGTTCCGTTACCTACCCACCTTCTCATGTTCAGTCAATAGACCAAAAGCACAAGCCAAAAAAAGTAACCATTCAATGGAGACGAAAAGAATAGGTAGAGGTGAGTTGAGTATAATATATATTTTATCTTTTGGATACGACTCGACTATGACTATGATGAGGAAGACGACTACGAATATACAACGATGACATCGACATTGTGCCATCATCATACACAATATTGCAGGTGCGGTAGCATGAAAACGACATCAACCCGGATCACAGACAGCCATATCTATAACCTAGCCAATGATATGGGGGAGAAGTTATGGGAGACCTTATACTCGTAAAGGAACCTACGCTTCGTATATCTACCATAGAAGTATAGAGATACAAACGACGACATTTTGATTTATCTTTCAATTCCGATTTAAGGGACTTGATAATGTGTACCGGCGATGTCGTATATCTCCTTTCTCGTCTCGTCTAATAGGCTTACTTTTACCACCTCCGCTCTGCTCCGCTTCGACAACGACAATCTGATGCTGAATTTTATGCTGGTATCAGCATCAAATTCTCAAGTTATCTATCAAATGGAGTGTAGGCATAACAGTTGAGTTAAAAATATTTCAGACGCCTTTATTTTAAGCGTATACTTAAATGACATAATTTCCTCCATGGCCAAAAATGTTGGGCAAAAAATAATTACCATACTTCTGTACTTATAAAAGTGACATTTAGTAATTCTGATTCGTCTCTGTCTGTCGGTATTTCAGTGATTTGAATCATGATGAGAAGTTTGAATTTCAAGAAGAAATAAAACTCATGAGGTTTAACCATTTTTTTTTTTAATGACTTGGGAAAATGGTCAAGAGGGCCAATTTTGACAACTTTTTGCAGCAATTTGGGCCACATGTATGTCAGCAATAACGTGCTGAGTAATCTTTTCAAAGGCGTCCTTTGTCTCGTACTTATTTGCGTAGACAAGCGTCTTAACGTGACCCACAAAAAACAGTCCAGCTGGTATTAACTTGGAGGCCACGCCCACCACATGCCCAAGAAGTGAGATAATGTGCTCACTAAAAGATTTCTTCAATAAATTGATGCTTGCTCGAACCGAAGCATTATTTTGGTAATAAATTTGCACGATTTCCAACCACTCTTAAGGAGTAAGTCTAAAATAAGAAACCACACTGGACGTAAATCAAGTGACAGCTGTCAAACAAACTAACTCCGAAAAAACCATTGCAATATTAAAAAACTACACGTCTAAAAAAACCCCCAGCTACTTTTGTCAGTGATAGGAAATAAAGTAGAAATCAATAACAACGTGTCACTTTTACAATTGCGGTAGTAAGTCGTGCATTTTCACTTTAAAACTATAAAAAACCATGTATACACCTAAGAGTCCATTTTGAATAAAAATTGAAATTTGCTAATGTGCTGAAAATATAGAACTGTAAGTCCCTCCAGTGGGCCCCAGAATATTCACGACTCCAGATTTTTTATTTCCAAGTCGTCTATTCAACGTTTATTGGCCAAATTCAACTTAACCGGCTTAGTTAACAATCAACCAACACCTGTACGTCAACAAAACCCAAGATCTGCCGAAAAAATCGCCGCTGATTGTGAAAGTGTACAGCAGAATCTAATAGTCTAAGAGCCGGCAGCAAATTTTGGGAGTGGAGTGATAACCAAAATATATATACATATATGTGTAGATATACGCAACATTATGCCAAATTCAACCGTCTGGCAGGTTTTTTTTACAGCCGGGGGCGGGGGTGGGGTTTCGAAAATGGTCATTTTTCCGATTTTGGGGTCTAAGTGATAACCACTTAAATGCATATATAAACAATAGGGGGTGGTGCCCTGATGTCAAAAAAGTGTGTCCAAGACGTTTTACTTTCAGCCTTCCCCTTGCCAGACGGCTGCCAAAATGCGCGAAAATCAACTTTTTCGGTCGAAATGATAACCACATGAATGATACATCAAAAAATCAGAAAAATTCCCCTGATTCTAAAAATGTGGGTCCAAGACGTTTTTTTTTCAGCCTTCCTCTTGCCAGACGCATTTTAACACTTTTTAACAACATTTTTCAACTTAAATCCTTAATAACTTTTTTTCTGTTATCCATAACCAAAAGAATCATATACCAAAATATCAGACGAATTCTCCTGATTCTAAAAATGTGTGTCCAAGACGTTTTGTTTTCAGCCTTCCCCTTGCCAGACGCATTTTAACACTTTTTAACAGAATCAACTTAAATCCTTTAATAATTTGTTTCCTATTAACCATAACCAAAACAGTCATATACCAAAATATCAGAAGATTTCCAATATGTTTTCTTTTCAGTCTTATGCTTGAAAGAAAACCCCAAAGAAAGAATGCACAAAAAACACCGTTTTCCTTCAAAGCATAACAATTGTATTTTATTTAGACAAAAATTATTGAATTACATGACATAAAATTGAATGAAATTTTGAAATAAGAAATTATAAATTATAAAAAAAACTATTCTCCATCATCAGATTCGTCCGATGAAGAATTTTGCGAACAATAATTGTCTTCTTCACTATCATTTTCATCACAGTTAATTAAATGTTCAATGGTTTCTGGAGCCGCGACTCCGTTGAACCATTTCAATTTGACTATGTCATCCTCCATGGTCCAGCCGCATTGAAATGTTGAAAGTAGTATTCCTGTATTTCCAAATATGGCATATGTAGTTGCAACGGTTAATTTGTTGCAGTAAGACACTTCTGTTTGGTGGCAATAAACTACCTTCAACACCTTCAGATAAAATGGTTAAGCATATAATTGCTTAAGGTTTTAAAGAAATATTTTAAATTTTAACTTACTTTTAATGTTTTTGAAAATTTTTTTCGAAGTCGGTTTACAAGTTTTGTAAAATAGTTCATATCTGGCATCATTCACTTTGAGGGCGGTTGTTTTATAAATTTTGCAAACAAATTCCTCTATTGTTAGAATATCCTCTTCACTTATATAAGAAAATTTCACTCTGCTGACGAATTGTATCTGAAAAAGAGTTACTGAAATTTTCTATTTCTGTTGTCAACTTCTTCAAGTCTTCAGAAAATTTTTTAATCTGCCCACTTTTAAGATCACGCGTTATGTCATCCTTCTGCAATAACCCCAACATGTTGTACAAGGATGATATATTTGCAGTTCTATCCGCATGAGTTTTTGCCCATTTTTGCCTGGCAGCTATGGAATTAGTAAAGGATGCAACACCAGTTAACCTATTTGCTGCATCGGCATTGATAGTTTGTTCTTGTGTCAAATCCACTGGTGACATCGAGAAACATTTTTCAGTTCTTTTTATACCAAAGCCACACTTTTGTACCTGATGGACTAAGTATGGATGGGTTTTACTCATATTCATTAAATTTTGAGCAGTTTTAATGGTCCAACTTGCATAGTTTTGGTGGTTCAATGTAAAAAAAAATGCATATCATATCAATAATCGATATAATAAAGTATGACTTATAAAATTCGAGTGCTTACATTTTTGCAATCATGAAGTGTTTATGATGTTTTTTTTAGTAATAACTAATAACAAAGTGTTTTTAAAAAGTCTTAAAATGCGTCTGGCAAGGGGAAGGCTGAAAACAAAACGTCTTGGACCCACATTTTTAGAATCAGGAGAATTCGTCTGATATTTTGGTATATGATTCTTTTGGTTATGGATAACAGAAAAAAAGTTATTAAGGATTTAAGTTGAAAAATGTTGTTAAAAAGTGTTAAAATGCGTCTGGCAAGAGGAAGGCTGAAAAAAAAACGTCTTGGACTCACATTTTTAGAATCAGGGGAATTTTTCTGATTTTTTGATGTATCATTCATGTGGTTATCATTTCGACCCAAAAAGTTGATTTTCGCGCATTTTGGCAGCCGTCTGGCAAGGGGAAGGCTGAAAGTAAAACGTCTTGGACACACTTTTTTGACATCAGGGCACCACCCCCTATTGTTTATATATGCATTTAAGTGGTTATCACTTCGACCCCAAAATCGGAAAAATTACCATTTTCGAACCCCCACCCCCGTCCCCGGCTGAAAAAAAACCTCCCAGACGGTTGAATTTGGCATAATGTTGCGTATATCTACACATATATGTATATATATTTTGGTTATCACTCCACTCCCAAAATTTGCTGCCGGCTCTTGTTCTATAAGGTAGTCAACTCCACGAAGATCACAAGAACTTGACCTGTCAAAGACCACAGCATGGCGAATTTCGCATTGTGATTTAGGCCTGCAACCATACAAAATACAATTGACCTATAAGCCGAAAAGAATCGACCATTCGCAGCGTCGTATTTTCGCGAATTTAATTTCGGAGCAGTTGGAACTTTATCCCAACATTGGTCGAAAAATAATTTTTAGAGATTTTTTGATAAAGATTGAAAATTCATTCAAAAGAGGCGTCATTAGTCCGTATTTCTTCGAAAATGGCGTTGTTTAACTTCTTTTCTTGTGGGATTTTTTGAAGTCGCAGTTCTACGGCTCTCAAAGACAACATGATCAAATTGAGCCTGATTTAACCGCCCAAAGTCATCTACTACACCTTTCCAATACGCGACAAATCAGGAGGGCCATTTAAACTTTGTTGTATTTTACTCATAATTTCACTCTCAAATAAAGATAAAACCTTCCAAGGAAATGTATCCATGTCATCAAAAATTGGCTCCAATAAATCGATTTCTGGAAAAAGGCGACCCTCTAAACTGCGCCAACTATAGAGGTACCAGTCTGCTAAACATCGCTTACATAATTTTCTCTACTGTAATATGGGAACACCTAATGCCCATCGTCAACAATCAAATAGGTCCTTATCAGTGTGGTTTTAGAATAGGAAAGTCCACAGTCCTGTGGGTGTGAATTCGAAGAGTTTCCGGGCCGGAGCATTTGTTTCCATGCGCTCTACGTGACTCAGCCATCTTAGTCGTTGGACTTTTACCCTTCTGGCTATGTCTACGTCGCTGTACAGCCCGTACAGCTAGTCGCTGCATCTTCTCCTCCACTCCCCTTCGATGCATACGGGACCGTAGATCACTCGAAGAACTTTTCCTGCACCGTATAGCAGGACGGGGATGATAAGGGTCTTATATAGCAACACTTTGGTGAATCGAGAGAGGACTTTACCGCTCAATTGCTTTCTTAGTCCAAAGAAACAGCGTTTAGCAAGAGTTATTCTGTGTTTGATCTCAGCGCTGGTGTTGTTTTCTGCGTTTACAGCGGAGCCTAGGTAGATGAAGTCCTTGACTACTTCAAAGTTACGTCTGTCGATGGTGACATTTTGACCAAGACGTCGGTGTTGTATGTCCTGTCTTGACGACAGCATGTACTTTGGGGAGCCGGAAAAAACCGCTGCTTATAGGCCTAGGCTCCGAATAAGTCGAAGTAGCCCTATAAGATGTTCACTTCGTAGTTCAACCTTACTGGAACTGTAGACGCCACCTTTGATTCCATCTCAGGAATTCCTCCGCTGCCGTCTGGATAAGGAGAGGTCCGCCCCTCTCTCGTTTGCTGCCCCCAATAACTTTCCAGTTGAGGTACTAGGTACCCGATGTTCACCACGAGGAGGTGAGAGTCGGCGTTGATAGACAGAGGAGGGTTTTGAGAAAAAACTGTGGACGCTTGTGTCTTCTTGAATGCACATGTCTACCATTTGAGCATCAGAACCCAATGCAGTCTATTCCTTGACGTGGAAAAGGACTCGGCCTTTCGCAGACTTCAACTTGGCGAATTTTGCATCTTGACTTGAGCCTACATCCGTACAATATCCAACTGACCCGGGAGCTCAAAGTTCATGACCATAGAAAACGCCGTTTGTTCAATGACTGGACTTCAAATCGTTTAAAAGAGGACCTCAATTTTGGCCGATAAATCTTCTTTAGTGACGAGGTACATTAATCGATTTCGCGGACAGGACAATTTCTTTAACATCGTCCTTGAGAGAATAGTGCACAGTTGCCATGTCAACACTAGAGGCACTATCTTCCAAAAGTCTGTCTAACTACTAGCATATGCTGATGACATTGCCATAATCGGAAGAACTCAGCGTGATGTGAATGGGGCATTTTTGAGTATTGATGCAGAGGTGCAAAACTGGGTTTAAAGGTTAATGAGGATAAAACAAAGTACATGCTGTCATCAAGAAAGAACCTATAACACCGATGTTTTGGTTTAAACGTCACCATCGGCAGACGTAACTAGTTAAGGAATTCGTCTACCTTAGCTCCCCCATGAATACAGAAAACAACACCAGAGCTAAAATCAAAAGAAGAATAACTCTTGTTAACCGCTGTTTCTTTGGGCTTAGAAAGCAATTGAGTAGGAAAGCCCTCACTCGAGCGACTAAAGTGTCGTTATGTAAGACCCTCAATATCTCCGTCCGGCTTTAAGGTGCAGAATCATGGACTTAGACAAAAGCGGATGAAAGCACCTTGTGTCGTTTAGAAAGAAAAGTTCTTCGCGTGATCTATAGTCCCGGTCCACAGTGGAGGAAGACCGCGGATCAGGTGGCGCGCACAAGTGTAAATTGATCTCACCCAACTTGGAGCGCAAAACTGGAGACATCTAGCTAGGGACCGAGCTAGAAGGAGAAGTATGTTGATTGAGGCCCTAGTTCACACAGGACTGTACTGCCACCTTAAGTAACTAAGTAAATCGATCCTGCAAATAAGCCCACTACATCATGTGATGAATGACAAATATAGAGTTGTTCAAGTGGCACAGGTAGATTTTGGCTCCCCGAGGCGTCCATTTTGTTTTGGTGATATTTGTAAAACCTTTGTTTTTTATTCAGTTTCTTATGCCAAGTCATAAGGGCAAGTTCATGATTGAAGAGCACATTCAAATGATGAAACTTTATTATCAAAATGATTGTTCGTTAACGCAAACGTTGCGCCCATTACACCCATTTTACGGTAGACGTGGTGGCCCTTTACAGTCGACTCTTCTACAAATGGCCAAATTTGAGACGACCGGTTCAGTAAACAATCACCCAACTCCCGTGTACGTTGAAGGAATTCAAGATCGGACGAAAACATCGCCGCGATCCGTAAAAGTGTTCAGCAGAACCCAAGACAGACAGTCCATTCCTCGCCGTGCACAAGCACTCGGCCTTTCGCAGACTTCAACTTGGCGAATTTTGAGTAGGGGCTTGGGCCTACACCCGTACAAGATCAAACTGACCCAGGAGCTCAAAGTTCATGACCATGGACAACGCAGCGCCACCGTTCGTTCGCTAACTAGGATTCAAATAGTTTGAAATAGGACCTCGATTTTGGCCGAAAAATCATCATGAATGGATGTGTTAATAAGCAAAATATGCCGTATATGGGACAACAACAACTCACGCGAGGTTGCAGGTCTATGCAAATAAACCACAATCGACCGATGCCTTAAAGGTGAACATAACATAAGCCGTCGCTCCAATTAAGCCCGATCTATGCGCAAGAGTCATTGAACATTGGACCACTCGGATCCGTGCCAGCGTAAGAAGCCGAGGCGGGCATTTGAATGATGTCATATTCCACACTTAATGGCATACATGCGCCTTTCAAACAGAAAAATAGTTTTGTTAATAGCTCAAACAAAGCTTGTTTTATTCCAATTCAAGATCCACCCGCGCGCCGTTATTAAAAAACCCTTTATTTTAAATGGGTTCTTTTCATCTATTTTTTAAGAAGATACAAAAAAATAAATTCTTCGTATGTGTACAAACATTTCAACACCACTGTTTTATTCTTAAATAGCCTACATAATAACTCCTCAATTCCTTCCAAATGTATCCCCCAAAAAAAAACGGAACTGGAAATGGTTTCAAACGTTTGCAATCCCCCTAAAAAATATATAAAATAAAAATAACCCCAATGATGATGGAAAGTTGAAAAAATATAGTAGAAGAATAAGCTGTAAAAAATTGTGGCTATATTCTGAGATCTTCTGAGCTTTTTATTAGCTGACAAACGTTTTTGGTTGCAAACAAAAACCAACAAAAAAAAGGATAGTAAAACTAAGAAAGACGTTTCGTCTTCATCTTCATTGTAGTTGTCATTTTGGAAGTATGGTGCAAAACTTGTAATAGGAGATAAAATAAAGGACATACCATAAGAAAAAACCATTCTCTTCTCATAACAAATCCGTAAAGTTGCCAATAAATTGAATTCCGTATGAGATTCATTTGCCCATTCTATCTCCAAAAAAAAACAAAAAAGTTCTTTTATTGTAGTCCGTGTAAGGTACCTTCTTTATAAGACTCAACTCAACTCAACTGATTTTGTCATATATAACAAAAAAAAAAGAAAATAGTTGGTATTATCCTTTTGCCGAACAAACGCGCGCCATATAAAATATAAACGAAGGAAGGATTCGAGAGTTGAATTCTCAATGTGATGTGATGATAAATTCCACCCACCCGCACAAAATCCTTGATGCCATTTCCATTGCCAAGCAGCTATGAACTTACACCCTTTCATTCGATGAGTCCTAGCTATTTTTTTTTCTTTTTTTTTAAGTTGGATTATCTACGAATGAGCAAAAGATAATTCCTTTATCAGGACATAATTTTTTCTTCTTATATTATTTTGTGATGCCTTATCTGATATTTCTTTTTCGGTCTTTCTATGTTTGTGTGGAAGGAATACGTCTTGTTTCAGGACTTTGATATTTCTTTTTTTTCTTGTGATGAGCTTCTTGTTCGTTCGGTGTATGTCCTTTGTAATGCCAACCAACCAACCAACCATTCCATCATGTTTCCGCATCTAAATCAGCTACTATGTATTTGGCTGTTGGAAAATAGTTTCCTTACGACCGACATGATGCGAGCTCAGTAACTCTGATTTCCTTTTCTTGGTTTTCATTTTGTTTTTGGAATTTTATTTGATTTCGTTTAAAAAGAATAAAAAAAGAAAAATCGGAAAGAAAATTCAATAATAAGGACTTCTTCTGTTTTTTTTTTGTCTTCTGTGTGTGTTAGTTCGTTGTTATCCTTCGATTTTGTGTGTTTGGAATATAGTTGCTAAAATCTGCTACGTACGACGACGACAACGACTTAGTTGCCGCCCATATAAAGCATCGCTTCAACATCACCCAGAGTTCTGGCCAAGGCTTCTTTATCGTTTGTGATTTTTCAGCGAAAGGACGACTATGGCAAGGACTCCATAAGAACTCTCTCTCTCTCTGAAATAAAATGCTGAGTAAATATTTTTTCAAGTTAATTTGCTGAATGTTTATATTTGCCATAAGAGTTGCTTTTCCGACAAGAATAAAAAAAGGACTCTTCTTTCTGTCTGCCTACCTCTGATGATGCAGGGGATTGCCACCCGAAAGACGACCGTCACAACGAGCGACGCATAACTCGCCAAACGAACCAAGAGGCAGTAAGAGGTGGGATGAAGTTAAAGGAGGATGTCAAAGCTCCCCAAGGAGGCCAAAAGCATCGTTATCGTTCTTAAGAATAAGGTCCTTCTATAGGTTATTCTTTTCCATGGCTCCATAGGAAGGATCTTTGATTTCTTTTGGGACCAGAATCATCGCATGTGCCTTACTTTTATTTTGCTGGAGGTGTGGAAAAGGGTGAAAGTTTTTTCCTTTCTTTTTTCTGTCCTTAGGAAGGTACTTTTCCTATAAGAAAAATATGGGAGTTCAAGGCGCGTCTGACATTTATTAACCCCCATTGGAGGAGGAGGGCAGAACGATTGAAAAAATTGAAAGAAAAAGTTAAAAAGTTTATGTTTCAAAAGCACCAAGGTTGACATGTAAAGTTGTTAAACCTATTTTCGATTGCTTAAAATATTATTATCTCTCTCTTTCTTTCTCTCGTTTATTCTATCGTTTTACCTCACTCGTTTTCTATTTTTGTATTATTTTGCAAAGAGAAAGTTATACCAATTTGAAATAACAAATTGATTTTGTAAATAAACTTCAATTTGAGAGAAAGTGGATTTATTGAAGTAAAACGAGCAAAAGCTCAATTTCAATTTTTACGATATACTGAAACTGATACTCCCATAAGTGAAGCTATAGAAGAACAACAACAATATTTGAACTCCTACTGAGAACTTAAGTAAAAAAAGGTACTTCTAAGAACATAGTTGAGGAAGTAAAAAGAAGAAGAATACTTAAGGTACTTAAGTACTTGAAGTACAAACATTTTATATCTTACATCTTTTATACGATAGGAAATACAAAACTTAAATGATGGGCTTATCGACGACCAAAGACAACGACGACGACGACGATAGAAAAGTTTGTTTTTCTATTAAAATAAAATTTAAGAAAAATAAAAATCTAACAAAATCCCATTGAACGATAAAGATATTTTGCAGAAAGTTTAAGATTTGTACTTTTTTATTTGGTTCATTTGACTTTTGGAAATTGAATTTTGTATTTTGTAGAAATATTTTTTGGAAAGTAATTTAAATGTCAATCAAAGATTTTTGGAAATAATCGAAATTGATGCGAAATGTTGTAAGGATTTGTTTTTTAGCTTAAATATAAAGGTTGAGTAAGGATTTAAATAATTGTCATCTTCTTCATTGGGGGAAATTATGATGGTATGAGTGGATTTATTAGAGAAAGAGACCAACAATTAATTATGGAAGTAATTTATTTTAAACAATTTTAAAATAATAATTCAGTTTTTCAATAATTGTTTCCAAGTTTATATGTTCAAATGGTAGACATGTGCATTCAAGAGGACACAAGCGTCCAGAGGTTTTCCCCAAAATCCACGTCTGTCTATCAACTCCTACTCTCACTTCCCCGCCTAGCACCTCAACTGGAGATTGGGTTCCAACCTCAGTGGAAAGTTATTGGGTCAGCAACCGTGAGAGGGGGGAAGGGTGTTTCCACTAAGGCACCTCTTCTTATCCAGACGACAGCGGACGAATTCCAGAGATGGAAACAACGGTGGTGCCTACAGTTAAAGTAAGGTTGAACTACTAAGTGAAAACCTTATAGGGCTACTACAATATATTCGAAGCCCAAATCTGTAAGGAGCTGTTATGCCTCGGATATGCACTTGGAATGATATGTCCCTTAGTAAACCACGTGCAGCCGAAGAATTAGCGGAAGACCTAGGCTCCTATAAAGCAGACATAAGGAAATACGATGGGATGGGCAGGGTAAAATAGGATTACTATGGTGACTACTACTGAGATAACCAAAAGTGTTTATTTGGATGCGGCTTTTTGATTATAGCCAGACTTAAGCAACAAGGTCTTTAGCTATAGGTGGATCAAGAAGCGGTTCATGACCATCCATTTCAAGGCTGAATTCGACAACATTAGCCTGATATTCGCGCTCACGCCCCTACAGAAGAGAAGTATGACAACACCAAACATATTAGGTTCTTCGAGCTCTTAGACAAAACATATGAGCACTGCGATATAAAAACTGTCCTTGACGATTTTAATGCCAAGCTAGGATAGGAAGACATCTTTTGTGGAATAATTGGGGAAAACAGATTGCACGAACCCACCTCAGACAACGGATTCAGGATTACAGATTTTTCTGCGAGCGAAACGTAATGTTAGCCCAGTTCGCGTTTTTCATACCCCAACATCCACAAAGGAATTTGGAGTTCTCAAGATCAATCAACCGTCAACCAGATTGACCATATTGCGATCGATGCAAGACAGTATCATGGATGTTTGAACTTTCCGAAGAGCTAGCATCGATTCGGATCCCTACCTCTTTGTAGTAAAGGTAGCACTTTGGGTTTCCAGACCCAAGGCAAAACAGGGAGGTGCTGGGAGAAGCTACAACGTCGAACGGCTTCAATCGCAAGAGATCGCCAAATGCTTCTCCGACCGAGTTACAAGTAACCTCTCTCGAAGTTCTCTGCTGCCAACACAATGTATCAATGTATACCAGTGGCCACATTGCCAAGATGCAATCAGAGAAGCTTCCACTGACGTGCTGGGTTTCAAGCAGCCACCAACAAGGAACCCCTGGTTTGATGAGGAATGTCGGCAGGCAAATGCAGCCAAGCAACAGGCACGCAAAGCGACGGCTGTGCAAAGAAGGACGAGAGCTGCTCATGAGCTCTATGAGTAGAAGAAGTGAGAGGACCACCGACTTCTCAGAAGCAAAAAGGGAGAGCATGAAAAGCGTGTGGTCGAAGATGCTGATAGGTTTAAAAGCAAGACAAATTTATGAACAGGTGAAATGAAATTCACAAGTACGTAAACCTAGAACCGAAGGGTGCAAATACTAAAGTGGAAACATCATAGCGGAACCGCAGTTAATGCTGCTATTGAAGGACCACTTCCGCAGACAAAGACAAAGGCGATAACGAACCGAATTCCGCTGTCAGGCAGGATGATCCATTTAACATAGAAGACGAAAGCCAACAATTCCGTCCTCCAGACTTAGACGAAGTAAAGATTGCCATATCTAAGCTGAAGTCTAACAAAGCCGCTGGAGTGGATGGCTTGAATGCCCGAGCTCTTTAAAGCAGGTGAGGATAAGTTGGTTAGGAGCATGCAACAACTTATCTGTAAGATATGGCCGGAAGAAAGCATACCCGATGAATGGAACCTCAGTATTGTTGGCCCTATTCTGAAAAAAGGAGAACCTTTACCTATAGAGGCATCAGTCTTCTTAAAATCGCGGGCAAAATCTTCTCTGCCGTAATATGTGAACGTCTAAGGCTTATGGTCAAAAACCTAATAGGCCCTTATCAGTGTGGTCTTAGACCAGGAAAGTCCACAGTCGATGAAATATTCACATTACAGCAAATCCGGAAAAACCCAAGAACGTCAAATCCACCCACCATATTTTCATCGATTTCTAGGCCGCATATGACAGCATCTACAGGGAAGAGCTGTATAGAGAGTATAATTCACACAGGACTGTAGCGCCACCTTAAGTTAAGTTAAATTTTACTAAAGTCTTTAATGACAATAAATTTGCAATTTCTTTGAAAGATAAATAATTAAACTTAACTAAAATGTAGCAATTTTACAAAATGCATGTAAAGGGCATTTTTTTCATAAACTTAACATTTGTTATTGCATAATTTAAATCCGTGATCTAACTTCATTTTATTATTATTTATAAAATACGATCATTGCTAGAGTTAAGGTTATAATATTTACTTAAATCTAAACTTAAGACTAACATAATTTCGACTTCTTATAGCATAATAATTAAATTATAAGCTTGCAGATTTGAGATTTTAATTTGTCGTCGATAAGTCGATGAGTTCATTGAATTTGTTGAATAGATTAAAGAATCAAGAGGACCGTTAAAACAATACTTCGAGCTGATTAAAATAAGGTGTGAATTTTTTCTTAACTAGACTATATCATCTTGAAATTCAACCAGCTTTAAAGCAGAACCAAAAAAAATACTCCCCGTGACCTGAAAGAAATGTGGGATTTATCAAGGGAAGCTTTTGAGTGGTTGGAGGTAATTACAGTTTATCAAGTAAGTCGGGGGAAAAATGAGGACAAATCTTAAAAATCTACGTTGAAAACTTTCTATTTTCCCAATATGAACAGAATAGATTGGAGCCCGTACAAAACAATCATACAAAACAATCATATTAGAAAATTGGCATGACAAAAGAAAAATACAGAATTTTAATGAGCACATGATTCACGGAACTTTCAGAAAAATCCTTTGACGAAACCAACTAATTTTAACGTTAATTTTGAGGCTGCTTCCAGCCCAATGTCAGAAAAATAAGTTTTCGTGTCGTACAATTGTTATTGTGTCATTCCCAAAGTTGATTCAGATCGTCTTGTAGCTCTCTACAGGCCTTGATAGTTAGTAATTTTTCAAATCTTAACATCATCTGGTTATATTAGCGATATAGAATAATTTAAAACAGAAAATCATTAATAATTAAAATAAACAGCAATGGACCAAGGTGACTCCCTTGAGGTACATCAGAATTGACTTTAAATTGATACGAAGGGTTACTCCTGCACATGGCGCTATAGTATCTATCTTAAAGATATGAAGAAATCCACATAACAAAGTCGATTTTTACTTAATTCATAAAGAAGAATTTCATGACCTATGTAATTTGTCAAATGCCTTACAGACCTTAGTAAGGAGGCAATCGACTTAAGAGTTTTTTCTTGAATGCATCCAAACAAAAACTAGACAATTGTAAATTTACAAGAGAATAATTAAAAGAAATTATGTCACAGACAAGGGGTTCAAACAATTCGGTAACTAAATTGTAGAACTGTTTTTATGGACTGGCATTAGGTATGAATAATCCAAAGATCTGGAAACATAGAACATTTCAGAGACTCGTTGCAAAATTGAAACAATGGACAAATATGTTTTAAACATAAATAATTATAACTGAAACTATGACTGAAACGTTCATTTAGCTTTAAAATATTGTCTGTATTTTTGGGAATAAGGAGAAATAATAAAAAATGGTTCTTGCAGAAGGAAAATTCTGAAAGGTTATCTTAAAATAATCTGCTAACATATTCAATATTGACTCTGGAAGATGGCTTGAATATTTTAAATGTAAGGTTAATTTTGTATTAAGTTATGGAGCCATAGTAATGAAGTGTTATGCTTTTCTAAAAAACTCTTTTAATAATTATTTAAATTAATTTTTTTTAAATAATTGAGTGAACTATAAAATATGAGTACAAATATTATTCAACTTCAAGAAGTGTTTTAGAATTCAGCCACGTTTCCCTAAGATTTTAATTTAATTGTAATTTTGTGGAATAAAATTTTTATGAAAAAATATTCATAAAAATTGGTTTCGGAAATATGCAAATTCAGAAGCTACCGCGAAACAAAATTACGAACATAGAAAAGCACCATTTAAATTTTAAACACGCAACCCATTTAAGATATTTAACCAATTTAATTATTGACTTGAAATACATATGAAATTTAGCTTCGTTCGTATGGCCGTCACCGGGCAAGTTTGCAGCTGCCCATTTTTTGACCAAATTTTCGATGAATCGGCCACAAAGGACTCGATTTCGCGTTTAATGAGCTCTTCTAACGTAGTCGCTGTCTTGTTGCCATAAAACAATAACTTCATTTACCCCTAAAGAAAAAAGTCTAAAGGTGTTAAAAGGCACGAATGAAGCTCCCAACTATCCCACTTCTTGAGGTAATACGCTTTTCAACTCACTCTTCAATAAAAGGTTTCACTATCCTGTGAAATCGGTAATTGTGGTGCGATAGTGCTGATGAGCTATTTGAGTAACGTGACGATCTTTATCATCAGCGAAAAATGATGGCCCAATAACGCCCCAGCCGGCATGCACACTGCACAAAACTGTTAATGTGGATGGAGTAGCAATTCATAAAGCCAACTCGAATTTTCACCCAACCATTGAGTTAAAAATAAACTTCGCTTCGTCACTGAAGACTATTTTTCGATGATATTAATCATATTGACGCATCTTCTTCAGAGCCCAATGTACGCTGCTTCAAATGCTCCCTCGTCTTCAATTATTGAGTCAGATTGATCTTGTATGGGTGTTAACAAAGCTACTCACGCAAAAATCGTCATTATGTAGTTTTGAGAGATTCTTGAGATTGCCGTGGTTTTGACTGATTTAGATCGTTTGCTAAGAACGCCAGAACGGCAGCGATATTTTCCACATTTTCGACCAACCCGTAGTCTAATTGACACGGCGACAACTCAAATTTATGTTTATACTTACATTTTTACACTAGACTTGAAATTGCCAAGCTTGTCTTCTATAGCAAGAATTACAACGGAAAATTAGAGTTAACGCTCTTGAATTCCGATTTCGGCAGAAAAAATTTTAATTTATTTTGCAACGATACAAATTTTACCTTTACTAAAAAATTTACAATGCGATAAATTGATGATTGGTGACAGGGTGCGTTCGCAAATTAACTTCAAAGTTGTCAAGTCCCTATTGGCAAACCCTTTTTGTGAGTTGAGAATTAAATAAGCTTCAGATTTGACATTTTGATATTTCTTTTCTTTTTTTAACTTGACGAAAGCCTAAGTTTGTCGGTTTCTTGTTGAGCTTTGAATTAGGCATTCCAGAAACACCATGAGCTCGCTATTTACCAAAAAACTTGGGCATTAAAGCTTCCAAAGTTAGGTATCACAAGAACTCAAGCCGATCGATTAACATCAAGAACGTATTTTCGATAATTTGATCCTCAAAATGCTTCAAAACGATCCCGATGATCTTCAGTAAGAATGTCCTTTTTCGCCTTTTTCGAGGCTACGTTAATAAGCTGAATTGTCGCTTTTTGCGGTTGGGATAATCCAAAGATGATTCCTGATAAGCTTTTCTATCCCGAACTTACCACGTAAAAGATCAGTTCTAAACCAATTCTTCCGAATTATTTCAAGGCATTATAGATTTAATTTTTGAAGTTATTGAGGACATACCGATGTAAGTCTTCGAATTAAAAATAAGAAATAAATTAGGTGGCGCAACAGACCATGAAGAACCAGGGCCTAGTAACCTGCAAGAGGCGGTACCCGCAAATTTTTTTTTAAATTAAGGTGGCACAGGCAGGGATTAAACCCAAGACCCCTTGCATGATAGTCCATAGCACTAACCATCACGCTACGGGTATTACAAGTCTTCGAATTGGTAATGGAAAATTTGATGAAAAGGATATTGTGCATCAACCGCAGCCAAATCATTTCGCTGCTCTTTTGTATAGAATATTAAAATCGCTTAAGTCCACCCTAGATAATCTATTTGGAACGTATTCAAAATTTCCCATTTGTGATGACTCCGGCACATGGGTACCTATATAAGGTTCAATTCAAGGACTGGCACAGTTGTTGGTTTTGATTTAAGGCTTATTGACACTAGAGTCTAGATTTTAGAAACCAACCACTTGAAGAACGAGTTTAATAAAGTCAAATCCTATAAAGCCTTATAGTGACTAGATCACATCATCTCAACTTATATTGCTCAGTGGTTACCTTTCTAGTAGCTTTAATATTATGGCAATATGGAAATTTTAAGAAATTATGTCATTGGTCAATAGTTTGAAAATAGAAATTATCTTTGTTTAATCTAATTTTCTCTTCAAATATTAAACTTTCTTTCCCTCAATTGAAATATCTCCAAAACGTCTTCTCATATGAAAATCTAGGCTGAGGTAAATCTAAAACATTTGCAATATTTCCTTTAGAAGCTGATGAAGACAAACCTTATAGCGACGATATGGTTTGCTTATAGTTGTGAAATAAAGTCTTTTTTATTGCTTACTTATATTTGTTCTGTCTCCATGTTCACTCTTTTTCACTGTCACCTTTATTCCTATTAAAATTCCAGACTTAAGGGTAAATACAAACAGAAAGGTATATAGTTTCGTTCGAATATATTCCTAGCTTTGCATCTTCTCTCCCTTCGGGTTCATTCTGATGCTGTGGGTTTTTTTTTCTTCTAGCTTGCTTGGTTCTTGAAAATGCAAGTTGCTTAACCAAACCTCTCCCACACTGTATGCAAACAATTTCAACACGATACCGATGGTCTACCTTCACCCCCCAAACCTCTCTAGAGAAACAGCAGCACAGCGGTACTTCATCCAGACAAAAGCACTTTTTTGTTGTTTAATTTCATGCTGCCCCATCAGAAAAAGTGTTTTGTTTGATCGGACTTTGATCTAAAGATTTACCTTATAGCCCGAGTGAAAGACTCAGAGAAAGTGAGACGAGAAAACACTGCGGTGAAGAAGGCAGAACGAGTAGAAGAATATAAGTTCTACAACGCGCTACTGAATGAATAAAGATTTACCACAAAAAGTCAATATTTGGAACAAGCACTGACTACGACAACGACAAACGTCAAGCGACATTCTTCCTCAAAACTCTTCTCGTAGCTAAATGTATGTTCTGGTTTTTTGAATTATTTGCTCTCTGATTGAAGCTGCAGCTGAAAAAGAAGCACCAGAAGAAGAAGTGTCTCCCAGTGTGGGAGCGGCTGAAGCAGCGGGAGAAATTGCCCGTAAAAAGGAATAACACATATCCACTTGGGTGTCGAACCCATTTACATAGCATACAACATTTGTACATTTCGAGACATCACACAAAATACCTATGCTTCAATTCAGCAGACTCTATGGCAGACTCTTTGGCTAGCTGGCTGGCTGGAGGTTGGTTGATGGCAGGGCAGGTTCTCTCCATCAGCCGCAAACCCTTCAGATGGCTTCCACTTCCTTATACGGAAGTTGTTTGGCCTGATGATGATTTGGTCTACAATACGAGTTTAGTATAATGTATATAAGGAAGGAAGAGTATGATGGGCAAGAAGCTTACGAGTATACCTTTAGATGAAGTTGATGACTTATGTCGGAAAAATAAGGAATTGCCGCAGCTTTATTTGCTTATTGACATAGCACGGTGCGGTATGATGTCGATGCCTGATGTCTGACTGGATGTGTGTACAACGAACTCTCCCTCGAACCAGCACTTTATACAAAATTGGAGCTCGACTTGGCCAGGTATAGAAAAGCGGTTAAAACCAAGTCAGGTAGTATGGGGATTGTAAATATGGGAGAGGGATGTGTTGTGTACCTTCCTATACTCGTACTTCTTGCTGCGATGCGATGGAGACGACTCATATAAAGAAGTGATGATGGCGGTGTTTTCATGTGGAACATCACAGAAGCAGAATCAAGCAGAGCACTACTTGAATATGTTAAGCTTTGAGCAAATATTTGTTTTTGATTCTTTCGCCCCCTTTTGTTATTATGTTTTTGGAGATGGAGCGAAGATGCGCGTCGTTCCGAGGTAAGCTAAGGTGTTTTGTTGTGAATATAAAAATAACGATATACGCGAGAACAAAAGAAGCGGCAAATGTTTTGTTATGTGCGTTCTTGCTCAATAGGTTTTTGTTTTCCAGAAGAGTGTTGGACAACAAATGCTGCGTAAACAAATTGCTTCAACACAACATCAGAAAAAAAAACTGTGGAGGTTTAAGAGACCCTCGAAAAAAACTGACAAACTCAAGTCGATTCTTTCGAAAATAAATGCGTGCTTAAAAATACTAGAAGAAAAAAATGTATTTCTTGATTGTTTTGAATTGTTTAGCATGCGTCAAGTATGTGAGCTTAAGAAACACAAAAGCTGCAGGTTTTGGTTTAGGTTTCGTATGTGGGGTTGTTAAATTATTTGAATACAAAAATTATGCGAGGAGAATTTATAATGACTTTGCTTGACATTTTCATCAAACAAGCAACAATGTTTGCAGTGGCTCTTCCAATAAGGACTTCCGAACATTGACTTTAACAGTTCAAAAAGGACATGTTAAAGCTCATCTATTAAAATATTTTAATGTACTTGAAATTTAATTTATCAAAAAGAAACTCAAAGTTTCGGGATTTTTTTTTGGTTTAGCCCCTCAAAGGTTAGGAACGGACAAACGGACTCGCTGGACTCATGGTTAGAATGGATACTAAAATAGCAGAGATAGAAAGAGAGAGTGTGGTAAGGCATTCTCATTCGCTTAGTTCGGCTAAAGAACTAAGGTCTGTTTTTCACAGAACGATCGAAATAACGCTCATGTGTAACTTGATGGGCATTCTTTAAGGCTCGAGTAGTGCAGTTGAATTGTACAGTGGAGTTAACTATTGATTATGAGCATAGTCCTTTAAAGTTAAGGTAAAATGGAATGTGCGAGAGTCGTTCATATAAGTAAATGATATTATTGCCATTTCAATCAATGAATCATTTCAACTTGGACCTGAAACCGTACAAAATTCAGGACACAGGAGAAAAATGTAAACGATGTTAAAGATGTTTGTGGTTTGATTTCAACTGTTATGAATAATTAAAACAAATTTTCAATTCGACAAATCGCACAGTGCGTTGACGGGTGGACAAAAATAAAAAAAGTAAATATGAGATTTAAAGCTACAATGCTTTGGAGTCCAACTAGAACATTCTAAATAACTGTTATTTGTTATTTTTAATTGTTTGTTTTTGTTTGTTTGGTGGATTAGCGGCTTTAATATCATTAGTCAAGGTAATTTTAGCTTCAGTTGGAGTCATAATCGATCTCGTTTAAGAAAATTGTCGCTGTTATCATTTTTTTTTGTAGTGATTAATAATTATGGATTCCTTTAGAGCTGGTATGAGTATTTTACATTTAATTTTTTACCTAAATTAGTGTTGAAATAAATCAATCAAAAAGAGCCCTGTTTTGAGGCATGAAAAATTCATTTAGGTTGAGTTTAAAAAAAACATATCAAAACATATCGAAGTATTTTATGTCATTGTAATCCTCTACTATTGTACTTTATAAGATAAAAAACTTTAGTTGCAAATTTTTGCTAACCTTCAAAATATTTAACTTTTAGTAGGACAAGGTCAAACCTTAAAAAATGAAGAGATTCTTGAGAAATGGATTTCTCTTCCTAAAAGCTCTAGGATTGAAGATATTACAGACTTTATATTAAATACATTAAATATAACAAACTGTTCGAGTTCAAATAAAAGTGATTTGACCCAAAAAGTAAAATTTTTTGACTTAAATATGGGGAGGTATTGGAAACAATGCTCAAGAAGCCGTGGTTTACTTTTTAATCGGCATAAAGTGTGGTTAAAAAGTGACTTCACACTTTCTTCGGGTATTTTAAATACTGTCGCCGGTAAGGGTTCTGCCGATCAACCAGAAAGCAGTCGTGGAAGACCGAAAATACCATTCGAATTGGCATCTCACAAAACCAAAAAACGTAGAGTAGAGGATATTTTGGTCTCAAAATCCACTGAAGAGCTTCGGTTCACAGCGGAACTGTCCGGAAGATTTTCTGATGAGGGAGCCGATTCTGCTGTAAAAAAAATGGGTTTAACTCCGCAAGAAGCCTTAGCACTGTATTTAGACCTAGATCTTTCTGAAAATAAGTATAAAGTGTTACGGTCAGTTGTTAATGCGTTGCACAAAGATTGTTTTCCCAGCTTATACAAACTGAAAAAGCTAAAAAAACAGATGCTTCCCAGTAAGAGGGAGGCAACAGAAACTACTGCATCTGTTGACCTTCAAGAGCTTTTAAATAAAACTGGAAAAAGTATTGCAAACATTTCCCATATACAACATGAAACAACTGCCACGTTAATCTGCAAGTGGGGCTTCGACGGAAGTTCTGGGCATAGTCAGTACAAACAAGTCTTTACTGATTCACAAAGGACAGACGAATTTCTTTTCCTAACAGCGTTCTGCCCTTTAAAATTGGTCGAGGACAATACTGGTATTGAGCTATGGAAAAATCCCCGTCCTTCTTCGACTTCCTATTGCAGACCCATACAATTTATGTTTATGAAAGAATGTAAAAAGCTTGTTCAAGATGAGGAGTCTAAAATGATTGAACTTATAGGTCAGTTTTATTTAAATCTTAAAAGCTTTAAGTTCTAAAAAATTGGAATTATTCTCATATTTAAAATATATGTACAATGTTCATATATAATTTTGTAAATGTAAATGTAGATAGTGAGAACTGAAATTCTAATTTTTCAATTTATTTTAAGATAGAAAAACGATATTGAATCTATTTTTTTAACTTCATCATTATAGGTCAACTCACTAATCTATTTCTAAACATAAAAGGTTTCAATGTAAACATTTCATTTAAAATGCTATTTACAATGATTGATGGGAGCGTTTGTAATGTGTTATCAAATACAAATTCTTCAGCAAAATGTTATATTTGCGGTGCAACTCCTAAAGAGATGAATACGGTAACAAAAAACCAGAAGCTTATAAAAGAAGAAAACTATCGTTTTGGTTTATCCACCCTACACTCTTGGATAAGATGCTTTGAGTGTTTATTGCACATTTCTTACAGGCTTCCTTTCAAAACCTGGCAAGTGCGTGACTCAGAAAATAAAATTGTATTTGCCCAAAGAAAAAAAGATATTCAAGAATCATTCAAATCTAGAATGGGTCTTATCGTTGATAAGCCTAAGCCAGGATTCGGATCAACAAATGATGGAAATACTGCAAGACGTTTTTTTAAAGATTCAGAGACTACTGCACAAATCACTGGACTTGATGAAAATCTAATAAAAAAGTTCTCCATCATTTTAAGAGTCTTGGCTTCTAGGCTTAGTATTGACGTAAATAAATTTTCTGCATTGCTCGATGAAACAAGATATCTCTATCTTCAACTTTATAGTTGGTATTATATGCCAATCAGTCTTCATAAGCTTTTGATTCATGGCCCGGATATAATTTCATTTTTTGATGTACCCATTGGTCAACTTTCGGAAGAAGCTCTAGAAGCTAGCCATAAAGAATTTCGAAAGCACCGCCTAGCTCACATTAGAAAATCATCCCGAAAGTTTGCAAACGAAGACTTAATGACTGTATTGCTGCTTAGATCTGATCCTACTTTAGCACAATATAGGAACACACATTCAAAACATTCGAAAGAACATGACAAAGAGTTAGATGTATACACACTGATTCCGGAAAATTCGAATTCACGATCGCTATTTCAAAACAACACAGATAGTGAAGACTCGGATGGTTCTTCCTTCTAAATAAGGTTCACTGCTTTATTATGTTTTTATTAATGATTTATCATAATATGAAGTTATTAAATTTAAAAATCAAACAAAACAAAAATATTTATTATGTTATCTTCAAATTTGCAAACTAAATTATGCATAGCAAAATTATTATATATATGATCAACTTAATTTTTCTGTTTGGCACTTTACTGTCAACTTGTAAGTATAACATGACCTTTAAATTGTCTGTTTTCATTATATTTGTCTTTTTTTTTTAATTTTCAAGACTTATTTTAGACTCAAAACACGTATGTTTCGGAAAACAAATTTTTGTCCGCCATCTCCATACATTCGACGCACTGTGAATCGGAGCGATTTTAAAGGGTGATTTTTTTAACTATTTTTTTTTCGCAACAACTTTTGACATAATTGCACCAATCCTTGAGGCAATTATTACCAGCTGTCTTTACCTCGTCCATATTTCCACGACATGGAGCGAAGTTAAAGTTGTTTTTATAACCAAAGCAAGGCAATCCTAAGGTCCTATAAGTCTATCATCATTCTTTCTTAAGACCTTGGAAAGATTGATTGATATCCATTTAAGGGCAAGTATTGATACAAGATTTCTGTCTTTGTCTCAACATGCCTACTGTAAAGGTAAATCGGCGGAAACAGCATTACACACCTTATTACGCACCATCGAATATTCACTCCATTATAAAAAGTTCACTATGGTTGCTTTCCTTGACATCGAAGGTGCCTTTAACAACGTGGACACATCTGCAATCACATCTCTAAAGGTAGAGAATTTGCTTGGGGAGTAAATTTATTTAATGCTGAATAGCAGAATAATTAACTTAAAACTGGGCAACTCTTATTTTCGTTAGTAGAGGGACACCGCAAGGTGGTGTTCTATCAACTCTCCTCTGAAACCTAGTGGTGAATGAAATCCTAACTAGTCTGGATTGCGTGGGGTTCCAGAGTGATAGCCTATGCGGACGACGTTGCTTTAGCAGTTTCAGGAAAGCATCTAAACATAATTAAAGAACTCTTACAAAATGCCTTGGACAGAATAATACTTTGGGCTGATCGGTGTGGACCTGGTTTTAACCCACACAAAACCGATCTAGTCTTATTTTCGAAGAGATACAAAATTCTATTTGTCAACCCTCCCTATAATAAAGGAATCCAATTAAAATTCTGGCTCAAAGAAAACGTGATATCAAGATCTAATATCCGTATTTTCTCTGATAGCCAGGCCGCTACCAAATCTCTGGAATCTGTCTCTACGAACTCTATAGCAGTCAATCATCTCTTATGAAGATGGTACAACAGTTTAAAATTCACCTTTGCTGAGTGCCGGGCCATAGAGACATTCCAGGTAACTGTAAGGCAGATGATCCTACCACGTTTGGCAAGTACTAGCATACTAATCGCTACTTGTGAACTGCTGCTAATGCAAAACGTTGTGTGGAGGGCAGGCACCAGGTGGAACAACATCACGGTGCTTGCTATCTCTCAATAGATCGCATATAAGCTCGATAATAGGTGTCATAACCGGACACTTTCTAATAGGAAAGCACGCCACGAGACTAGGCGTATTCTCAAATGATTTTTGCAGAAGCTGTATGGACGAGGAAGAGGAAGAAACGGTTCTTCATCTTCTCTGCACATGCCCTGCTCTAGCTCGAAAACAGAAGAATTACCTAGGAGAATTCTTCTTTAACGATCTAAACGATCTAAATCATATCAGTATAATCAGCATTTCACGTTTCGTAAGGGACTCAAGCTGATTATATTGAGCTTAGGAGGAAGCCTCAAGATTCATGTGGTATCACAATGGGCCATTAAACTGGACTAAGTGTATCCGTTTTCATCTTGGACAGCCACTATAACCTAACCTAACCTAACCTAACCTCTGTGTCACGTACTAATAATTTAAAAGAAAACAAAAAATTGAATAGTTTTAAGTTCATTTAACTAAGATACAAATTGTTAGCCTTTAAGGGAAAACAAATAAACGATTACAAAAAAAAAACCGGAAGGTCTTATAATGCAATCCCGAGGGAGCAGTAGAGGAAGACCGCGACTCAGGGGCGTACGCAGGTGGGTGAAGACCAATTTGGCGTGCAAACCTGGAGACAGCTAGCTAGGGATCGAGCTGGCTGAAGACACATGTTTTTTATATTTAACTTAAGGTGTTATTAATACTCTTAAGATGTTTAAAGTTTAAACACAGTGCTAGCTTTAGGAAAATAGGGAAAATTTAAGGTTGAGATACCGATGCACATTGGTCTTAAAGTTTTGAATATCATAATGATAGGGAAAAAACGAGCTGGGTAAAGCATTCCATATTCACGATGTGCGGTTAAAAAAAGAATCTCTATACTTGACAGTATGTCTGAAATTGAGTTGAAGGTTAGACTGATGTGCATTTCTAGAAGTACAAGTAACTGGCTAATTTGACAGAACACTGTTTATAAAAATATCGGTTGAACAACGAAAGAAATGAAACATTGCGGCGGTATTCTAGTGACGTAATTGTTTCGGTTATAGTTCCATTGCCTATCATTTTCAAAGCTTTTTTTTTTGGATTCTGTCCAAAATACTTAAACTTGTCTTGGGGCACCTCCCCAAACATGCGAGTTATATTCAAGTTTTGGACGAATGAATGCTTTGTTAATTACAGGCAGATTAGAAGGGTAAGTTAGAAGGTGAAGTAAGAAAAGCTGAGGGTTCTGTCGTCGGCGGGACAATTTAATCGATTAAAAGTGGCGGACAAAAGATTATTTATGAATATTATGAGGAGAGTCAGAGAGAAAACGGAGCCCTGGGGGAAACCAGCAGTTATTTTATGAATTTCAGACTTGAAACCATCCAATAAACCTTTATTGAACGGTTAGAAAGGTAATTTCTAATCCAACGAAGAAGAGATTTATTTGAACTGCTATGAATGATTAAAGCACCAAAAATAAACAAAATTTCAACAGGACGAACATTCCTTCGTGCTACATACCATAAATTTAGACATTTTAAATTCTAGAGTAGCAGCTATTGGCCCTTGAACAGTTTTATATGCCCTACTTAAAAGAAACGATAGGTTTTTAAAACAAGTTTAAGAAAGAGGCTGGAATGCGACCCATACTGACAGCTCTCCGTTTTCAAGTATCTTGAGATAAAAACCAGTGTTTATCAGTTTTAAGTCGTTTTTTAGGTTTTGGTCCTTGTAAAAAAAATAACTTTTATTCGAAACCTTAAAAAAACTTTATCCTAAAAACATAAAATAAATTTGAAGTCCTTACCTGAATTGATTCTCGAGATTTTGGAGTCCAATACTTTATAACATTTTTTGCTTTTTTTCCACATGTTTTAAAACATGTTAAATTTTGAAGAAACATAATTATTTTAGAGCCTATATCCTTAATTGTTATGATTTAAAACCTTAAATCAATTTTACAAACTTTTGGCAATGTTTTTTTTTTAGATTTTTATTTTTGGAAAACAAACTTTCATTTTGATCTTTCAAACCCTTTTACCAAAATTCAAAAACTTTTTAAATTTTATTATTAAAATGTGTGTCCTGTTAAGAAAGTTTATTGCGCGTTTCTTCCATTTTATTGGCAGTTTAATCGACCCACTGAAGCAGCTATTCGGGCTTAAGTGACTAAATTTTGCACCAAATTTACATTGTTGGACATTAAAGCACCAACACGCTTACTGAAGAAATAATCGCAGCTGTATCGGTCAGTGTTAATTATGACCATCAATTATCGATTGATTGCCGTTCGCAGCAATTGAGCCTCTGTTACTCAACAACGTGTAAAATTTTGCAGAAGGATTTAGGTGTTATGGCTTTCAAAATACAGCTGGTGCAAGAATTAAAGCCGAACGACCTACTGCAACGTAAAATTTTTGGGGAATGGGCTTTTGGAAAGTTAGCCGAAGATCCACTTTTTACCGAAAAATTGTGTTTAACGGCGAAGCTCATTTTTGGCTCAATAGGTACGTAAACAAGCCGAAATGTAGGTTTTGGAGTGAATGTCAGCCAGAATTATTGCAAAAGCTACCATTGCATCCAGAAAAAGTCACAGTTTGGTGCGGTTTATGGGCTGGTTGCATCATTGGACCGTTCTCCTTCAAAGATGATACGAATCGTAACGTAACTGTGAATGGTGAGCACTACCGTGAGATGATATTAATTTTTTTTTTGCCTTATATGCAAGAATTTGACTTGCATGAAATGTGGTTTCAACAACGCAATACCACATGCCACACACTACGCGCAACAATGGACTTATTGAGAGGCAAGTTTGTTGAACAATTTAATTAACGTTCGGGATCGGTTAAGTTTCCAACTATGTCGGGCGATTTAACGCTTTTGTGGGGTTATGTTAAAGCTCATGTCTATGTAGACAAGCTCGCTTCAATTCTTGAGATACCGGTCAAAATGTTGGACAGAGTATGGCAAAATTGGACTAAGCTAAGTGAAATAATCTTGAAACATTAAATTATATGGACCGTACTATCGATTCAAATAAAGATTTCATGCATTGTTCTGATTTTTTTTAAACTTTACAAAACTTTTTGAAAAATCACCCTATGTGATATCAAAAATTATTGATATCACACATTATTTTTTTCATTTGAAGATATAAAGTGCTTTATCAAAGACCCTGTAGAAAACCGACGGAATCTACATATAAGTGTTTCACATGAATTCGGCTTCTCGTACACAATAATTTGCTCCTTGTATATCCTTTTCCACTCAATCATAAGAATTATTTCATCAGGTGTTCAGAAGTTATAATAAAATTAATAATTAGAAGCTCAGGTTTCATTAGATCAAAACTTTGTTGTACATTTTTTTTGTTGTTCCTGAACTTTTCTTCTATCATGACACTTATTAGCGAAATTAGTTTTCCATCAAGTTATGATGATACACCCTTGCTCTAACTGTATGATGTATAACACATCTAATTAGCGAGTTTTCATCGAGTTGCATCCCGTGATCCACTTGATGGCTACGAGAACCACCATCATCACCCTTAGATATCATCATCATCGCGTCGTCCTGAAAATTATATACTCACACTTGCATAGTACTCTCTTTTCCATCCGTCCTTACCTATCTATCTACTTTATGTTAGTTTGTTTTGTGTTGTGTTAAGTGTGAGTTTAAGCCTTGCAAAGGCTTGCATGCAAAAAAGGACCTCACCAGAGTACACCAACACACAAATAACAAACAAAACTTTGTCCGATGATAACACGCGGAAACCGCCTCCAGAACGGAAGTGAACACTTTACTCCGTGGTGAAAATCTTTGAAAAAAAAAATAATAACATTTCAAAAAGGACTAAAAGACCATAGCACATCCTTCCAACTGGGATGCGAAGCGGATTATTATTTCCATAGTAACTTTCTCTCGCAGTAGATACCTTTGGAGTGGCTTACAGTAGTAAGTATAGTAGGTCTTGGTAGTATATACAAGGAGAAGAGAGTGATGATAGCTTGGGTACACTTCTGGTTGTGTTTTTTTTCTTTTGGAGTCCTTGTTTTGTATCCTAGACCCACTTTTCTGCCTCTCGCCGAAAGACCTGAATTAAAGTGGCTCCAATCCTTGATGTTCGCTGATGTTGTTGTTGGAACCATGAAAGTAAATATTTTTGCAAAGTGGAAAGTTTGAATTTGCCCTTCCATTACTTCTCCAAGGCATAGGTTTCGCTTTCACTAGACATTTAAAATATCTAGATAAGGTTATCAGAAATAGAGATAGCAAAACAGATAGAAAGAGTGAAAAAGAGAGAGAGAGAAAATAACAAAACTACACCAGATTAGGTATTTGAGTGTGGGAAAAATACCTATTTAAGGGTAGGCAAAGGGGGGCCTGGTAGGAAGCACATTTTAAGTATTTCTACTCGGAAGAAATTAATTTGGTACTTAAAGCCCGGCTAAGTGGATCTAAGATTAATTCGTTCGTTTAGTTTATTACTGATGATGGTAAAGCGTTCTTTTATTTAACTATAAGTATATACGTATACTAACTGTTATTGTGACTATGGCTGTTGGCGCTAAATATTGTCAGCATCTCGTTTTCCTAAGGGTTTTTATAGGTTTTAGGTATAGGAAATATTTGTTGTTGCTTTTCTTATACTTATTGGTATAATTGGTGTGCAATGATGAGCCAATATAAATGTGCTATGAAAGAAGTTGAAGACGGGAAGATAATGAACCGGAAGTGGTGGTGGTAAGTTTTTATTTTGTATATGCTTCATTAGGAGGAATTAAGACAAATAATTGTGGCCTCAAGAGTCTATAAAGTAAAATACTGAGAAAGAGGGAACGAAAAGTGGATGAAAGTTCAAGTATTCATAAAGACATCTATACTACCAGTTTATAAACGATAAGATAGTCGAAAGGGTTGGGTTTTGGGTTTTGCAAAGGTAGATTTAAAATTATTTTTAAAGGTATTTTAAGTGTCGAGTTTACCGTCAACATTCAGTGACTATTTATTTTACTGTATTCTAAAGATTTTCTATATTAACCGATAACAAAAATTTACTTATTTTGAAAACTGATGGAATGGTTTAATCTGTATTTTAAGGATATGCAAGTTGTGGAAGTGGGAATTTTTATACTAAAATTTAAAAAATTAAAAACTTACCTCAAACCCTTTGAAATTGAAGTAATATAAAGTTGATAGTTATTGAATTTTTTGAAAAATCTTGAATCCAAGAATAAACAAACGACAGTAAATTAACAAAATTCTATGGTTATTGTAAGAATTCAATAACGGAGACACTTCTGTAAAAATTAACCAAGGACAAGTTTATTCAATCCAAAATAGATTTAAAACGTAAAAATTAATAAAAAGTAGTTGAAGACTATTTAAATAACACTCGTTATATCATTGATAAATAAGAAAAAAGTAGGGGTCCTGAATGACTTCCTTGTGGAAATCCAAAATTTACAACAACCGAGTTCAAAATAAAGGTGTTAATTCGAACGTGTTGAATTCTACGTTGAAGAAACGATTCAAATCATTTCAATAAGTTAAAACGAAAACAATTTATGAAGTGTAGACCTTCAAACACTTATAAACGGTGTAGGATAAGTCACTTAAGCTCAAAAAATTTGCTTTTAGTTTTCACTGCTTATTTGACCATGAATTATTGTTTAATTTTCAACTTCAACCGTAATCAACTTAAAAAAAAACACATTATTGCAAACATTTTAAAAACTCGTCTGTATTTCTTCAGAGATAAGACACAAACAAGAAGTCTTCAAAACCATATATACTCCTTTTTAAGTACAATGTTGTGTTCATTCAAATTTCTTTAAGCAATAAATACAAAATTAAATAAATCACATAGGAAGTTATTGTAATGCGTCCGATCTATCAAATTAAATATTTTGACATTTCTCGACGTTTCAAGGTCACTAGACTTGAAATAAAAGATTTTTTAGAAAGATGTTCGTACGTTCATTTATGACGGTTTTTTCGTCGTCCTTAGCTCAAGAACCAGAAGAGATATCGACTTCAAATAAATTTTGTTATACAGATAATAGAGCACAAAGATGCAGAAAGAGAGAGTGGGTGGTTTTTTTACCATATCAGTTTAAAAAAAAGGTGACAATTTTGGTTAACCCTAAATATCTCACGAACTAATAACGCTAGAGACTTTAATTAAATTTTATATAATGCATTGTAACGAGAGATAGAAAAATTCAACCTCGGCGACGCAGATCAACAATTCCGCCTACCCGACCTTGACTAAGTGAAGATAGCTATATCTAAACTTAAGTCAAACAAAGCTGCTGGAGCTGACGGCATCGCTGCCGAACTATTCAAAGCAGCAGACGATGACTTAGTAGGGAGCATGCACCGATGAGTGGAATCTCAGCATAGTTTGCCCGATACATAAGAAAGGAGAACTCTAAACTGCGCCAACTACAGAGGCATCAGTCTCCTTAACATTGCGTATAAGATCCTCTCTGCCGTATTATGTGAACGTCTGAAGCCATTCGTTAACAACCTGATTGGTCCTTACCGCAGTGTGGCTTTAGACCAGGAAAGTCCACTATCGACCAAATATTTACACTACGGCAGATCTTGGAAAAAAAACAGGAGCTTCAAATCGATACTCACCATCTCTTTATCGATTTTAAAGCCGCGTATGACAGAATCTATAGGGAAGAGCTCTACGGAGCAATGTCTAGTTTTGGCATCCCTGTCAAACTTATCCGTTTTTGCGGAATGACGATGGAGAATGCACCGATGCATTTGATGTCAAAAAAAGGTTTTAGACAAGCGATGCACTATCATGCAACTTCTTCAAAATCGTTCTGGAAAGAATTGTGCAAAACTCAACCGACAACACTAGAGGCACAATTTTCTAAAGGTCCATCCAATTACTCGGATACGCAGATGATATTGACATAATTGGAAGATCAAAGCGTGATGTCAGTGGAGCGTTTTTGTGCATTTCGACGGAAGCGAAGAAGATGGGTTTAGTGGTCAATGAGGGCAAGACCAAGTATATGCTGTCATCAAAAAAAACACTGAAGAACGAGGTCTTGAACAAAACGTCACCATGGACAGCTATAACTTTGAGGTAGTTAAGGACTTTGTCTACCTAGGCACCGCTATTAAAACGGACAACGACACCAGCGCTGAAATCAAACGAAGAATAACTCTTGCAAAGCGCTACTTCTTGGACTTAAAAGGCAATTGAGAAGTAAAGTCCTCTATCGAGCATGTAAAATCACCGTTTATGAGACACTCATTGTCCCGGTTCTCATTTATGGCGCTGAGACCTGGACCCTGTCAAAGAAAGATTGGAGCGTCTTAGGATGCTTCGAGAGAAAAATTATTCGGGTGATTTTTGGTCCCGTACGCATAGATGGAGAATGGAGGATAAGATATAAAGATGAACTGTACGGGCTGTACAACGCCACTGACCTAGTTAGTAGAATTTAAGTTCAACGGCTTAGATGGCTGGGTCATGTTGAGCGAATGGACATCAAGGCTCTAGCTAGGAAAGTCCTTGAATCCAATCCCGAAGGACGGAGCAGTAGAGGAAGACCGCGACTCAGGTGGCGCACCAAGGTGGGAGAGGACATCAACCAACTTGGCGTGCGAGACTGCAGACAGCTAGCTAGGGACCGAGCTGGCTGGAGACGCATGTTGGTTGAGGCCCAGGTCCACCCCGGACTGTAGCGCCACCTTAAGTAAGTAAGTAAGTAATGTTGTCATATTCATAGTAAAAATCAAGGCAAGTATCAAAAATGACTTAAAAATTCATGTTTTGAGATAAAAAGGGGAATTCCAAATGGAAGAATAGTGTTCTAAAATTTCCTGTTCATAACAAATATATTGAAATTAAGGGATCCAAGCTTTGAACTGGCGTTTTAAATAATGTAGTCAATGTGGTTAAAAAAATGTAATTTTCAATAAGAGATCACATTCAAATCTATTCTTTTCAGTAACTTTGGAAATAGACGATCAATGTTTATTGTAAGAATAGAATATTGATGATTCTCCACGGTAAAAAAATCATAAAATTTACGTAAGAATGATAAGAATAAATAAAAACACTCGGTACATCATCAATCAAAATCGGAAAAAAAGATAGGGTCCTAAAAGACTTCCTTGTGGAACCCCACAACTTGCTTAATCCATAATAGTTAAGAGTGACATATTTTTTCGTCAGCCAAATATGAAAAACGTGGAAACGTTAAATTGAGTCTTCTCCCCGTCCTGGTATGGTTTATTAAAGATCTACAAATCCTCCTAAATGTCAGAAATACAATGATATATTTAAGATAGTCTGACAACAGATCCCTGAAGCGTCTAAAAATGTAGTAATATTAACGTAAATCTGATATCTTCCATTTCTGCCGAGCATAAAATTTTTACAAAACTTTTCTTCTCATATTTTATCCAATCCTCTAGTAATGATCTTCCAGAACCTAACAATATGTATTTTTTTTTCATTTAAAAGGTACCTCATGCACTTCCCTTATCCAAATAGAAATAAGTAGTGACATTGTCGACACAAAATTAAGTTTACTTAAATATGATTTCTTTTCTGGGCCGGATGGCACTATCATCAAGCTTCCCAAAAAAGAAGATCTTTCAAAGTGCGAAAACTGGAGAGGAATTTGCGTTCTACCAGCCGTTGTCAAAATAGTAGCAAAAGATTTACTGGAACGCATCAGAGAACACATTGAGGCTACACTCGATCCCGAACAAGCACGAAGAATACTTACTTACTTAAGGTGGCGCTACAGTCCTGTGTGAAGTAGGGCCTCACCCAACAAACTTCTCCATCTAGCTCGGTCCCTAGCTAGATGTCTCCAGTTTCGCGCTCCAAGTTGGGTGAGGTCACCTTCCACTTGTGCGCACCACCTGATCCGCGTTCTTCCTCTACTGCGCTGTCCTGTGGGTGCGGATTCGAAGACTTTCCGGGCCGGAGCATTGGTTTCCATGCGCTCTACGTGACCCAGCCATCTTAGTCGTTGGACTTTTACTCTTCTGGCTAAGTCTACGTCGCTGTACAGCCCGTACAGTTTCGTTCCATCTTCTCCTCCACTCCCCTTCGATGCATACGGGACCGTAGATCACACGAAGAACTTTTCTCTCGAAGCGACCCAAGGTGCTTTCATCCGCTTTTGTCATGGTCCATGCTTCTACATCGTATAGCAGGACGGGGATGATAAGGGTCTTATATAGCAACACTTTGGTCCCTCGAGAGAAGACTTTACCACTCAATTGCTTTCTTAGTCCAAAGAAACAGCGGTTAGCAGAGTTATTCTGCGTTTGATCTCAGCGCTGGTGTTGTTTTCTGTGTTTACAGCGGAGGCAAGGTAGACAAAGTCCTTGATTACCTCAAAGTTACGTCTGTCGATTGTGACGTTTTTACCAAAACGTCGGTGTTATTTTGCCCTCATTAACCGTTAAACCCATTTTTGCCGCTTCTGCCTTAATACTCACAGAAGCCCCATTGACATCACGCTGAGTTCTTCCGATTATGTCAATGTCATCAGCATATACCATTAATTGGACAGACTTTTGAAAGATAGTGCCTCTAGTGTTGACGTGTGAGCTCTGCACTATTCTTTCAAGCACGAAAAACCTTTTTTGACATCAAAAGGTTCTGTTAAGTTGTTTCCAACCTTTATGGAGCAGTGTGAATTCTCCATGGTCATCCTGCACAAACGGATGAGTTTGGCAGGGATGCCAAAACTAGACATGGCTCTATACAGCTCGTCCCTGTAGATGCTGTCATATGTGGACTTTCCTGGTCTAAAACCACACTGATAAGCACCTATCAGTTTGTTGACGATGGGCTTTAGACGTTCACATATTACGGCAGAGAAGATTTTATAGGCGATTTTAAGTAGACTTATTCCTCTATAGTTGGTGCAGTTTAGAAGGTCTCTTTTTTTCAGGATCGGGCAAACAATACTGAGGTTCCATTGATCGGGCATGTTTTCTTCCGACCATATCTTACAGATAAGTTGGTGCATGCTCCTAACCAGCTTATCCCCAGCTGCTTTAAAGAGCTCGGCATTCAAGCCATCTGCTCCAGCGGTTTTATTAGACTTCAACTTAGATATGGCAATCTTTACTTGTCTAAGTCAGGAGGACGGGATTGTTGGCTTTCGTCGTCTATATCGAATGGGTCATCCTGCCTGACAGCGGAATTCAGTTCTTCATCGCCGTTATACAGTCTGCAGAAGTGGTCCTTCCATATCCTCAGCATTGACTGCGGTTCCACTATGATGTTTCCACTTTCGTCTTTGCAGTCTTCGGTTCTAGGTTTATGTACCTGTGAATTTCATTTTACTTGTTCATAAAACTTTCGAACCTCATTCCTGCTTTTATACCTCTCAACATCTTCGACCGCACGCTTTTCATGCCCTCTCTTTTTCCTTCTGAGAAGTCGGCGTTCCTCTCGCCTCTTCTGCTCATAGAGCTCACGAGCAGCTCTCGTCCTTTTATGCAGCACCGCTTTGCGTGCCTCTTGTTTGGCTGCATTTGCCTGCCGACATTCCTCATCAAACCAGGGGTTCCTTGTTGGTGGCTGTTTGAAACCTAGCACATCAGAGGCGGCTTCTCTGATTGCATCTTGGCAATGTTGCCACTTGTTTTCGATACATTGTGTTGGCGGCAGAGAACTTCGAGAGAGGTTACTTGTAACTCGGTTGGAAAAGGATTTGGCGATCTCTGGCGATTGAAACCGTTCGACGTTGTATCTTCTCCCAGCACCTTCCTGTCTTGCCTTGGGTCTGGAAATCTGAAGTGCTACCTTGGCTACAACGAGGTAGTGGTCCGAGTCGATGTTAGCTCCTCGGAAAGTTCGTACATCCATGATGCTGGAAGCGTGTCTGGCGTCGATCGCAATATGGTCAATCTGGTTGACGGTAGATTGATCTGGAGAAGTCCAAGTTCCTTTGTGGACGTTGAGGTGTGGAAAACGCGTACTGGCTACCATTACGTTTCACCCCGCAGCAAATTCTATGAGCCTGAATCCATTGTCGGAAGTGTTGTCGGGCAGGCTGTTCTTCCCAATTATTCCACCAAAGATGTCTTCCCTTCCTAGCTTGGCATTAAAATCGTCCAGGACACGGAGAATAGTGCGTTAAATATCGATCACCATTACACCTGCTGTTCGTCGACTTCGAGAAGGCCTTTGATAGCGTTAACAGGGAGTATATCTGGTTAGCTTTTCGGAGGAGAGGCATCTTAGAAAAACGAATTGCTATTATTAAAACAGAATATGACGGATCCAAGTGTCATGTTTTGCACGATGGTAGGTTATCAGATAATTTTGAAATTTGAAGCGGAGTCAGACAGGGCTGTATTCTGTTGCCAATATTGTTTTTGTTGGTGATAAGCGATGTACTGCGCTCAGCTCTGTTAGGTTGCGGTAGGGTATCGATCCAAAGACCTTTGAAATCCTTTTCAAAGCACTTGTATTACGCGGACGATGTTTGCTGACTCTCTCATATGATCATGGATCTCTATTAAATGCCAACAAGTGTGGAGAGAGAAGCAGAAGTTCTGGAGCTGAAAATTAATTCCGGAAAAACAAAAATGATCAGATTCGGAACCCGATCACCTTCTCAAATAAATATTTTCTCGCAATCGGTGGAAAAACTGGAGAACTTTCGTCGTCTTCAACGAAGGCGGAACTGAACAAGACGTCATCTGCCGCATCGGCAAAGCAAAAGCGGCGTTCGGTATGCTGTCAAAAATTTGGAGGAATAACTCTACCAGCTTAAGAACAAAGCTACGACTGTTTCGCTCCAATGTCGAATCTGTGCTTCTTTATGGGTGCAGCACTTGGAAGGTTACTAAGAAAGCTGCACACCTTCGTAAATTGATGTCTTCGTAACATCCTAAGGATTTTCTGGCCAAACCGCATATAAAATGAGGTCCTATAGAATCTATAATGAGAAGACGTAAGTGGCAATGGATTGAACATACGCTTCGAAAAGGTAACGACTACGTTGCACGTCATGCAATGCAGTGGAATCCGCTCACACAAGAAGGAAGAAGAGCTGGACGACCGAGAAGCACATGGATCAGGGCAGTCGAGGCTGAATAAGCGCCACTAGGCAAGAGGTGGAAGGAGCTGAAACACGTCTCCGGAAACCGTACACGATGGCACGTAGGCGTATTAGAGGCCCTATGCCTCTTAAGGGGTTCCCAACGGACTTAACAGGTCTATGGACCTAAGTAAATAAGTTCTCAATCTCCGATCCCATTTATGCAAACTCAGGAGTTCCTCAAGGGATCCACCTAGGACCTTTGTTATTTGTTTTAACTATCAATCAATATAACTTAACTTTCTCTGTTTACGGTTGAGTCATTTCATATAAAAATGCCAATTTATAGCTTTCACCCTTAAGCGAACAAATCTTCCCTTAACCGAACTTAAAGTGTTGCCATTAATTCTTTCTGTTCTAATCGTGACCTAGGAGGTTTTTGCGTCCTAGTTAACTTAGTTATGTTGTCGAGACAATTGTGAGCACAACATTAGCAAGTCGTACTCATCCTTTGGTTTCATCAAACGTTGCTCTAAATAATTCTCAAAAGCCTATGTCACTAAGTCCCTATACAACATTAAATATACCTACGCTTGTCAAGCCTCGCCTCTCCATCAAAACTCTCGATCTTGAACTTAATACAAACATTTTGTGGCGGTAACATTTTATACAAGTATATTCAATGATTTATTGAACTTATAATATAAACCTAAATGAATTTGTAATACAAATATGTATACTTGATTCAAAATGACAGCAAGTCCTTGATAGCTGCCCCAAAAGCTCAAATTATACCACTTTATTCAATTTATGGCCTATAAAAATATTAGCAAATATGTAGGATCCTGTTTGATATGCAAAAGACGATGCCCATATAATAATACAACACCAAACTCATACACATACATATGTATGAATATTTATGGTTTAACAAAGTATATACATATGTACATCTATACATACATATAGAAAAATGCCTTTACAATGACCCTATTAAAGCACCCACATGAATAGGATGTTTATATATTTTGTAAAGCACTTTGTAAATTTTATTTTAAATAAAAGGATAATTCATAAAAATGTATACTTTTTTTTTATTTTGGTTGAATGTTTATATTTTCACATATGGTGTATTTCTATAAACATAAAACGCGACAATTTACCCACAAGGAATTGTTTGTTGTTTATTTTTAAGCATCCAGATAAAAGAGATGAAAAATGTCCTGCTGAGCACTTTGTTTACCACAAAAGGACAATTTCAAGTTTTCTATTAATAATAATATTATTTTGTTTTTTGTTCTGGTGAAAACACCAACTTTCCATATGTGTCGTATTTGGATATGTGTGTCTCTCAATATTTCAGGGTCGGAGTTTGAAGGAAAGTGTAGGAAAAGGACATGAGGAAAAATTCATAACCATTGTTCATAAAACATCAAAGGAACTAAACCTTGTAACATGATGTCTTTTAAAGATTCACAAATTAGGGAGCCCCCTAAAAATCGATTGAGAATTCGACTTATTTTGTTTTTGCCAAATGCAGCACTGGTCACCTCATTTATGTCCTTGGTTGTTCCTTACTTTTATTACTGGTGTTGTTAAGCCAGAGGTAGGTACTTAAGCAAAATAAAAGCCATTCATCCTAAATGGAAAAACGCTCAAGCTCAAAAAAATAATGCCAAAGTCAAGTAGGTATAGGGTAGGGCTAGGGTATTGGTAGGGTAGTTTAGAAAATTCAGTAAAAACAGCTAAACATTAGTCATTCTTATGCTACTTCTTATGTGTTTGTCGGCCATTTACAAATAAATATTTCCGCTATTAAAAACATCCAAAAAGGCTCACTTATAATAACTCAAACCACCATCACAAGACTATTTTATATACATGCAATGTTGCCAAAATAAAAAAGCCAAAAGAAGGAAGAAATAAAACAGGACCAATCGCCATCTTGTTCTTATTCTTCTTCCATTTTCTTCTCAACTGGAATAATGCGACAATTTCAATGTCCTTGTTTTTGTGGATTTCTCTGTTCTGCTTTTGTTTGTATTCGTTTTTATTGCTTTTTCTGTATACTCAGAGATATTGTGTCCATCAGGATTCTTTCTATTTTGCGGTAAAGTAATTAATCATTTTGAGGAGTAAAGGGACAAGGATTGTATTATTATCATCACCAGTCAATTCAGTCCTGCTTTTCATCCTAATCCTTCCACCATATCGTATCGCCACATACATGTACATATGAGTAAAGTCAAAACAAAATGAAAAGAGAAAGATGATTTTTCGTCAACTAAAACGAATAACAAATGATGCTGATGGCTTCAATGGTGTAGTCCTGTGAATGATACAAAAGTTTTGGAAAGAGAATACAAAAAACGGAACGAGAAGAAACCAAATAATACCGGATTCGGATATTCGAAATAGGATTTCAAGAGCCAAGCAAACAAACAAACTCCTCCGAAAATCAGCCTTAGGTCCTTCACATACATACATACACACACATACATATATATTCGACTATTGGAACTATTTCAAGAACATTTTTCTATGTTGGACGAAGTGGTGTTTGAGTGATGACATTGTTGAGGACCAAGAGTTTTCAGAAGCTGTTTTGGGTAATTCAGCTTTTTTTAATTTTAAAGTTACTATTAAAATATTTATTTGGTAATTTTGTAGTCTTTGTTTTTGGATTAATATATTTTATATGAGAATAAACTAGAAAATCGTAATTATTATTTTTCGATATCAATGCAAATATGAATAATAACATTGTCAAAGGATATCAACAAAATAACGAAACAAACAAAATTCAAATATTTCTATGGGCATTTTGATAAGTCAAGGCATGGGCATGGATTTTGTTGTTTTGTATATATTTTTTGATATTGATTTAAATATTTATTGAAACGTTATTAAATGAATAAATTAACTTTAGAAGAATAGAACAAATAAACAAAGCAAATATAGAACAAACAAGTACCAGAAATGCAGTGAAACTATTACCATTGGACTTTGGGTTTTAGACCACTCCGTTTGACATGTGATGAATTTATTTAAATACCACTTGATTCTAAAATAAGATGCGAAATTTTTGAAGAATTGTGTGCATATTTTTTTTTTTTTTTTGAAAAAACGCAAGTTGCAATAATTGATAGGACGTCAAAGTGAGTAAGCTGAAAAGAGTCTTATAAGGGCTTGATGCGTTTAGAGAGTGAAACAAATGTCTCCTGATTTCACATACAAAATCCAATTTATTAAAACTTAAAAACGAGGAATTACGAATTGTTTACGCAGCTTTCGAATAACTTTGTATGGGCCTTCATATGGAGCTGATAGACTAGGCCGGACTCTATCAACTCTTAAAAATACATAATCCGAAGTACTGAAAGCTTTGGGTACATTTACATTTGATTGTACAGTACTCCTAGTAGACTTGGGAATCGCAGATTGCATAACTTGACAAATTTGTGTCACAAAACTAGACGGATCGGTACTTTCAGTGTTTTTGGAGATAAAATACTCTCCGGGGATTTTCAGAGACTGGCTGTATACCAGCTCTGCAGCTGAACAACTAAGATCTTCTTTTACAGCTGTTCTTATACCAAGTAGTACAAGAGGAAGCTCATCACCCCAATGTTGAGTGTTTCCTCGAGCTACGATGGAAGCCTTTAACTGGCGGTGCAGTCCTTCCACCATTCCGTTGGCTTGTGGATGGTAAGCCCAAGTACGGATTCTATGAGACCCTAACATGCTTGTTATTGCTGAAAATAACTTCGACTCAAACTGTGATCCTTGGTCGGTTGTAATTTGGGCTGGAACACCGAATCTAAAGACATATTCTTGAACAAAGGTTTTGGCGAAGACGGTGGCTGCACAAATATCACGGATGGCAAAGGGTTCTGGCTATCGAGTAAAACGGTCAACTATAGTGAGAACATATGAACATCCATTAGAGGGGGGAAGAGGACCCACAAGATCCATATATATGTGTTCAAAGCGGCCAGTTGGCATTTTGAATGAGTCATGTTTTGTTTTTGTGTGTTCAGAAGGTTTTAGTTTCTTCGAAAAGAAGGCAAGAGGTTGCCATACCTTGTTTCTGTTTTGTTGTTGCAGTACAGCACCTACAGCTGTATTTGACGCGTCGGTGGTGATGCTTAAAGAATCGTTTTCTGTTGGGTGTGTTAGCAGCGTAACTTCGTATAATTCGGATTCAGATGTTTTGTTTTTGAAAATGCAGTTTCACACTCCGGAGGCCAGTAAAAATGATTCTAGTTTTTATTTATTTTTTGTAGATTGGCAACATGAGTGTGAATCGGTGACAACAATTCGGCAAGATTTGGAATGAACCGATTGTAATGTAATTCCATGTTCAGAAATAGTGTGACTCAAAAAATTTAAACTCGATGCGACAAATACACACTTTGAGGGATTAAGACTTAGGCCATAATCAGAGAGTCTTTGAAACAAAATCTTGAGGTGTTGCTTATGCCCTTTTTCGCTTTTGCTGCCTATTAGGAGATCGTCTTTGTCTATGTAAATTAACCTCTGAAATGTCTGACTTGCATTTCAGAGGCCGAAAGACATTCTTATAAACTCGAATAAGCCGAATGGCGTAGTTATCGCGGTTTTATGCACATCCTCGGGAGCGACGGGTATCTGATAATAGGCCCTTACTAAGTCGATGCATGAAAACACCTTACAACCATTGAGATTCAACGAAAAATTTTGTATGTGGCTAATGGGGTGTCGATCAGGTTCAGTGACATTATTTAAGCCTCTTTAGTCTCCACATGCTTTTAAACTATCACTTCCCTTTTCGGCTACCATATGAAGTGGGGAAGAAACCGGTGAGGAAAATGGTCTACAAATTCCTAGACTAACCATGTTTTGAAATTCTAAAAGGGCCGCTTTATGTTGTTTAATATTTAGTCGGCGTGGTTTTGCAAAAGGTAAAGGACGTTTTGTTATATGTGAAGGAAGGGAATTGTTTTAAAATTTCTCCGTAAGCATTGTCAATGGAAAGATTTTTCGGGGAAGGTGTATCAACCAAAGCTTCCATAGCGCTATTGTGTAATTTATTTACTATGTCTTTAACACGGCGATTCTTTATATCGACTAAAAGCTCGTATTTGGTAATAAAATCGGCACCAATTAGGGGGCGAACGAATTGTCTTCGAAGTCCAAGATTAACCTTCATTAGTGCTTATGGAAGTGCCATTAGCTACACAAAGTGATGAAGAGGTGTTTGTTTCTTTTGTTTGAAAAAGATGGCTTGGAAGTACTGACAAATCGGCAACAGTATCAATCAAAAAGGTTATATTGTGATCCGGATCTCGAATAAAAAGACAGCTTTGTAAAGAACAAACCGAGCAGGTTTATTTAGTTTTTTGCATTTTTGTTAGTTTTGCTTGAAGAACACAAATTTGTTTTGAAATTGCAAGGACTAGAACAATTCCGGGCATTAGATCCAAACTTAGAATGAAACCAACAAATATCTGCTCAGCTACGTGACCTTTGCCTTCTACGTGAATTGTTTCTGTTGAAATTGGGGTGTGACCTTAAATTTTGTCTACTGAATCTAGTTGTAAGTTGCTCTACTATTGATCTTAATTCACTTATTTCAGAACGAAGTTGAAAATGGTCGTCAGAAAAATTCGAAGTCTTTTTATTATTTGAATGTAATTCGGAGATTCCACCAACTACAGCAGAAGCTTCTCAAATTGTATCGGGCAAACTAGTTATCTCAGCTTCCGAGTTGGAATCTTTCGAAATAAGTGCAATGCTAATGACTTGAGGAAGTCGTCGCAACCACAGCTTTTTAATAAAGTCACTGCTAATTATACCTGACGCTGTGCCTGCTAGCTGCTTTAAAGGTCGCAGAAACTCGGAAGGTTTTCTATCTGATAGTTGTTCACTAGATAACAGCTTCTCTATTTGGCGCTCTTCACTTAGTGAGTGTCTTTGTATGAGGGTTTCTATAAACTTGTCGTAAATGAAAGATTCAGGTGGGGTTTGAATGAAGTCAATAACAGTCTCGAAAACTTCTTGTGGCAATGCGCCAAGCACATAATTATATTTTTCAATATCTTTTTTAATTTTCGTGATTGAAAACTGTGCTTTTGCCTGTATGAACCAAACTGCTGGCGGCTTTGGCCAAAAAGGCTGTACTTTCTTTTTAACGTTTTGCCTTTAAAATAATTGTATCTTAAAAATGTATGCTTTTAACATTTATTGAAATGTCTAAGTAAGTTGTTTTTTAAATACAAAGAATAAAACGAAAGTTATTAAAAAGTGATGTTTGAATCGAATACATTTTGAGAATATATTAAAATTGATTTTAAAATTATTTTATTCTATACAACATTTTTTTTATTAATGTACGATAATGTTTTAGAAAAATCTAATCAATTAAATAAAAAAAAATAATAAAAACTTGTGAAAAACATTTTAGTAGCATTTTTTGGTTTTCGACGAACAAAATTAGACATGGAAATCAAACGTATTTGTTAAATGCAAAATATTGTTGTTAGCTTTTAGTAATTTTGTAGAAAAATGGCTAAAATGTCAATGTCAAAAAATTCAGAAAAAAAAATTTATAATGACGAAGTTCCCAAGCGAAGACAGCCACTTAATAAAAACTAATTGCATCGCAAATTCGTCCTGAGAGTTAAATGAGCATTTCTCTTCAGATCCTTTTTTTTAATATTCTTAATCGATAAATTTGTTTTATATTTTTTTTCTCAACTTCTTTTCAAAAACAAAAAATGTTTACACTGTTTTTGAAATGTACCGCTCTGTGTTATCAAGAACTAACCAACCGATTTTAATATTCTTTTTTCGGCACAAGCTCTTATATTTACTTATAATATTTGATGGTTAAAAATGTCAGTATGCTTCTTTTTTAGAATGTAAAAAAATATATTCAATTTCAAAATGCGATATGTCGAAAGTAGACAAACATTTTTCCAAAACAGCATACCAAATATATTTTTAGGACAAAATTGAAAAATTTTATACATACAAAATTACTTAAAAAACCGCTTTTATAATTTACGAAAAAAGAATTAAGGTGTTTCTGAATAATTTAAATTTTTGAAGACAAGCTTATTTTTAGGTTTTTGAATTTAAGTACTACATATTTGAAACATTTGTTTTTATAATTTACAGGTACTTAAGGGGTTATGAGTTAGTAAAATAGGGAAATATTTAAGAGGAGATACCGGTTCACATTCCATTCCAGCATTCCACATTCTCAATGTGTGATTTAAGAAAGAATCTCTACCGTTGACAGTACGCTCGAAATTGAGCTCAAGAGTAGACTGCTGAGCATTCCTGGAAGTCCGAGTATTATGGCTAAATCATTTAAGGAGTGGAATGCAACTGGCTTATTCGACAGAACTGTTGTAAAAATATCGCTAAAACAACGAAAGGCGTGAGACAGTGCGACGGTGTTCTAGCGTTGTAAATGTTTCGATTATAGTTCTATCGCTTTTCATTTTTAAAGCCCTTTTTTGAATTCTATCCAAGAGATTTAAATTTGTTTTGGGGCACCTGCCCAGATATGCGAATCACCTGTATTCAAGCTTTGGACGGATCAAGGATTTGTAAATTACAGCCAAGTCAGAAGAGCTGAATAATTTTGTATACCATTGGTGAAATCGGAACACCTGGCAGCATTTTTGGCAACGTCAAATATGTATGATATTGGCATCGGGGGTGTGTTACGCTTTAACGACAATGGACAGCATTGAGTTTTCGAAGCATTAAATTCTACACGGTTTTTTATTCCAAATTAAACAATGCTTTCAAGATCAAAATTTAATGAGCTTATCATACGCTGCCGTTGAAGTTCCACATCTGAAGGACAAGGATGAGAATCTAAAACCGAATATGAAAAGCTGAGGGTACTGACATCAGCAATTTAGTGGGTTAGAAGTTTCAGACAAACGATCATCTATAAAAATAAAATAACCAGCGTTTATTTTGTGATTATCAGAGTTGAACCCGTCCAAAACTACTTGATTGAAATGGAATGTTCACCGAACTCGCCTCTCAATAAGTCCATTGTTGAGCGTGCTGTGTGGTATGTGACAACGTCTTGTTAAAACAACATGTCATCTCACGGTAGCGCTCACCATTCACAGTTACTTTACTGTTCACATCATTTTTGAAGAAGTACGGTCCACCAGCCCATAAACCGCATCAAAGTGTTACTTGACTTTTTCTTGATGCATTGGTAGCTCTTGTAATGATTCTCGCTAATTTTTACTCCAAGATCGACAATTCTACTTATTATAGCCGTTTCAGTTGGTCGATTTAACTGACCATAAAATTGAAGAAGGCGCGATGAACTTTCTTAACAGAGCACGGTTTTTGATAATAAAATTCAATAATTTGCAAGCGTTGTTCGTTTGTAAGACGATTCATGGTCAAATTATAGACCAAACTGAAGATGTTTGACAGTGAACAAAACACGAAACGTGCATCAACTGTTTAGACCAATGCTTCCAAAAAGATAATAGCTAAAAAGCATCCTTTAGTTCTTAAACCATTTTTCGAAAACAGTAGACAACTAATTAATATTCCTTTTCGGATGCCTTGGCATGGTCCGTCTTATTTTCTGCCTTACCCCGGTATTACGGCTCTGCCGGGGCTGACCTTTTTTTTTTCGACCTACTCGTGGGACCAACACACAACAAACTTAAACAAAATGGACGAACTAGACATGACGAACGAAGAACTATCCACAGACTTGGAGGATGAACTCTTGGCCTCCAGCCAGGAGACCTTGAAGGGGAGCTCATTTAGCGCTGGTAGTAGCAGTGCAACTCGAGGAACCAAAAAACTATCGGAAGGCGTTCTTCTCAGGAACAGCTTCAAAACGGCCTCTCACATTCTTGCGAAGATTGCCAAGAATGAGAGTGATTCATGAGAGGGACGTCCAAGATAAAATAAAGTACCAAAAGGTTGTTGATTGATGAATACAACAACCTTCTGGCCAGCCGAGAATAGGCCGGTAAGCAAAACAGATTTCAGGTAGAGATCTGCACTAGTTTTGACTCTGGCGAGATGCTTAGGGGGTATAGGGTAATGAAGTGTGCGGACAGGTTTTCTAGGAATTTCCTTAGTAAAAGCATTGCTAAGGTTAGCAATGACTGGGAGAGCTTGAAGCTCAGGCTTATCCCAGCTAAGGACATCCCTAGACAACGGAAGGCTCGCATTTAGTTGCCGCTCATGAGTATTAAGCCAAGCGGACGGGACCTGATCCGCGGTCTTCAGAGGCAAAATCCGCCGGTCCCCATGCACGATTGGGCTGTAGTTAAGGCAAAAGAACCGCAGAAGACCAGCGCCTCTTACCTTTTGAGGATTAGCGAGGAGAGTCTAGGGGCTCTCGAAAAGGCCGAATACAAACTCAGTTTTGGCATAAGGAATGCCAAAATTAAAATTTTGCAGAGTCGGGGAACAGACACCGACAAAGCTGATGACAACGTCGAGGTTGACGATGTTATAAGCGGAGTCAAGGTCCCCAGCGAGTTGCCAGGCCCAAGCTCTGCAGCTAAAAATAATTAAAAAACGCGCTGAAGGTCATCCAGATTAATGTGAAGCACTCTAAGCGTGCTTAAGATAAATTGAGGTTTTTCCTTAGGGAGGAAAACTTCGACATTGGCGTTATCCAAGAATCGTGGATAAACAGCCTCAAGGTGCAAGGCCTCCAAGACAACCAATACGACCTTTTTATAAAACCGCAGATCAACCCCAAGGTAATCCTAGAACTTGTATTTTAGCTAAGAAACATTTAAAACGTTTTTTATGTCCAAATTTTAGCACTCCCGATCTGACAGTTGTCAGATTTGAAGATAAGAATACACAGGGTTTGCTGCAGAGAAGTTGGGTATCTCTTACAACACCTTTTGCCGTAGTTGTAATGACCAAAGAGAAAGTGAAACGATAATCCATTTCCTCTCCAAATGTCTTGCTTCGGCAAACACTACAATGAAATGCTTTGGAAAAGCATATTTTCACGAACTTGATGAGCTATCTGAGACAAAGATTAGAGATCTTATCTTTTTTCTCAATGCGACAAAATGGCTCTAACATAATCGCTATGAAGCTTCTCTACAAATCTTTCTCTTTCTATCACAGGTTAAACGAGTTTTGGTATCAAAACGGCGCACTACAGCGCTAATTGGATCTCAGGCTAGGTTGCCTTGAGATCGCCATTTCTACCTACCTAACCTACCTACCTATAAAATAAAAATACGACGGCATTTGTTGCAAAATTAAGGCGTTGGCTCTTGAGTGCAGCATTCTATGGTGGTTTTTTCTTCTTTTTTTAGTGTCGTATATGCCCTGCCTTCTATTTCACCGGAGCAACAGTAGCTTTACTAGTATTTATCCCAGCTTCTGCCTTGATTTTAATAATGGCAAGCCTTGAATTTAAAGCAGCTTTCACTATCGCTCTGAAATGATGTGGCTTTCTTGACTCTTTCTTTATGGTTTTTTAAATACCTCTCAAGGTCCTTGAGGTAGTAAAATAAATTTGATCTTCTTCTAATGGAGAAAAACCGCCATAAGACTTGTATTTATCGATTAAATTCAACATATTTTTTTAAATACAAACTTAATACATACTGCATTCATTCCACATTCGTCTTTTTTTCAAAAAACCTAAGGGTTCAAAAAAATATTGGAGAATAAAAAAACGAAAAACCTCGTCCCTATCCATGTGGCACGAAGCGTTTTTGGTAAAACTTTAGAATTACTGACAGAGACTCGAATGGGAAGTTATCAGTGTAAGTCGCATCCAAGCCTCTTTTTGGTTTTCTTTACATAACCACTAAGCGGACTTTTTAAAAGTCCTTTCAGCAAATATTGTTGTTATTACTTTTGTATGATGCTATTTATTTGAAGTAGAGATGTTTGCGATTTCTTGAGATGTGGCCAACGAAAAAGAGGAAGTTAAAGTTTCGTTTTGAATTGATAAAACTACTTCATAAAATCTTTATAAATTTTAGTTTTTGTAATCCAAGTGTTCTAAGTTGTATGCACGAAAATTCCATTTCGTCTTGACTCTTTGAAAATGTTTTAAAAATCTATTTTTATTTCATTTACGCACACACTATCATCGTATCAAGTAGCTCAAAAGTCTTAAGATATCAATGCGAACAAAAACAAACAAATCAAAAAAAGAAAACTAATATAAAAATCTCAACAGTAATTTGTTGACTGTCTAACTACAGTCCTTATCACGCTTCCTATATATTTTTGTTCTCCCAAGTCCTGGAGCTTTTTTCATCCGCGGGCAATTCATTTCCCGCTGTACCATTCGTCGCTACCACCGACCGCCGCCACTACCACAGCACAAAGTTCAAAGCGATTGCCCATCGGTTTTCTTCAAAGTCTGCAATCATCTCTTACCCTTTCTTCTGTCCAATCGACCATCAGCATCGTAGTCGGTTTTTCTTTTCGTTATAACCCTAACCCTGATGTGCTTTGTATACAAACTTCTTCTTCTTGGCATCTTGCTTTTCGTGTCTGGTAATAATGTCCTTTCTGGGTGTTTTTTTTTGTTTTACTTTTTTCATTTTTATTTTCTCGTTGTTTTCTTCTTTTATTGCTTACAGATAGATATCAAGGATAATAAGGATACTTTTAATTACAAAAGCGCTAAATAATCTTATTCATTCATTCCACATCCACATCCGCATATAGTGCCTCGCAACGCAACGTCAGGGCAGGACAATATTTAAAAGGCCAACGAATGGGCCAAGACAATTTATATGTGTCTCTTTGTAATTAATTAAACATTTAATCTGGCTTTGTCCTTATTTATACATTATATTCAGTTGTATGGGAACTTATCTGTATGTAAGGGTTACCATCAAGACTTGGTTTTTGGATTGGATGTGGCGATGACGATGGAGATGGAGATGGCGCTTATAACGTTTACCGCACTATGCAATTCAATTTCTGAATATTGGCCAGAATCGTTGTCGTCATCGTTGTATTCAGTGTTTATAGCCCGGCCGAGAAGCGACAACAACACCAACAACGACGGACGCCCATCTTTGGTGTCCTAGATATTTATTTGATTGCTGATGATAATGCTGCAAGAGAATGTGTGTGCGTGTGTCGTTGGGTGTTGTTGTTGTGTGTCGGTGTCCTTGTGCGAGGACATAAATAAGTATTTTGCCGTATTTTACGAGGACGCCCAATTGCTGCCTAAATGAGCATCGTCCCCATATTATGTATCTATATAGAGAGGTTGTCTATACAGCCTATCTCTACCGGAAAGGATAGCAAACGGCAAACATGAAGTATTTCTCCATCGCTGATGGACTTTATGGACGCGAAGATATTGCCATTAAGGACATTTACTCGTAATGTTGAGCGACGAACGATGGCGCGGTAACGGCAGCAGCAGAAGGCCGTACTTACTTATACCTCTCTATATACACTACAGTATACATATTAAAACCCCAAAACGAAAATCTTGATACATGATCCCTTTGGTTTGGGCCATAAATTGCTTCGGTTTCATGACACATCATTATGGCAATGGATGGAGCATAATACTGTCAGACATTATTAGCCTATATCTATACGAGTACACCTCACACACACTCACAGTTATACACACACAGATATGTATAAGGAAGGACTATGACCATCAGCTATATCGGCCGTTGGGGTGATGGTGTAAACTGTAAAGAGAGAGCTTATGTCTAGGCCTACATATCGCCCGCTGAAGGGGTGGAGGAGCCTGAATGGCTCTTAAATGCCAAATCCTTTATTCCAATCCAACCATCATCATCAGTGCGGTGGATTGTTATGATTGTGTAGGCGCATACTAAACTAAATTTTCTTTATATTACCCAACAACATTGTGTACCTAACGACTCCGATTATGGCCTAGTAGGTAGAATTGAAATAGTTTTTTTTTTTCCTGTATTTTGTGATATGGTTTTTATGCTTTGTTTTGGTCATTTCTGGGATTAGTTTTTGCAGCACAGATGGGCAACGCAGGCTCAGGGCACATGGGGTATTAGGTAAACGAGGGTATTTAAGGGTTTATACATCATTGGGACAACAGAAGACGTTAAGATGTTGATGGTGTGGTGATGAAAATAAATAAAAGAACATACCTATACAGATTTGTTTAACTTAATTTCAAAACCATTGCAAGGCATTACGATTATGAGACTATAAAAAGGATGTTTTGAAATCATCAAGAAAACCTGGAAGATTTTATGGGTTAGTTTACACATGCGAAGGAAAACCTTTCTTTTGAACATTATCAAAAGTGAAATAAGTTAGAAATGAGTGATGGATTGTCATTGAGTATAGAACTTTTTTTTCACGCCTTATGGAAATATGTTTTCCTTAAATTATAGTACCGTAATCATTGAGAGGAGACTAAACCCACAACTGTTAGTATTTCTCTGAAGCATAAATACCTATTCACAATGTCAGAAAAACGTACCTTTATTGGAGTTATCAACCTGGAAATGTCGGTGTGCATTGGTTTTGAATTTTTGAAATGATAGGGAAAGACAGAGAATGATAAAACATTCCACATTCGCGTAGTACGGCTTAAGAACGAAAATCTGTTCATCAGAGTACGCCCAAAGTTGGATTGAAGGAAAAACAGATAGGAATTCCTAAAAGCATTAGTATTAAAGTTAAATTATTTGAAGGGACCGTTGAAATAAAGGTAAATACGGTAAGATTAGAGAAAGTACGACGATTTTCAATGATGTTATACTCAATGAAGCTCTTTTTTAAATATTGTCGAAGAAACTGATGTAACTTATTCCAACTTGAACCCAGAGGTAGACGCATGCATTTTTTGTACATTGTAGCCATATTTGAAGTTGAGACACATTTTTTGCACCGTCTCAAAAAACCCAAACATCTAGCGGAATTTGTGTTCCAAAAAAGGTGGTTGCTGACCACATACCGAAAAAATCGAGATCTTTAATTTAATTGTAGTACCAACTCTTAGATAGTGGCAATGGGGCTATATGTAGCTTTAAAGATGGAAGACAGTATCGAGTTTTCAAAACATCAAACCTTTCTCTATTTTTTATTTCCTATTGTGCTGTGTAGATCGGAGTTTAACGAAGTTAGCATATTTTGTTGCTACAGTTCCACACCCAAAGAGGAGGGAAGTAAATCTTGAAAAGAATGTGAAAAGCTTAGATCCCTATCGTTAGTAAAACAGTTCATTTGATACGAATTTGCAGACAGGATATCATTAACAAAAATGAGAAAAAGTGAAGAAGAAAAAACAAAGCCTTGAGGCACACCAGGATTTTTTTTTTTTGTGGTTAATAGACTTAAATCCTGTCATTGTCTTCCAGTGCAAAATATTTGGGAGTTATACTCGACCCTAAACTAAACTGGAACCTAAATATTGAATTACGAGTTAAGAAGGCCTGCGTTGACTTCTACGCCTGCAGCAAAACTTTTGGCAAAAAGTGGGGACTTCAGTCGAAGATGATTTTATGGACGTACACAGCGTACGTCCAATTTTAACATATGGGTTGATTCTGTGGTGGCCTGCTCTTAGCAAAGCCTATAATATTGATAAGCTGAAGAAGGTTCAGAGAACAGTTTGCGTGGGCACCACAGGGGCTATGCGTACTTGCCCAACGGACGCCTTAAACGTTATTTTGGATCTTCTACCAATCGACATTTTTATTAAATACAGAATGCAGCGTTATTAGGCTGAAGGAATCAAACAGCTGGTTGTCAAAACCTTATGGTCACAGCAAGACAACGAAATTGGTTCCGTCAGATATTATCTCGGTAGACACTGACTACTGCACTCCTACTTTGAGCCTTAGTAAGGGTTTTAAGGTTATTTACCCATCCAGAGAAGATTGGGAGGATGACATCGTGTCGATAGGTTTCGTCACAACCATCTTTACTGACGGCTCAAAGATGGAGTGCCGAGTTGGTTCTGGGATCTGTTGTGAGTCCCTAAATGTAGCCAAATCCTTTAAGCTTTTTGGCTTTACTAGAGTTTTTCAGGCTGAACTGCTGGCAATAAGGGAGGCATGTAAGATACTTAAACAAAGCCCAAACCAAAACCGATATGCGGCTGTCTGTGAAGGCAGCTATCAAAGCTAGTAAATCGGCCAAATCCTCATCTAAATTGGTCCAGCAATGTCCCGATGAGCTTGCGAGCCTGAGTATTAACCTCGGGATCATCCTGATCTGGGTTCCAGGCCATAGTGGTATCGTGGGGAATGACGAACTAGCCAGGCAAGGTTCGGCCCTTCATAGCTCACTTGCGGAAATGGTTATGAAGGGTGCTATGAAGGGTAAAATCTTTTCTATCTACCAAACTGAATCAAACCGAAGGTGGAGAAATCTACCCAACTGCATTATATCTAGGAAGATGTGGCCCACCTATAATAAAACCCCTTCAAATCTTCTATTTAGGCTAAGGCAAGACAGAGCCAGGACTGTTGCGGTTTGTACCGAACATTGGCCTATAGGAGTTCATGCGGAGAAGTTGGGTATCTCCTACAACACCTTTTCTCGTAGTTGTAGTGACCAAAGAGAAAGTGAAACGATAATCCATTTCATTTGCAAATGTCTTTGGCAAACACTAGAATGATATACTTTGGAAAAGCATTCTTTCACGAAGTTGATGAGCTAGACAAAGATTAGAGACCTAATATTTTTTCTCAATGCGACAAAATGGCTCTAACATAATCGCTATGAAGCTTCTCTATAAATCTTTCCTTTTCCATCACAGGTCAAACGAGTTTTGGTATCAAAACGGCGCGAGCACTACAGCTCTAATTGGATCTCAGGCTAGGTTACCTTGAGATCGACATTTCTACCTACCTAGACTTAAACTGATCCAATAAAATTTTTATTGAACGGTTCAAATGGTAATTCTAATCCAACGAAGGAGAAACTCGTTAATCTTAATCCAAACTGTATCAAATGCTTTGGAATTATCAAGGGCAGTTATCTGACTTTCTCCAAAATGATAAAAAGATTATTGATCATTGAGATCAGCAGTGGAACTGTTTCTACAAAAGCCACACTACCGGTTTTAAGTAGTCTGCGATTTTCGAGGTTTTTCTTAAGCTGAATGCATTGGTCGACAAAATTAGGGTATTTTTCGGGAGAACAATACTTTTGAAGAGGTTAAAATGTAATTTCTTCATTTTTAAACATAAGATAAGAGCAATAAGATCCTTCCACCTATCCCTATTCACCTTAACTGACCTAAGCTGTGGTCACGATTGAATACCTTGAGACTGAGCCTCCTTCAAAACTGATGACCTCCAAGTTTTCTTTGGTCTTCCAACGCGTCTATTACACTGGGATTCCATTGGACGGATTGTTTTTCTATATTGTCGTCAGGTTTTCTCAGTGTGTGGCCTATCGGTCCAGTCCTATTCCAAGGCTCAACGTAAGAAATGGTTTTCGGCCAACGGATCTTCAGAATAGAGCGCAGACAACGGTTAACGAAAGCTTGTAATCTGCCAGAGATGTTGGCAGAGCATTTCCATGTTTCGGAAGCATATAACAGCACTGGTTTGACGTTGGATTCGAAGAGTTTTAACTTGGTGAGTAGCTATATTTTCCTAGAGTTCCACACAGGAGAAATGATTCCAAATGCAATACGGGATGTGTTTATTCTGCAGTTCATTTTTGCAAGATAGGTAAAATCAAACAGCTTATGAAGATTTTATTGAAAAAGCTACTTTATAAATTTAGATAGCGTCAAAAAGTAGTACCCGTGGCTTGATGGTTCGGGCGAAGGGCTGTCATGCCAGAAGTCCTGGGTTCAATACCTGACTGTGCCACTCAAATTAGCCGATGGGATTCGTCTTAAAATTGTAGGTCCCTCCATTCCTGACAACAGGCAAAGGCCTAGTTCTCAAACGGACTCAAAGGCCTAGTTCTCAAACGGACTGTGCGCCTCCCAATTTATTTTAGCGTCAAAAAGCCTTATATACGTGTTTTTTCGAATTTCAAATAGTAGCATCTTTAAAACCTGACGTGATACATTAAGTTTGTAGTTCGATTTGAGTTGAGGCTATTATTGGAAGAGCGCAATTTTATTGCCAGTAAGAAAATCTTGTGCTCACAATAATGTCGTAAATTGTAAAAAAGTAAAGTTAAACCTAATTTTCCGTCCACAAATCAAATTAAGAACACTTAATAATGTATTTTTAATAACACCCACAATCAAATTAATTATTCCTTCATAATTTTAACACTTTTCTGTTTTTGGTAATAACTTTTCTAAAAGTATGAATGTCAATTCAGTTTACCGCACGACTTTTACGCACACTTCTGAACTGGTCCTCGAGTATAAAAAGCAACTAACTTTCACGACTGTTAAAAACTTTTCTACAAGTCCTTAATTAAAAAAGCTAAAATTTATAACATCGCAATTTTTGAATTTTGTACCCCAAGACCAACATAATTATCATCACCATCATCATCGTCCTCGTCATGGTAAAAACTCATTTCATTATAAACCACCATAGGCTTAAGTGTGAGGATTCTTTTTTTTTTGTTCAGCCTTGATATAACATCAACGTTTAAATATACTATACTAAATTAGAGAGACCGTAGGGTATAGGTAGCTTATAAAACCCTCCTCTAACTCTATAATTGTGTCGTGGGTAAAAATGAACGAATTTATGTTTCTAAAATGAAAATCACATTTTAACAAAAAATAATCTACAAACCCTTTCTTCCATTCGCCGCCAACGACGACGCTGCGCCGCGCCGCGGCCGCCGTTCCATACCATTTAGACGGTATTGCGGTGTTATTCTTTGTGAAAAGCCTTCTTCTTCTATGTGCAGAAATAAGCACTGCTCGATGTTATCCGCACAAGAAAAAAGCTTAAGCTTCAACCGTGTAACGTTGATGTTTGTTTGTGTTTTTATAATATTTTTTCCCGACGGATTTCCTTGAGTGAGTTTAATTTTTTTGTGTTTCGTAAGAAATTAAATCGGGAAAAAATGAGGTCCTGTGTGATGGGTAGACATTACGTACCTAATACCTATAGACAAGACAAAATTAAAGCATACCCGTGTCGGCCGAAAAGAAAAGAAATATTAAAGGTGGCTCACAGAGTCGGAATTCAGATTGTGCACCTAGAAATTTAGGCCTTTCTGAAGGCACTATCCTAGACATGACTATTTGATGTCTTCTATGTTTTGATTTTGCTTCACTCACTTTATAGCAAGTCCCACTTCTTTGTCACTAACTTTTCTATGTTTTATTAAAAATCTTTTTTTGGTCTAATTCAATAAATTTATCAAAGCATCTTACGACAGGAGATATTAATTGCATCTAAAATAATCACTAATTCGATGTGCCCATATATAATACGCATTTCTATGTTTTCTATGTTTCTGTTTGTTTAAGGTTCGTTACTAAAACGTTAACTTTTGTGAATAACAGATAAGCATTTCTATGTTATGTTGCAGAACATCCTAGAAATAATAATATGTTTTATATTTTTTCGTGTTGCTTCACGCACTTCATGGAAAGTATCCTTTCTGGGCCGCTAACCGTTCTATGTTTTCCATGTTTTTTTTAATCTCGTATTGGTCTCATTCAATTAATTTATATAAGCATTTTATGTCAGGAAATATTAATTGCTTCCTAATTCGATGTGACCATTTAAAATTCGAATTTCTATGTTTTCTATGTTTCTTTTGAATAAGATTCGTTATTGAAACGACGACTTTCGTGTATCCTTATGTTGCAGAACATCATTATACGATTATTTCTATATTTTAAATTAGCTTTACTCACTTCATAGAAAATATTTTGCCAATAACTTTTCTATGTTTTTTTTGGAATTCTTTTTTGGTCTTATTCAATTAATTTATCAAATCGTCTTACATCAGGAGATATTAATTACAAATAATTCCTAATTTGATGTGATCATATACCATACGCAATTCTATGTTTTCTATGTTTCTGTTTGTTTAAGAATCGTTATTGAAACGTTGAATTTTTTGAGTAGTCATGTTGCAAAATATCCTAGACATCACACCATGTTTATATTTTTTCGTGTTGCTTCACTCACTTCATAGAAAGTACACTTTTTTCCCTCTAACTTTTCTATGTTTCCTATATTTTTTTTAAAATTTGTTTTTGTGCAATTCAGTTAATTTATCCAATCATTTTATGTCAGAAAATATTAATTGCATCCATAATACTTCCTAATTCGATGTTACCATTTAAAATACGCATTCCTATGTTTTCTATGTTTCTTTGATATAAGATTCGTCACTGAAACGTCTTACGTCAGGAGATAATAATTACATCTTAAATAATTATAATTTTACGTGACTATTTAAAATACACATTTTTATGTTTTCTATGTTTTTTTTGCAGAAGATTCGTTACTGAAATGTTGACATTCGTGTATAATTATGTTTGCAGAGCATCATTATTGATGTTTATAGGTTTTGGAATTGCTTAAAGCACTTTTTAGAAAGTGCCATTTCTTTGTAACTAATTTTTCTATGTTTTCTATGTTTTATATCTTTTTGTGGCTTAATTCAATTAATTTGACTTAAGGGACCCAAAACTTGTTATAAATTTTTGTCATGCATTCATTGATTTAAGATAGTACCAATTTCTATGTTTTCTATGTTACTTCTTTTTAAGGTTCGTGACTCAAACGTCGTCTTCTTTGTGTAGATTCTGTATATGGCCTTAAATTTTAATCCCCTTCTCTTTTAAATTTTCCCACAAGTCCACTACTGTAGTCAATGTTTATTCTTCGACAGGTTATCATAGGTATCTTCTGTATGTTAGGTGGGTTTTTGTATATAGGTGCTTCATTCTGATTTAGATACTTAAGTCATTTTTATTTTATTTTTTTAATGTCCTTCCTGTGATGGGTAGTATCTACCTTATATCGGTCTATGGCTTTCGCTTTTTTTTCGTTACTTTAGTGCGTTGCAAAAAAAGGAAATGTAATGCTTCATCTTCTTCCCGCCTCATCATCATCATCATCATGATTCTGGTGGGTTACTATATTTGGCGCCCAACGCGAGATTGAATTTCTTTACTCTTTTTCGTCCTTCTTCTTCTTTTTCTTCTTCTAAGCATCCCTATTTTTATTCACTTTCATTTCATGAAGCAACCAAAATGAGGGGGTAAATTTCATTAAGCGGCGACAATTGAACTTACAGGATCAGTAAGTATCCATCGTCGTACTCACTCCTTCTTTCGTCATAAAAATAAAACTTTGACGATAAAATGAAACAAAATTCCTCTCCCCCAACTTCTCGGCAAAATACGGTTAGGTATACAAACGCCCTTCTAGCGCAATCACAAAGCTATTAGACGTTTTTCTTTTTTTCATTCTTTGCCTCTAAGAAATGACATTAGTCTTGGGAAAAGTGAAGAAGTTCATGAGCTGAGCATCATAGTTCTTGTTGTGAGCTGTTGAGATGATTGGGATAAAAGCTACAGAAAGAAAGACAAAATATATACACACAAAAAATACAATATTGACAGGAACAGGACAATGCTGGTAGAGTGCGGTGGTGGTGGCAAATGTTGAGCTTAATTTTATGGTGCTACCGCACCAAATGCCGCTTCGCATCGCATAGCATCACATTGTAATCAAAGGACACAAAAATGATTTAAAAAAAAACAGGAAGAAAATGAAAGAAGACTCAAAGAGTGTATAATGAAATTCGAGAATAAGAACACGAAGGAATTATAAATTTGACAAAGGAGAAAGAATAGATTCCTTTAAAAAAAATAGACGTCTTTTATTTAGTTCTCTGACCTTAGGGCATTTTTCTAGCAACTTTTCTTTATTTAAATGCTAGAAGATCGTTTACTTTTTTCTTTCAGCTTTCCTCTTGACTTTTCTTTATTATTCCATAAGGACTTTTTTCATTTTAAGTTGTTTTAAGTCATTTTTCTACCTTAAGTTGGAATAAATCTAAAATAGCACAGAAGTAGATTTTTCAGGGGTTTTTCTTAAATTTTGTTTGAATATTTTTGAATTCTTTGAAGGTTTGGGTTTATTTTTGAAGGTAAAAGTTTTTCAAGGTTCATCTCAAGTGAGTCTGGCTGTTTTAAGGACTTTTTGTTTTTGTTTAGTTTTGTATTTATCAAAACAAAAGAATTGATGATTGAAAAAGGATTAATAAAAAATCATAAAATATTTGTATTTTATTTTATTCGCCTTCACCTTATTGTGGTCGATTTTAGAACTTGAATAAGGAAAAGGTTTAAAAGAAAGTTTTGAAGCCTTCTTGATAACTTGTCTTCCGTTATGAAAGCAGATATTGTTGTTTAATCTTCTTTTTTGCTGTTTTTGAAATAACCTAAGACGGATATACCATTTAACATCACGTGAAAGTTATACAATGGTTGGAATTAAATGAACTTTGGAAACGTTAAGTGCTTGTAATCGATTTTGTGATTGAGAAATTATTGTAAAACCAAAACCCGAATCGGATTTCTAAAAATCTTATGAAAACTTTACCGCTCTCCGTAGGACAAGCCCAGCCTGTTGATCGAGTTTTAGCCACTTTCTTGAACTTGAAATGTCGGAGAGTTACAACTTAGTGCGTCACACTATGTGACCAAATGAGCTTGAGCGTCTCAAAAATGATTTTGAAAATTTCATAAATTGAAATTTAAGAAAATAGAAAAAAAATTGCTATCCATTTTGCGGTTTCAAAAGTATAGAGCTGAAATTCGACATTTGTCCAACTTAGTTGTTAAACCAATTCCTATTTTTCGGTTCAAAGTCTGATATTTACAAAAATGCATCGCTTAACTATCGCACAGCAAAAAGTCACTCTTTGGTACGCTTTTTCGTCCGGATGTGTGATTGGACTTTACTTCTTCGAAAACGACTATCACCGTTAATTCAGAGCGTTATGGTTTTATGATAGCCGACTTTTGTTTACAGGCTTCGATTTGTAGAATATGTGGTTTCAACAAGACGGTGGCACATGTCACACAACTGGAGCGAATATGGATTTATTGCAAGAGGCATTACCTGGTCACGTAATTTCTCGTCGTGGCCCCCAACATCAAGGGATTTGAAACTGCTGGACTTTTTTTGTGGGGTTACGCGAAAGATCGTGTTTATGATGATAAACCCTGAACTCTTGAGAACTTACAAAACCAACATCCCTCAAGTTATGGCTGAGATACTTCGGGATAGGCGCTCGTCCTACAAAGCAGATGATATAATCGTGCGAGTTAAATTGATCTTTAGAATTCTTCGGGAAGATCTTTCTGAATTCGTAGGTATATGCTTTGACCCACAAATCTCAACAACCCTCAAAGAAAAATATTACCTATGATATCGCACATTAAATCGAATGAAACTTTTTATAAAAGTAGTTTCTAAATGACATCAAATAAAAAGCGAAATATTTCAACTAATTGAAGTTTAGGCAGTTTTTTTTTTTAAACAAGTTGAAGGAAACTTTTGACGAATTATATTCTTATATTATCTTTTGAAAGTGCTTAAAAAAGATCCATGCAAGTTTTCACGTCCAAAATTTCCAAAATATAAAAATCATCGCGTACCGAATTGTAGAGCATATACAAAGTTGGGCATCTAGTGCTTTATTTTAAATGAGGCCCAGTGACATACAACTCTCATCCATTCCGGTGTGCAAGTCATTTCATTGATGAAGGGGACCTACAGTTTTACTACAAATCGGAACGGCCAGTTTAAGAAACCACGTCCTAAATAGGAATTACTCTTAGAGGATTTATCAATACCTCGCAAGAAGCAGTAGCTGTAAAAAAACTTCAGGCAGGGATATAACCCAAGACCCCTAGCATGATATCCCTATAGCCGTCATACCACCGTCATAACACTGACAGCTGTTAGTCTCTCAAAAGCTTATCGCACCTCGGTGGAATTGAATGAGTCTTTTAACTCTCTTTTGATGATGATTTAAGTAAGCTATATAAGTTTTGGTAACACTGATTTTGACAGCTAAATCACGTTTCGTACTTTGAGTTACTGTCAAACTTCTTCAATTTAGTCTTTAATTTAACTACGAATCGTCTTTCAAATGAATAACGCTTGCAAATTATAGGATTTCATTATCAAAATTCTTGCTTTGTTAAGAAAGTTCATCACTCACTTCTTCCATTTTAATCCAATCTGTTTAATCGAATTACTAAGGCACCTTTTTCGGCTATTATCGCTAATTTGTGGAACAAATTAACATAATTGGACATTACCACCATAAACAACAACAAGTTTACGTAGAGTTCGAACTGAGGAACATATTGCAGCTTTATCGGCTAGTGTAAGCTATGACCGTGAATCAGCGATTTGGCACCGGCACCGTTTGCAACAAATGGGAATCGGTTACATAACCACGTGAAAAATTTTGGAGTTTTTCAAAATACAACTGGGTGTAACAATTAATGCCGAATGGCAACACGAACGACATCGCTGACTTATTGGCGAATGCGCTTTTCAAAAGTTAGCTGAAAATCTACTTATTTATATCGAACATTTTTTTCAGCGAGGAAGCTCATTTCTGGTTGACTTGAAACGTGAAAAAGCAAAACTTCCGTATTTGGAGTGAAAAGTAGGCAGGGGCTATCAATTCATATGTTCGCGTGGATTAGGGGTTACCGAAATCAAGCGTTTTTTTCCATGAGCGGCATTCCATCGAATGAACTAATCAGCTTTCAGTACTCAGTATGCATATCACTAATCGTCTAATGGAATGACCACATATTCTACATTGCAGAAAATGCTGCTAGTTGCTTGACATTTCTAAAACGGTGCCAGAAATGTTTAACCCCTTCTGCTCTGGCTGTAAGTTACAAGGCCTTCATTCAAAAACTTAAATATTACTCACATATTTAGACAGGAGCCCTTACAACAAGTCCAAGTCTTTTGGAAAGAATCAAAAAAAGGGTGTAGAAAAAGATGGGCGCCAGAAAAATAACCGAAATATTAACATCACTCGAACACTGCCGCAAGGTTTTTTTCCTTCTATTGTTTAACCAATACTTTTCCCCTCAAAGAATTGAGTCGTAATACTCGCGCTTACAAGAATGCTCATCAGTTAACCACTTAGCTCAATTTCGGACGTACTGTCATGTATAGAGATTCTTTCCTTAACCGCACATTAAGAATGTGGAATGCTTAACCAGATCTGTTTTTCCCCTAATTTTAGTAAGGGGAAAAAAATAAGCTGTTGCGGATCCCAAAGGTACTGTGAATAACAATTGTTAATAAGCTTTTGTTTGCGCAAAATGGAAGAGCTTGACTTGCATGACCATGGTTCCATTGTTCCATTTGCCACACAACACGCGTAACAATGGACAAATAAAGAAGCAAGTTGGGTAAAATGTTTATTCTTGGTTTAAGGCCGGTAAATTGGCCAAATTGTGCGATTTGATGCCTCTAGACTGTTTTTGAGGGGCTATGCCATGGTTTATGTCTACAGCGATAAGACCGTTTCGATTGACGCACTGGAGATACCTCCCGAAATGTTCAAAAAAAATATGACTTATTGGATACTTTATCGACCATATTTTCGTTAGGTCTGTTCTCATCACTTTACTGCATTTAATGAAAACCGTATAGCCGTCTCATCCTATAAAATCTCATTTCTTTAAAAATAACGCCATATTTATTTTAACCCATTTGAACTTTCCTAAACCCTAAAAATTTCATTAAAATCATTGTCATGGCTTCTACAAAAATATTTCTGGCTTTTCCTCAATTTCGCAAAAATCAGGAAACTTTGAATAAAATTTCCATAAAATCGTTGAGGCTGTTTCCGAGAAACCAAAACAGATAATAAAAGTGGGCTTGATAGTGGAAGAATGTTGCTAACGTTGGTTTGTGTTTTTTGAGTCTTTCATTTTTGTATATATTTTTTTGTTTAGTGGTACAAATATTGCAGTTTCCGGAAGTTGCCATGGGTTCCATTTTTCGAATTCATTGGATTCTCCTTGAAAGTTCCCATAGTTTTCAAGTCGAAAAACTTAAGATCCAATACCAAAAACAAAAAACAACGATAATAACTTTACCCCAAAATAATTATTTCAATAAATTTCCAACTTAAAAAATAAATTGTTCGTACAAATTTATTTCCACCATAATATTCCGAGGATATAGTTTTTAACAAGATATGCAATATTTTTGGGGCTCAGAAGCCTGAATAGAAAACCTATAAAAATGCCACCATCACTTTATGCATGTTTATATCTTCTCGATGGAATTACGCTGAATAAGTGCATAAAAACGTTATCCTTCCAGAGCAACGATGCAACGACTCCGACGACGGCGACGTACACATATCCTTTTTGGGGATATTATAGCAATTGGTGGTTGCCTTTATTCCACATATGTCCCACCACATAAAGTCTTGCTATAGCTTGGTGGCAAATAATGGTTCAGCACAGCTGCACTAAAGCGAGTACTACTATATCCTTTTTTTTGACAATTTTTTGAACCAACTTTTAGTTTGGAGAGTTTACAGCGCCCGAACTCATATAGACACCACTAAATTGCCATTCTATACAAGAGTTTGTGAAGGCTTTAACATAGGAAAGGATGCCTTTGGGTGTCCGAGTTCGAGTCCAGTTCAGAAGAGTTCGAGTCAAGCTCATAAAATTTACAATATTTTCACATATAAGTGTCCACATGTGTCTAAAGTGTGTGCCTGATGATGGTGTCCTTCGATTGTAATAGCCTTGCCTTTGCATCGCATCGAGGCGCGACAACAAGTTTTATAATGTGTGTAAGGATTGTTGCAGGAGTAAATCACAGTGGCACAGTCATCGTCGTTGTCGTCGTCGTACAACACAAAATATACAGTAACAGTAGTTTCGAATATGTAGATACATCCATTTAGCGTAAGTTTGACACATCTGCGGAAATCGAAATTAAACGAAGCGTTCGGCCAGTAATTATTCCGTTTTATTTCTTCAGTTTTTAGAGAGGAAAGAGAGCATCGAAACGACGGCTACTGGGACTGGGATTGGGATTCTGGACGCAGCACAGGAGCGGCAGAGAAACAGTGGTCCAGCATGACATGAATAACCAAATAACTACCCTGCAGATTTGTGTGGTGTTATAAAGAGCAGAGATGTTACAACAAAAAATAAGGGACGAATTTTTGACAAAGAACTGTTTCAGAAGAGTCACAAAAAATTAGTGTTGCCAACTATGGTTATTTTAAGTTTTGTATTCTTTTGTTTAAATTTTCAAACTCAAGAATTACTTGAGCAATAAGAAGCAAGTAGAGATGCTCTAGAGGGCTTATCATTGAGCTTGAATTAATGATTAACTCTCACTCAACTTGGAGATTTGAATGCTAGATTTGGAACTCATGCAGGAGTGTTGAATGATTTAAGAGGTTAGCGCAGACAATCAAAAGATCCTCAATCAAAGGGTTTTGTAATACGTTTAGTCTATGCATACTAAATGGAAACAGTGCTGGCAACTCGTCAGGACATTCAACCTTTCTTGGCAGCCAAAGAACATCAGTGGTCAATTATGCTATCATAGGAGAAAATTGGGAATCATTCATGAAAGATTTTGATTTTGAGTTCAACGATAACTAGACTTGCAACTCCAGCCACTTTAAATCGAGGAATTTTTCCACTTAGAAGGTATTGTGAAAGCCTTATACCCACAAGAAGGACTCAGCCAAAACAAAGGAAACACTTTCTCGATTTTCCGTAACTCCACCGCAGGTTTACTGAAGGGTTTTTATATAGAGGGCAATAAAAAGCTTTGTAAGACTACCCGTAGCGTGAAACCCTTATACCCACAAGAAGGACTCAGCCAAAACAAAGGAAACACTTTCTCGATTTTCCGTAACTCCACCGCAGGTTTACTGAAGGGTTTTTATATAGAGGGCAATAAAAAGCTTTGTAAGACTACCCGTAGCATGATAGTTGCGTTGGTGCGTTGGTTTGTCATGCAAGGGGTCTTCGGTTCAATCCCTGCCTGTGCCACCTTACTTTTTTCGGATTCGGCATATTAACTGTAGGTCCCTTTCATCTCGGATAACATTACTCGCACACAGGAATGATTGAGAGTTGTAAGTCACTAGGCCCTGGTTCTTCATAGACTGTTGCGCCACCTAATTTATTAGAGACAAAAAAAGTTAGAAGCTTCAAAGCAAGCAGTTCTTCTAGCATCGTGTAAATATTTCGCTGATTTTTGAAACTTGCTCGGGAACTGAATGGAAATCGTCAAATGTAATGCTTTCCCATTTCAAAGATCTTTTAAATCCTGTATTAACGCCGACAAAGCGGCAATTCGCAGCACCTGGATTCGTAGTCGACTCTCTGGACTGTCCATTAACATTAAGCAGCTGGAGACGCTTAAAGATGGAAAAACAGCCTCTTCAGATGGAATTCAATTAGGATAGTCATGTTCAAAGAGCACCTTTTTATACTTTAAAATACAGTTTTGAAGGGAGAACTGTCTTCAGATGAATATCCACAAAAAAGGATCGTTATTCGATTCAGCTAACTACAGAGTTATTTACTTTTTAAATGCATCTTACAAGCTTTTGACAACGATGATGCATAGGCGTGTTGTTAGTTGGATTGAGACCGGAAACTTGCTGAGAGAGTTCCAGAGAGCATTTTTATGTTCAGGAGCTTGGCAAATTATTTCTTGCAACACAAGAAAAGCTGCATGTATTTTGTTTTCAATTTTAAAGCAGCTTTCGATACAATCGATCGAGGTGCACTTCTTTATAAGCTGCATAGTCTTGGGATATCAATGAAGAATGATCGAGTTCTTGAACACCTATACGGAGGAACCGGGGCAGATCTAGGGACGGGTGTAGAATTCTCAGACTCGTTTGAACCTCATCTGGAGTGAGACAAGCTTGTTTATTAAGCCCCACTTTGTTTGCACTATTCATAGACAACATCTGAGACCACCTGCCAAGTGGAGTAGATTTCGCAATATGCGAATTAAGGCACTTTTGTTCGCAGACGATATAGTCATGTCTACGCATTCTCCGAAAACTCTGCAGCTCATTATTAACAGGGTTTCCTAGAATTGTCAGCTTTGTAAATATCGATAAATAGAAGGTTAGGCGTTTTTTTGTCAATCTGGTGGACGGCAATCGCCTTGAATCGCTTGAATGATTTATGTAAACGTTTCACATTCGTGTAGTACGCCTGCAGAACAATTCTCTGTGCTTAACAGCACGACTGAAGTTAGTCTTGAGGATAAAAAACAGCTTTAGTTAATCTTTGATTTAACTTTGTGGAAAGGAAAATCATGTTTTACCAACGTTGGCAACTTACTTCTTTTCGATTTGAGGAAAGAGCGTTCCAATGATGTAACTTGTTTCGGGCAACATTGGAAAATGACTTCATACCCCCATGGGGGGTGTGTGTAATTAAATTTTAGCATGGCAAATTTATGTTTGTATGTGTGTATATTTACATCAAATGTGTGCTCTTTTTGCAAAACAACGACTTTGGTTCAGTATGTGGAGAATACTTCCCATTTTCCTACCATCCTGTAGTCAAATATATGAAACTCCATGAAAGAACCCACGTTATCGCCTCCGACAAATTAAATTATCGTCATTTCGCGCCAGCAGCAGTAAAAGCAGCAGTCGATTCGAGATATTGAGTTTGGTACCGCAGATGTTTGTGCTGCTCTTCTCGTTTCATGGCGCAAGGATAGGTTTATTACGATATTGCGAGACACAAATTAAGGAAATTCCATAAATGAAACTATGTGTTGCAACAACTATCAAATGGACTTTATGTCTGTTGGAAAGTAAGTACTTTCAACTAGCTTTACCTCTTCTGTAGCTGTTTTCTATAATCTCCTATTTCCTATAGCTTTTGTATAATAATTTTGAATACTTACATTAAGTATTTATATGAAATTATTTATAACATTGAATCAGCATCAGTATCTATACAAAGGATAACGATGGATTAGGCATCAAGGCAATAAGGATATACGTAAATAATAATAATTATTCGGGGGCTTCTCCTGATGTGGCACCATATCGCATGTATCCAATCCAAGTGTAATTCTGCTTGTATGTTAATGTACTTCAATAAAGCATATTATCATCATTCTACTATAGGCTTCCCTACTGCGCTTTATATTTATACACACGATTATCGTTATATTATTATTATTGTAAGTCGAGGAAGTTAATGTGCACTTTTGGTTTTAAGTGGGTTCATGTAGGTATTGCATGTAATGTATGTTTGCTTGTATTTATTTATATATGCAGATCAACTAAATGGCCCATTAAGGATCATCATTGAAATTAAATCAAATGTAATAGTCAGGGAAAGAAAGTTGTAATTACCATACAAATTGAAAATACAAAAAGTTACGTATACGCTAAAATTATCAAAACTGCTTTCTTCGAAGAACGAGTAGCATGTGAACAGATTTATGGTTGTAAACAATTGTGTGCAATAGTTAAGATAGAAAAAGATATAGTTCTTTTGCGTAAATATTTTAACACTATTTTGAAACAGGTCTAAGAACAAAAGTCTGTTAAATAGAAATTTAGTCTCGTTTCAGATCGTCGCTCGTCGTTCTATTAAAACTCCCTAAGTCCATTTGTTGTGTTTTGAGATATTTGCATTTAAAGTTTGAAATCAACATGCAAATTAATAGATTTTGGGAGTTTTAATTCTTTATAATTTAAAAATGGTGCATCGTTAAGCTTAGGGAGTTTTGAAAAAATATAAATTTTGTCATTTGCATGAACTAAGTGTACTTATTTAATTTTTGCGAAAAATGGAATTAGGGAGTTTTCATAAAACGACGACGATATATTAAATATATGTCAAAAGAATTCTTGACATTTATTCCATCTCGAATGAGAATAATAAAATTTTGTACTGAATAATTGAAGACTCGATCCTTTATAGAAAATAGCAGACACTTCTTTGAATCCAAATCTTGAAAATCATTTGTAACATGTATACATGTATACTTAGCTTTTCAGATTAGACACAAAACTAAGAAGTGGATAAAATAGGCTGCAATGTACAGGACAAACTATATTTTGTTAGCATTTTTAATTGTTTAAATTTAACTAAACAAATTTAAACCTTTTTGATTTAAATATATAACAAATTTCAAGATGAAAGCCGTAGAAATGGTTTATGTCTTTTGTTGTGTTACCAAAATATTAATCAACAATGTTTTATCGATATTGATAATTAATAATTAAGTCGTATGCAAAAAAACTATGCATATGATAATAAAGAAGCAACTGGGCTAGGCCTAACTAAAAACCCAAACGACTTATGAAAAAATGCGATAGAAATCGACGGAATCAACTAGGGTCGGGTATTTCTACCGAAACCCTTGCCACTTACCTTAAGCTTTTTCTCTCCAATGATTAAAATTTCACTGCGAATTCCTTAACAAATATAAGATGTACATATTGAAAGAGAAAAAATTGATGAAAAGATGAAATTATTAACGAATTTCTTAAAAAGGCAACCCTTATTTTTCGCAAACATTTAAAAATAATTTTCAATAGAATCTTTGTTAATATCGACATACTTTCATTGTTCAAAAAATCCGTCATTTCCCTAGACAAAAAAGGCTCACTAGGCTTTCCTGAAAATTTCAGAGGAATGTAATTCATGAATGTAATTGCTAAATATTTTGCAGTATACTAAATGTAAGGCACGAAAAATGGATCGAACAAAACAATATTTTATATGATCTACAGGCCGCGCCGGTTTCAGGAAAAACTATCGATCACATTTTTACACTATCACCGATAGTCAAAGCGTTTCAAGAACGTAACAAAAAGGTTATCACATTTTTCGTTGACTTTAAAGCTGCTTTTGACTTGATCAATAGGAATGCTCTTATTTACAAAGTTCCTGAAAGTAATAAGAGAGATGTTCACTGGTATGAAGCTTGCTGTTTGGGAACGAGTGAGCTTTTGAGAACGGTTTAGCACCAGTACAGTAGTCAAGCAAGGATGCCCACCAAGCGCTCTTTTGTTCTCGTTATTTATAAATGATGTTGCGGATCAACTTCCTAGGGGAATAAAAATAGCTAGCTGCACTGTTAATGTGTTATAATATTCCGATAACCTAATTATACTTTCAGAATCACCCGAAGGTTTACAATTGATGATCAATCAACAATTGATGATTGATAATGTAACAGTTGGGAATTGAAGAAGCTGGAAATATGATGATACGCAACTGAGGGTAACAATAAAAGAGATCAAATATCTAGGCATAAAATTAAATAATGTCCAACATTCAGCTTACCTATGTATAAGCGGATCGCATCGCACGACCCCATCTGCGGCACTGGACACCTTACTCTACCTAACACCTCTTGACATGCAAGCTCTATTATTAGCCTCAAAGCTTCGTTGCAGTAAGTGGATTAACAACAACGTTGGCCACTCCGTAATTCTTAGGTATTTAGAAACTATTCCAAAGCACACAGACTACACCATCACCTAACTGCAATCCCATAGAAATTTCCAGATTTCAATACCTTCCAGGGAAGATAAGGCATTCCTGGAAGACGATTCAATCCATTTTCATAGAGATGGTTCAAAAAGAAAAGAAGGGGTTGGTGGAGGTCTGTACTCTGAACGACTGAAATTAAGTCTATTATTCCGCCTTCAAAATCATTGCGTGTTACAGGCGGAACTATTGGCAATAAAGAGAGTCTTGTCCTGGCTTAAAGAAAATGTGATATCAACATCTGATATCCATATTTTCTCAGATAGTCAGGCTGATAGCAATTCTCTGAACTTTGTCTCTACAAACACTATAACAGTCCATTGATCATCTCTAATGGAGATGGCACAACATTTAAATATTCACCTTTGCTGGGTGCCGGGCCATAGAGAAGTTCCAGTAAACTGTAAGGCAGATGAACTCGTCAGGAACGGTACAGTGCAGCCCATCCTACCACATTTGGCACATACTGGCATACCAATCGCTACTTGTAAACTGTTGGTAATGCAAGACGATATGAAGAAGACAAACAACAGGTGAAACAACATCACCGAGTGTCAGGCCACAAAAAACATCTGGCCAACACTAGATTTTAAGCGATCACGGTGCTTACTATCTCTCAGCAGATCGCATATAAGCTCGTTAATAGGTGCCATAACCGGATATTCTCTAATAGGAAAGCACGCCGCGTGGCCAAGCGTTTCTCAGTTGACTTTTGCAGAAGCTGTATGAACGAGGAAGAGGAGGAAACAGTTCTTCACCTTATCTGTGCACGCCATGCTCTAACTCAAAAACGCAATAATTACCTAGGAGAATTCTTGTTTAACGATCTATAGAAGATCTTTCACGTTTCGTAAGGGACTCAACCTGGTTCCATTGAGCTTAGGAGGAAGGTTTAAGATTCATGTGGTATCACAAGTGTGCCCGATTCTATCATGGATAGCCACTTTAACCTAACCTTAGCTAAAATTGTATCCAACATTAAATTTCAAAATTCATTTATCGGAGAAAACCCAAAGCTCACAAAGTTTGATAAATTTAACATGAAAAATTAACTTCTCCAACAAACAAATTAAGCTATTTTCAAGACACAAAATGTTTAATTTAGTAGTGAAATCTACTCCCTTGTATGCTGCTCAGGTTTGGGAATCAGAAGAATATTAAGAAATTGAACAATTTTATAGGAATTTTATAAAGAAACTTTGTATCCTACCTATGAATAAACCTAGTTATGTCATATATTTAGAAACAGGACTTCCAAAGCTTCTTAAAACCACCTTGAAGTTTCAAGCTAACTATATCATCAAGTTCTGCAGCAACCATCAGAGCACAAGACTTTCGAAAAAACTTCTTTTATATGAGTTGAGAGACTAGGACTAGTGGTTTGAAAGATGGCAATCTGTTGGCAATAAGTGTGGAGTGAGATTGGATGATGATTTCAGCAATATAAATTACGTGAAAGAACAAATCGCGCCCTTCCCGCCAATTTATCGTAAACGCCAAAATAAATTTAATTGTAAACGACAAATCAAAAGCATACTGCTGGTCTGAAACAACTTGTACCCATTGTCAATAGTGTAAATTATGAATTATGCTTAGTTTAAGACATGACAATAGCCTTCAAGGCTCCATGTGTTATTAGCTTATATTAGTATATTTAAGTTGCATTTCTACTGGAAATGTCGCTTACTATAAAATGGAGGGAAGGGCTCGAAGTGTTTAGCATTATAGAGATAGAAGAAGCTCGAGACTCATTCAGTAGAATAATCTACAGTCAGGTCAACTATGATCTTGGTTCCAGAAATTACTTCAAGGATTCACTGAGTTATGAAGAGATATCCCTAATTTTTAAAGCAAGATGTGAAGTTCTCAACTTAAATGGAAGTCCTTATAATGGTAGTTTTAACCAATTCTGTAAGCTGTGGAAGGAAGATTGTCTACACTTCATTGGTATTTGTCTAACATTCAAAACTCAAAGACGCTACTTTTTTCGGGAAAAGAGACTATAAACAATAAACATCTTTAACGAGCATGATTGGAAAACATAAGGATTGATATTAATAACAGAATTCTATTAAATTCTTAATTATATTTTGTCAGCCTTGTCAAAATATTGTATATAATTCTTGTAAATTAATGTAAATAAATTAATTACTTACTTACCACTACTACTAATCAAGTCGTAAAAATCGATCTTCCAGGAATGCATATCAGTTAAGCCTTAAAATAATTTGTTTGATGTCAAATTCAAAGATTCTCTTTTTTCAGTTGCACATCAAGAATGTGGAATGGCAATTTTTTTTAATCTATTTTGATAATAAAAACTTTTAAACTCTTAAAACATACTACTTTGACTTTTTTCAATGTTTGTTACTATATGTACTTCTCTAGCAACATTCTCTTCTTGACTATAATATTATCTCTTTATGTTTACAAATGGACTTTAGTGCTAAAATAAATGTGTATGTTTGTTAAGTAATCATTTGCAGTATTATGCTCAATTTAACTGCAAGATAATCTTTAATCAGCTACATTGTTGGAATGTAGGTAATATTCATAAGACGATAAGGACCTATTCATATAATTTTAATGTGATTAAAATTAAACAAAGTTGAATACAATTTTAAATAAAAACGTATTTTACTTAAATGTTGTTCTAATTTTAAATGTCTTCTTAAGCTAATTATTTCTTACTAAAATCTTTGTTATGGGGGAAAAATTTCAACATTTTTAACTTTCCATAGGAAGTTATTGTAATGGGTCCAATTTGTTAAATTGAAAATTTTGACATTTCTCGACGTTTCAAGGTCCCTAGAGTCGAAATAAAAGATTTTTAGAAAGATGCCTTTGCGTGCGTGTGTACGTACGTTCGTACGTTCATTCGCGACGTTTTTTCGTCCATAGCTCAAGAACCAGAAGAGATATCGATTTCAAATAAATGTTGTTATACAGATAATAAAGCAGAAAGATGCAGAAAAAGCTCTCAAGAAAATTGCGTGGGTGGTTTTTTTTACCATAGCAGTTTAAAAAAAAGTTGAAAATTTTGGTCAACCCTAAATATCTTACGAACCAAAACGCTAGAGACTTGAATTAAATTTTATGTAATATACTGTAACGTGATATCACAGAAGTATATTTAAAAAAAATCCATTTAACGGTTTTTTTATAAATCATAAAACTAAACAAAAATTTGTAACCCCCACAATTTTACGACTAAATATGATTTCATCTCCAAAACAATTTTTTGCAACGAAGAATAATGTTTTTGACATCTGATAAAATTTTGAGGAAAATCGAATTGACAGTCTTTTGTACAAAAAATAAAAAAAACTAAAAACAAAAATAATAAAAGTTGGCAAAAATTGATTTTCGACTAAAATATCTTTTTAAAACTTTGAGATATTGGCTTTAATTTACTTTTATCTTTCAAAATATATTGTTCTCAAGATTCAGAAAAATTGTGAAAAAAATTAAATTGTCAGTTTTTTTTACAAAAAATAAAAATTAACAAAAGTTGGTAAAAAATGATTTTCGACTCAAAAACCTTTTCAAAAATTTTAAATATTGGCTTCAAACTAATTATATCTTATAAGAAATATTGTTTTCAACATTCGATAAAATTTTGAAAAATAAAGAATTGACAGTTTTTTTTTACAAAAAATAAAACTCTAAAAAAAACAATACTAAAACTTGGTAAAAATTTACTTTCGACTCAGCCTGTCCCTAAAAAAGGCGAATCCTCCTCACCATTCAACTATCGTCCAATTGCACTTACATTTCTTCTTTCCAAGGTCATGGAAACGCTGATCAATTTTCAGCTTTAGAAATATCTCGAAGAACGAAAGCTTCTTAATGACCGGCAATATGGGTTTCGTTGCAATAGGTCCACTGGTGATCTCATGGTTTATCTCACCGACCAGTGGAACAAATCTTTACATCGTTTTGAAAAAAGTACGATTATTGCACTTGATATTTCAAAAGCATTTGATAGAGTTTGGCATCAAGTTTTCTTATCGAAAATACATGCATTATGTATTGATGAATCCCTTCTTCGTTGGGTTAGAAATTACATTTCGGACCGTTCAATTCAAGTAGTATTGGACGGGTTCAAATCTGATACTCATAAAATAAACGCTGGTGTGCCCCAGGGCTCCATTTTGTCTCCGACGCTCTTCCTCATTTTTATAAATGATCTTTTGTCTGAAACTTCTAACCCACTACCTTCAGCTTTTCATATTCGTTTTTAGATTCTCAGCCTTTTTCTTCGGATGTGGAATACCAACGGCAGCGTATGATAAGCTCATTAAATTCAGATCTTGACAGCATTGTTCAATGGGGAATCAAAAACCGTGTAGAATTTAATGCTTCGAAAACTCAATGCTGTCTACTGTCGCAAAAGCGTACCCCTCCCCCAATGCCACTATCCATGAGTGGTACTTGCATCGAGGAGACTGAACAGCTATCAGTCCTAGGTATGTGCATTACAAACCACTTGTTGTGGAGTGATCACATATTTGACATCGCCAAAAATGCTGCTAAGTGTTTAGGTTTTTTCCGACGATGCAAGAAGTTTTTTACCCCTTCTGATATGGCTATAATTTATAAAGCCAATATTCGTCCAAAACTTGAATACAATTCCCACATTTGGGCAGGTGCTCCTATTAACCACTTGAGTCTTTTGGACAGAATTCAAAAGAGAGCTCTAACTGAAACTTTTGCATCTCTCGAGCACCGTCGTAAGGTTTCATGTCTGTCATTATTCTATCACTACTTCCTTAAGCAATGCTCTAATGAAGCCAGTTGCAATCCTCGCCTCAAACAATTCAACCGTAATACTCGTTCTTTTAGGAATGCCCTTCAGTTTACCCTTGAGCCCAATTTCGGTCGTACTGTAAAGTTCAGAGATTCTTTTTTTAGTCGCACTACACGAATGTGGAATGCTTTACCAGACTCAATATTTCCCAATCATTACAATGTGCAGTCATTCAAAACCAATGTGCATCGGTATCTCCTTTCAAATCCTATCCTCCCTTCCTAATTACTCACACTGTGTATAATCATTATAAGGGTATTCATATCCCATTGAGTGCGCGAACAATATAAAAAAAAAAAAAAATATTGGCTTCAAACTTATTTTATTTCACAGAAAATATTGTAAGCAAGACAAATCGACAGACGGGATGGGAAGTTATCAGTGTGGGTCGCATCCCAGCCTCTATTTTTTTAATCCATTTTACTTAATAATTAAAGTTGCGAAGCTAAAATTCATAACATAGATCGGTGAATGAAAATGATTTATTTAAATTCAATATTTCAAAGTGGCTCCATTTTTTAAGTTGTAAGGAAACCAAGGAACATTTTAATAGGAACAAAAGGGAGTTAAACGAAATCTTAAATATTTTGTCAATTTTGTACCTTGAAAAGGTCTCACAAAAAAAAATGCTTATAATATTGCTAATAAGATTCTTAATTTTTTTTTTTAACGAGTTGTACAGATCAAGAGCACTTATAAATGTTGCACCTAGAGTAACTTTATAGATAGATATGTAAATGTATGTTCAAAAAGATTTTACAAAAAAATTAGTAATGCTTGTAACATTAGGTTTGTCAATAACTTAAAGTTAAACTCGCCTGTCAGGTTTAAAATTAAATTTTAAAAAATATCTTAGTAAGTCGATTAAGTAACATACATAAGTTATGAACATTCATTTATAATAAGATTGCGATATTAAAATGAAGCATTAAAGAAGTAATAAAAGTTTGAATAGCAGTAGCCATTAAGAACGATAAAAAGTTGACAATGAGAAAACATGCCGCTGTACATCTCCTGTAAGTTTTAAAAGGGCAGCGAGCTGTAAAAATTATGGAAATCATATCACGTGGATTGGAGTTATTAAAGTAGTTCGGTATGCCAGAGTACATCAAGTTGCAATATTCATCATGAAATTGAGACTGTGTGGCACTAAATGTAAATTCAGTTTAAGAGAATGTAATGTAAGCTCGGTCGATCAATCCAACGAACATCCATCAAAAAGATCCCACTATAGGTTAAACCAGAAGATTTTTTTTTATAATGGCTTTCGATAAAACGTTGGGTAATCTATTATTAGGAAGATTTAGATTTCGGCTCATGGAAAAAAAATTTAAGGGATGTTAAAAAACTCTTTGGTAAACCTTTTTTAATGTGCAGAGCATTGTTAGGCATATTATCGGGCAGTAAAAAGCATCTTTCACTGAAGAAACGCTGCAATTTTTAAACTTGGTTGTCTTGTATTCGCGGTATCCCCAAACTTGAGCTCAGTACAAAATAAAAGCTTTTGAGGGGGCGTTAAAACATTGTTTAAAGCTTGACGGTATTTTCTCGCAGCAGTGTCGACCACGTTGCATTGATGGAATTTTTAGATGCTCCCAATCTGTTTGTTAGATGCTCATTTCAAGACATATTGTAATTGAATACTAAGCCCAGATATTTGTATTGATTAGACACCTTTTTACTTCTGAATTCTTCCCTCATTGCAAAACATTACAAGATTTATTTCAAGATTCCATTGAATGAAGTAAGTCTTAAAATCCTCAATTAGCTATTGCAAATTTGAAGGATTATCAGACAATATTATAATATCGTTAGTAGATAAGAGGGCGGTAATTTGAAGTTCGTATAAAACAATACCGATTGGAAGTTCCGCAAGTAGATCATTTAAAAACAGAACGAAAAAAAAAGAGTTTAGGACACATCCTTGACGAACAACTTTTTTTTAGTGGGGAAGAAGTCTGACGAACACGAACCATTCCAAACAGCTGTAGTAGTATCCTTATAAAGAGACTTTATACCAGCCAATAAGCATTCCTGTAATTGCTATCAAAAGCAGCTTTAAGATCCATGAAAAAGCCTAGAGTTTCTTCTTTTGGCAGAGTTGAAGTTGAATTATGCATGAAAGATTATAAATTTGGTTCATAGTAGAATACTTTGTTCTTTATGCAGCTTGAAGTTCATTGATGAGGTTTTTTTTGTAACCAAGCTGACACAGTCAGTTTAAGAAAACCGCAGTAAACAGCTTATAGAGCATATCAAGAAATGAAAGTCTTCTATAGTTGGACTCAATGGATTTTCTGAAAGATGATGGAAGCGTTACAGTTTCAAGAATCTCATTGAAAAAGTTTGTGTCTATACAAAAAGAGATGAAGATGCATTTTTATAAAATTCATTGGGTATTCCATCAAAACCAGGAGTTTTCAGATGTTTTGATGAAGAAAAATTCTTCAAGTTATGGATAAATCTTTTAAGGTATCGATTCATGGTGAAACAAAAACAAAAAAAAAAAGAACTATATCAAGGTACTATACCTTCTATAAAACTTCTATGTTCGCAATCCTCAAAATCTTAAGAAAGGGGCATTTTGGTTAACCTTAAATATCTCATGAAATAATGCCACTAGATATATTTTTGGAAAAAATCTACTTAATGGTTTTTTTTTTGAAAAATCAGAAAAACTGAAAAAAATTGTCACCTCGAAAATTCTAAGAGTAAAAAATGATTTCATCTCCAAAACAATTTTGTGCAACAAAAACAAACGTTTTTAACATCTGGTAAAATTTTTAGAAAAATCAAACTGACAGTTTTTTTTACAAAAAGATAAAACCTAAAAAAACAATACTAAATTTTAGTAAAAATTAACTTTCGACTCAAATAGCTTTTCAAAAATTTGAGATTTTGGCTTCGAACTAATTTAATCTTATAAGAAGTATTGTTTCCAACATTCTGAAACATTTTCAGGAAAATCGAATTGACAAAAAAATAAAACCTTAAAAGAAAATTTAACAAAAGTTAATAAAAATTGATTTTCCACAGGTAGCTTTTCAAAATTTTGAGATATTGACTTCAAACTACTTTTATCTTTAAAGAAATATTCTTGTCAAAATTTAGTAAAATTTTGGAAAACTTTGATTCGACAATTTCTTACAAAAAATAAAAACATCTAAAACTTGGTAAAAATTTGCTTTCGACTCAAATAGCTTTTCAAAAATTATTATTTATTTTATTTCACAGAAAATATTGTTTTCGATATTCAGTAGTTTTTTTTTATAAAAATCCAATAGTTTCATAGAAAAATAAAATCTACAAGAAATAATACGCAAATTTGGTAAAAATCGATGTTTGGTTCTCGATATCTCCTCAAATTAATATCATTCATCGAATTTGTAAAAATTAAAGAAATGCAACTAAAATTGGTAAACATTTGTTTTCGACTTAAAATCTATTTAACAAAACTAAATTTTTAAATGAAAAATATTGTTAGTAATCTTAAAATTTTTGGGAATAATTCAACTGAAAACTTTCTTGACCCAACACAGTCGTAATGCTGGAAACACCACAATCGAATTTCGAAATTCTAATGATGCAGAAATGTAGGGCTCTTTTTGTGCTAATTTAGAGCTTTAGTCCCGACTTGGTTCAAAAATCCCTTCCCAATCAAACTTGTGGTGTTTCCAGCTTGACATCAAGCTGGACTACACTTTTAGGTTCATAGTCTCAAAAAACTGATGATGAGGTAATTTAGGGCTCATTTTAAGCTCCTAAGTTACCAAAATTCGAAATTAGTATCTCCACCCCTTACCCCTAAATTGAGTCACAAAGTTGAAATTTTTGGAGACTTTTTAGACCAAACAAACATTTTTAAAACTAATGATAAGGTCATTAAGTGCTGTGAACACCGCAAGTTTGACGGGGAAGGGATTTTTGAACCAAGTCGGGATTACAGCACCGTTTCTTGAGATAGATGTAAATGTTGTTACGTAAACAAACATATACTTCTATTTAAAAACCTTTGATTTGATCTTTAAGCGTCGAAAAGTATTCAACTTATTAAAATTGACAACTTGGACCGATTACAATAATCTTCTATGGTCAGTTATATATTTTTCTAAAGAGAAAATTTGGCCCAAATTATTTCTTCCGTCAAACTCAAAAGTGTCGTTCTTTTATAGGTCATACTTTTTTAAGAATTCGAAACCCCTACAACACCTTTATCGTAATCTCAAGTGAAAATGATACCAAAGCATAAATATTTTTTAATCAAATACAAAAAACCGCTCCCTTTTAAAAAAATTAAAAAAACAACACTCTTTATCCGGGTAACCCATATCGGTGTACATCAAAAACTTGGAATTCCCAACAGGACCAAAAAGACCTTCTGTTGCTTCCATAAACGAGTTCTATATTGTAGCTCCTTGTCTATAGCTAGAAAAATCCACACATATCCCCAAGAGTCCAGAGAAGAGAAAGGACAACCTAACCAGAACCAACATTCTATCTATGGTGCTATGATAGGTCTCATAGTTTCGAGTTAGAGGTGTAACACATGCTGCACCAGTAACAGCAACAGCAACAGTTCCAGGACTAATTAATTAAACAAAATTTGTACACCAACTTCTTATCAGTGTGTTTAGATCACGGTGCATTTTTACACAACAGCTACGACAACGACGACACGTCCAGAATATTGTTATGATATAGCCTGAGGGAATGTGGGTATGGGCAATGGACTCTGGGTATTGGACATGGGCTGGGCTGGGCTGAGCTTGATGGACGTTCACACTCGGCAGGGTATTTGTTGTATCTCGCTTGTACATAATTATTTCTCACTCGTTTCTGTATATTTCATATTTTTTTCGTCCTTATTTTATTTCCTGTACTGTGTATAAGACACGTGTTCATTTTCATTCAAAGATATTTGTATAAAGGTATTTTAAGCAAGTTATGGATAGGTGTAGGGTATATTATAGAGGTACAAAAAACTACAGGTGCAATGCCTCATGCTGTTTAGAAATAGATAAAACCGATGTCACAACAACTGTTTAGAAAATCGGTATGTTGTGTGGTGTGGTTTGAATAATAGTATCTTCTTATCCAAGGATAGAGGTATAAGGAAGGCCCCCTTCTTTCCTGACACTTAAAATATTCATCCTGGACTTGGAACGTATACTCGTATATAATGACAAAGATTTACGACACAACTGCAGCCACTAAATCTGTCCATGAGTTTGTAAATTGCTTTTGCAGTAACTTCACATAGATACTCAGATACACCCATACATCTATATAAGAATCTATGTAAATGCGGGCTATAGTAAAGTAACATACATACTCGTAAAGAGACGCATACTTGTGATGTAATGGTCCGTTTTAAGTATAATATCCTGCAATTGGGAAGGAAATTGCAAATCATTCTTTATCGTTTTTAGCGATAGAGGGCGCTGTTGCAGCAGCAGATGCAGATAGATAGATATAAATAAGTGAGAAGAGTGTATGTATCTCTAATCCATGTGTGATAAATGTTTTGAATAGGTATTTTGATACTCCTGATGATGGTAACCTTCCCTACGTACGTATAGCTGGATAATGCTCTATTGCTTCACAGTAAATTATAGCAAAGCTTGTGACAAATGTCGATTTGGGTTTTATAGCTATGAGGAGGGCGGGCTGTGGAGAGTCTTAGTTGTCGTCGCATTTATAATGAATTGTTAGCACATTTTGTAACGTTCCATAGTTACCTTATATCTTCTCTTTCAAGTGCATGTGTTTATTTTAATTATTTGCATAAACTATTTGAATATTCGAAGACGATATAACTTAGAGACTTTGTTCAAAAACGATATTAGACAATAAAACTAAATATTTGGAAGACTAATCGTTTCGACACACTTCCTACATGACTTCATCCTACACCATACCTACACATTTCCATAATCGAGTTATAAGATAAATTTATGTATGTATATGTATTTATTTATGCAGCATAATACTGCATGCATATATGTATGTATATATTTTCGAAGAATAGGCAGGTAGTTGGCCTGCCTATGTTCTATGTCTACAAATTATTTTATTTTAATTACAAAATGCATTTCAAGACACAAAAGCTATTAAATAATTTTATCTTGTTTGTCCAAATGCAATTATGTACCTACATGTGTAGATATATAATGTGGGTTTTTGTATAATAGGTTTTATGACTTTGTCAAATTTAGAGACATCGTTTTTGAAGTTAAGCGAAGAAGAAATATTATTTTGAGTAAGGTATGCCTACATAATAAAAAGTAGGAGATATTAAAGAGGTAAGAGCTTAGCTCGTTTCCTTTTGGCCGGTATCTCTAAATGCTTAAATGTTGCCTTCCAATGCGTCAATTGCAGCGGGCTTGTCTGTATAGACATCAGCTTAAACATAGCCCCACAAAAAATAGTCTAAAGGCGTTAAATCACACAATCTAGACGGCCAATTGACCGGTCCCGAACGTGAAATAAAATGTTCACCGAACTCGCCTCTCAATAAGTCCATTGTTGAGCGTGCTGTGTGGTATGTGACAACGTCTTGTTAAAAAAACATGTCATCTCACGGTAGCGTTCACCATTCACAGTTACTTTACTGTTCGCATCACTTTTGAAGAAGTACGGTCCACCAGCCCATAAGCCGCACCAAAGTGTTACTTGACTTTTTCTGTATGCATTGGTAGCTCTTGTAATGCTTCTAGCTGATATTTACTCCAAAATCGACAATTCTGCTTATTATAGCCGTTTCTGTTGGTCGATTTAACTGACCATGAAATTGAAGAAGGCACGATGAAGTTTCTTAACAGAGCACGGATTTTTATGATAAAATTCAATAATTTTCAAGCGTTGTCCGTTTGTAAGACGTTTCATAGTTAAGTTATAGACCAAAGTGAAGATGTTTAACAGTGAAACAAAACACGAAACGTGGGTCAACTGTTTAAACGAGGGTTACAAGAAAGATACGAGTAATAGCTAAAAAAGCACCCTTTAGTTCTTAAACCATTTTGCGAAAACAGTAAACAACTAATTAACATTCCTATTCGGATGCCTTGGCAGGGTCCGTCTTATTTTCTGCCTTACCCAGGTATATAGGCTCTGCCGCGGCTGACCTCTCTTCTTCCGACCTACTTATGGGACCAACATACAACAAACTTAAACAAAATGGAAAAACTATAGACATGACAAACGATGAACCATCCATAGACTTGGAGGATGAACTCTTGGCCTCCATCTAGGAGACCTTGACGGGGAGCTCATTTAGCGCTGGTAGTTCCAGCACTTGTGAGCACCCAAAACTATTCATAGCACTCCTATACTTCTTTAACCGTATACAAAACTGAAAACCTTGAGTAGCAGTGCAACTCGAGAAACAAAAAAACTATCGGAAGGCGCTCTTCTCAGGAACCCCTTCAAAACGGCCTCTCACATTTTTGGCAAGATTGACAAGAATGAAGAGACCGGAATGATTCATGCGAGGGACGTCCAAGATAACATGAAGTACCAGAAGGTTGTTGATAAATACAACAACCTTCTGGCCAGCCGAGAAAAGGCCGTTAAGCGAAACAGATTTCAGGTAGAGATCTGCCCGTCTCAGAAAAAGAGCAAGCTTGACGGCCGGACAAAGCATCATCTTCTGGAGCAGTGCAACTGCGTACTCTTAGTGAGGTTGTCAGGGATGACCTCCAAGTAGCAGTTGTGGATAAGCTCTCCCCAAACAGCAAAGGTCTGCTGAACGTGTGGAACTCTATCGAGGGCAAGTTCTCTGAGAGGGCCCCTACCCTAGTTTTGACTCTGGCGAGAATTTCAGAGGGTATCGGGTAATCAAGTGTGCGGACAGGTTTTCTAGGGATTTCCTTATTAAAGCATTGCTAAGGTAAGCAGTAGTACCCGTGGCATGATGGTTAGTGCGTTGGACTGTCATGCCAGAGGTCTTGGGTTCGATCCCTGCCTATGCCATCTAAAGTCTTTTCACGGGTACTGCCTCTTGCGAGGAATTGACAAATTCTCCAAGAGTAACTCTTGTCATGAAAAAGTGCTTTCTCAAATTAGCCGTTCGGATTCGGCATAAAAGCTGTAGGTCCCCTCCATTCCTGACAACATTACTCGCACACAGCAATGGTTGAGAGTTGTAAGTCACTAGGCCCTGGTTCTTTATGGACTGTTGCGCCACCCAATTTATTTATTTAAGGTAAGCAATGACTGGGAGAGCTTGAAGCACAGGCTTACTCTAAGCTAAGGACATCCCTAGACAACGGAAGGCTCGCATTTGGTTGACGCTCATGAGCATAGAGCCAAGCGGACAGGATCTGATCCACGGTCTTCAGATGCAAAATCCGGTGGTCCCCATGCATGATTGGGCTGTAGTAAAGGCAGAAGAACCGCAGAAGACCAACGCCTCTTACCTTCTGAGAATAAGCGAGGAGAGTCTACGGGCTCTTGAAAAGGCCAAGTACAAACTTAGTTCTGGCATAAGGAATGCCAAAATTTAAATTCTGCAGAGCCGGGGAACATACACCGACAAAGCTGATGACAACGTCGAGGTTGACGATGTTGTTAGCGGAGTGGTCCCTTATCATGTCTTCCAGTGCAAAATATTTGAGAGTTATACTCGACCCTAAACTAAACTGGAAACTAAATATTGAAGTACGGGTTAAGAAGGCCTGTGTTGCCTTCTACGCCTGCAGCAAAACTTTCGGCAAAAAGTGGGGACTTCAGTCGAAGATCATTTTATGGACTTACACAGCCGTAGGACGTCTAATCTTAACATATGGGTCGATTGTGTGGTGGCCTGCTCTTAGCAAAGCCTCTAATATTGATAAGCTAAAAATGGTTCAGAGAACAGCTTGCGTGGGCACCACAGGGACCATGCTTACTTGCCCAACGGACGTCTTAAACGTTATTTTCGATCTTCTTCCAATCGACCTTTTTATTAAATACATAGTTTCCTGTAGCGCTAATAGGCTGAAGGAATCAAACAGCTGGTTGTCAAAACCTTGTGGTCACAGCAACACAACGAAAGCTAAATCCTTTAGGCTTCCTGACTTTGCTAGCGTTTTTCAGGCTGAACTGCTGGCAATAAGGGAGACATGTGAGATAGTTAAACAAAGCCCAAACCAAAACCGAAATGCGGCTTTCTTCACAGACAGTCAGGCAGCTGTCAAAGCCATTAACTCGGCCACATCCTCATCTAAATTGGTCCAGCAATGTCGCGATGAGCTTGAGAACTTGAATATTAACCTCGGTGTCACCCTGATCTGGGTTCCGAGCCATAGTGTTATCGTGGGAAATGAACGGGCTGACGAGCTAGCCAGGCAAGGACGCCCAACGGACGCCTTAAACGTTATTTTGGATCTTCTTCCAATCGACTTTTTATTAAATACGTAGTTTCCTGCAGCGTTTTTAGGCTGAAGGAATCAAACAGCTGGTTTTCAAGACCTTATGGTCACAGCAACACAACGTAATTGATTTACTCTCGGTAGACACTGACTACTGCACTCCTACTTTGAGCCTTAGTAAGGGTTTTAAGGTTATTTTCCAATCTTGAGAAGATTGGGAGGATGACATCGTGTCGATAGGTTGCGACACAACCATCTTTACTGACGGCTCAAAGACGGAGAGCCGAGTTGGTTCTGGGATCTTTTCTGAGTCCCTAAATGTAGCTAAATCCTTTAAGCTTCCTGACGTTGCTAGCGTTTTTCAGGCTAAAATGCTGACAATAAGGGACACATGTAAGATACTTAAACAAAGCCCAAACCAAAACCGATATGCGGATGTCAAAGCCATTAACTCGGCCACATCCTCATCTAAATTGGTCCAGCAATGTCGCGATGAGCTTGCCAGCCTGAATATTAACCTCGGTGTCATCCTGATCTGGGTTCCGGGCCATAGTGGTATCATGGGAAATGAACGGCCTGACGAGCTAGCCAGACAACGATCGGCCCTTCATAGCTCACTTGTGAAGGTGGAGCAATTTACCCAACTGCATTATATCTAGGAAGATATGGCCCACCAGGCAGGCCAAGGCAAGACATAGCCAGGATTGTTGCGGTTTGTACAGGACATTGGCCTTAAGGAGTTCATGCAGAGAAGTTGGGTATCTCTTACAACACCTTTTGTACTAGTTGTAGTGACCAAAGAGAAAGTTAAACGATAATCCATTTCCTCTGCAAATGTCCTGCTTTGGCAAACACTAGAATGAAATACTTTGGAAAAGCATTCTTTCACGAAGTTGATGAGCTATCTGAGACGAAGATTAGAGACCTAATCATTTTTCTCAATGCGAAAAAATGGCTCTAACATAATCGCTATGAAGCTTTTCTATAAATCTTTCCCTTTCTATCACAGGTCAAACGAATTTTTGGTATCAAAACGGCGCTCTACAGCGCTAATTGGATCTCAGGCTAGGTTGCCTTGAGATCGCCATTTCTACCACCACCACCTTCTTCACTTTATAGAAAGCTCAAAATGGTTCGACTAGTAGGAAGTAATTCTCTAGATGTGGTATCACAATTGGAGTTTTCTTTAGGCCTAAGTCCGTGGATTCTGAGTCTGCAGCCACTTTAACCTAACCTAACTTAAGAAAGATTCTAAAATGATTTAAATTATGTAGCTAGAAGAAAAAGATTTGTGCTATGAACTAATTTCATACAATTCTTTGTTATACTGAAATTATGAGTTTTAACTTAACCATAAAAACCACTATTTTGATTGTTTTTAGCATTTTTAAAGGAGCATATTTTAAAAACCTTATGTGTTGTGTGATTCAAATTAAGGATATCTTAATCCTTTGTCAACTAATTTATTGCTGTTGGTTCACAAAAATTTTGTTTGTTGCAGAATTTTCTAGCGTTTCTAAACGTGTCTAGCAAAGCAAAAAATTGCATCGACTTATCATATTTCTTATTTCACTTTTCAAACTATTTTAAAATTTCGATAAACTTGTTTTGCAAGCAATAAAAATTCCCCCAAAAAATCTTTTTCTTTTTGTTTTATATAAATTTCATATAATTAAACTTTATTCATATAATTTAAACCAAAAACCATCCACATGAAAATATTTTATGTGCAACTTTTGCATTTTCCTTCCCCTAATCCGCATCACTCACTCAACGTTAAAAAAGCAAAAATTAAAAAAAAATACATAAAAAAATGTGTCTCTGTCTTTTTCCATTCTCGAACTAAAAAATGTACATTTTTGGAATCGTTTTGTTTTTTTTTTTCTATTTTTTATTATTTTCAACAGAAAACTATTTACGAGCATTTTTGATCGTAAATTAAAAGTCGACTAGTGAAATCCGTTAATCGTTTAATATTTCTATCGACCATAAAATTTTTAAATAACATCGAATCCTTTCAGGAAACAAAAGCCATCTAGCTTGTAGCCGGTCGTATAACATTTTCTAACGTTCGCTCGTTCCCATATTCAACATCATCATCATTCTACATCTAGCCGTAACTCCATACTCCATATACAGAAAAAGATAAAATTTTCAAATTTCGTGTCTGTCCATAAATTAACTCGACAAAAATTGCTCTGCCCAGCGCAGCGCCAGGCACCATACACCAAACACATGAGCGAGATTCTGGGTTCTCGAGAGTTATAGAATGTGGATGGGGCTTAACGACCGAACGACCGGCGCTGCGGCGGAGCGGGTGACGAACGGAGCCACTTCACTTGCGTTGGATGCGTTGTCATAAATTTCCATTACACACACACACACACACATACAGATAGAAAAGGCGAAAATCCTTTTGGAAAAATGGCCGAGCCGAATACTTATGGGCCCGGTCATACGCTTGGATTGAAATGAAGTGTTAGATGAAATTTTGTATTAAAATCTCCGGAAAATTGTTCTCACATAACCGAGAGAAGACGACACGAGAAGAAGGGTGCTTCACCAACCGACCGTCCTAAAACTCCTATAAACGTCCTCCCTAAAGGTCCATAGATACTTCAAGAATATATTATTTAGAGTGGAGGTATACCTAGCGAGTGTAGAGAGATAAAATGTACGTGAAGGTACCTATAACGGTAAAGTGGGTGGCAGCAATTTGTGCATCATCATTTCTGTCCTACATACATTTTGCCTGGCTCTTGTCTCTGTCGTCGTCATGGTGGCGGTCTTTTTGGAAAGACAGATTTTTAATGAGCTCATCTAGCGGTTTATTTTAATGACACACCGGGTATGGGGGTGCTTCAGGCAAGGCAACACACACCGGTGTCGAGCGGAACGATAAACGAAAAGACTCACTCGCACTATTCCCTTCATCTCTTAGACGACAATGACGGCAACGAGACGTCAAGGAGAGGGAAAGACTTAATCCCATCATAAACGACCCATAGAGTCTATTGAAAACGAGTATAATGTGAGTAGGACGAGTATGAGTTTGACAGATACAACTTACTTTTGAATTCACAGTTTGACATTTGGTATTGTTCGTTTATGACATTTTTATTTACTTTTTCAAATCCTTCTCTATCTCTATCTCTCTCTCTCTCTTTCTCTTATGGGTTCGAACAATTTCTTTTTTCGCTTTATGACATTTTGAAGTGAAGTTAAATAAATAGAAAAAAAGGAAACATATGTTTGGATTGTTTTTGATTAGTTGTTGCGGTAAATTCAAAACAATACCCGATGTCTACTACTGTGTGTCAAAAGGGAGCTGTCAATAAATATGGGATTGCTCCTAATGATGATGATCATGATGAACGTGTTGATTTTGATTTAATGGCTTTTGGAACCAGGAAAGGGAAACAGACATAATTTCCTAGGTGCTAGATGAGTTTTAAAAGTGACACATAAAATTAAGGAAGAACATTTTTGTACAGGAAAATATAGGAGAAGACTAGGAAAAGGCATGTTTCAAAGAAATATGTTGATACTTATGTGAATTTGTGTTGTACTACATATCGGGTAGAAAAAAGTGCCCCTCTGTCTAGACAGGATATAGATCATTTTTGTTTGTCAAAAACGTTGGTATTTTGAAAAACCCCAAGTCAAAAAATGTGTGGTTGAGGTTTGTAGAAGAATTGGACAAACAAATGATAAAAGCTTTTGCATGGCGTTTTTACGGTGGGAATATTTTAGTTTTCGTCACCTTAATCTTTTAGAGGCTTTGATAAAGCCTAAGAGGCTGTTTCCTGGAATGCTTTCGAGTTCCTTAAGACTTTTTGAAGAAGTGCCTGTTTAAGAATTTATGTCTAGTGTGACAAAGTGCTGGGTCATATAGCATACGAAAAAGGAAGTGTCTTCTTGTTTTTCCCTATCACTGCAGCCCTTGCATATATCATCGGTAGTAAGCTGCATTTTCTTTTAATAGTAAACCAAAGGTTACTTGGTTACGTTTTTGTCATGAATTAATAGTAATTGCTTTGACTTTATTATCTTTTTATATAATAAGCACACACTCAAGGGGATATTACAACCCTTATTATGCCGAGGCACAGTGTGAGCACTAGAAAGAAGAGAGATTGTTTGACAGGAGATGTCGGTTCAAATTGGTTTTGAATTCCTGAATATGGCAATGACTAGGAAACACAGGGTGTGGTAAGGCATTCCACATTCGCGTAGTACGGCTAATGAACGAATATCTGTGTTTGACAGTACGGACGAAATTGGACTCGAGGGTATACTGATGAGCATTTTTAGAAGCGCGAGTAATACGGTTGAACTGTTTAAGGAGAGGCATGCAGCTGGCTTTTCACTAGAGCATATCTGTAAAAAAGGGTCAGATAAGAAACCTTATGACGATGTTCAAGCGAAGAAAATGTACCTATGATGATATTATCACCCATCAATTTAAGTGCTCTACGTTAATCACTATCCAAGAGGCTTAAGCAAGTTGCAGGCACCAGCCCAGAGATGGGAGTTATACTCAAGCTTTAGACGTTAAGTCTTGTAGCTAACAGCATAGGGAAACCCAAATACCTTGCGGAATTTTTGGCGACATCACTTATGTGACCGTTGCACAAGAGGTGGTTGGTGATACACGTACCGAGAATATCGAGATGTTCAATATCATTTATGCAAGCCCCATCCATGAATAATGGCAAGGGGAGTATATCTCGCTTTAACGTTAAAAACAGCATTGGGGTTTCGAAGCATTAAATTCCACGCAGTGTTTTAATCTCCATTGTACAATGCTGTTAAGGTCTGAATTTAATGAGCTTTTCATATTTTTTCGTTGCAGTTCCACATCCGAAGGAGAAGAAAGTGAGTCGGAAAACGAATATGACAAGCTAAGAGTACTATCGTCAGCTAAGCAATGTATTAGATTAAAAGTTGCAGACAGGAGAACATTAATAAAAATGAGAAAGAGTGTTGGGGATAAAACGGAGCCCTAGGGTACCCCAGCATTTATTTTGTGGATTTTGGACATGAATCCATCCAATACAACTTGTATTGAACGATTCGAAAGGTTACTACTAATCTAATGCATTAAGGATTCATGAAAACAGAAAGCACGCATTTTCGATAAGAGATCCTGGTGCGAAACCCTATCAAATGCTTTTGAAATATCAAGTGCAATAATCTTACTTTCTTTAAAACGAAATAAAGATTTGCTCTACTGGTCGGTGAGATGAACCATAAGATCACCAGTGGACCTATTGCTGCGAAAGCCGTATTGTCTGTCATTAAGAAGATTTCGATCTTCGAGATATCTCTTGAGCTGATAATTAATCAGCTTTTCCATGGCCTTACAAAGAAGGGACGCAAGTGAAATAGAATTTTTATAGGAGGGTGAAAAAGATTCAGTTTTTTTTGGGATGGGATGGGCTGGACAAATGCAGTCTCGAAACGAGACCTGAGGAATAGGACAGATGAAACACTAAGTCTCCTACTAAGTATCACTAAATTATTCGAGAAGGTTATAAATAGAGTTCTGTGCAAGTGGGCTGAGAACAACAAAATTATTTCGGATAATCAGTTCGGCTTTAGGGCGAGACATGACACTATTCATGATGTGTCTTAGCTTGTTTCTGATATCCAGTGAAATAAATCTAAAAGGCAATGTACGAGTGCTTGACTTCGAGAAGGCCTTCGACAATGTTAAGTTAGAGGGTCTGTATCAAAATTTAAACAGACTTGGAATAAGTAAACCACTGTTACATAAGCTTTATGACAAAGTTAATAGTAGACGGTTTATTGTCAAAATTGGCAATGTAACATCTACCAAAATCTTTGATAATAAAAATGGTTTTCAATCTTGGGTGGTTAATTCGTCGATCTTGTTCAACATTTACACCAGTTATCTGGTAGAAAGTCTGACTCAGGCAATAGCGTACGTCACCGACCTAATTGTTTACAGAACGACCCCAAAAATTGAGGTTATCAAGCCACTTGTGCTGGGTGACTTCGACAAGATTCAGGTATATTGCGATGACTGGAAGTTGAAAACCAACTTTCTGTTCTGTTCAGGGCTCTGCTGTATGAAGCCTTAAGGGATACGAGAAAGAACTGGAAAAATCAAGTGCTCTTTGGACAAAATCCACATTCACTTGCGAGCAAAAGTGTAGTAAAGTACTTTGGCATCTGGTTGGGTCAGTACTTGTATTTCGACAGACATATGAGTGCTGCACTGGCCAGAGCTAGGTGAGCCTTTGCCCTAACCAAACGGTTGTTTTTCAGCAGCCGTGAAGGTGATTTGCTACATGGCCCTTATCCGGGATATGATTGCCTATGGGTGCCCAGTATGGTTCATCGTTGCCCCATCTCAAAAGAAAAAGATTCGAACATTACTATCTCAACCAAGTTCTATACAACAGATCCAACATTAACAGAACAGATAATTTTTTGCTAAAGCTTAGTAGGGGTCACATTACGAGAGCGATGTCGCCGACTATCAGCTTAATTTTTGGGGCTTACTATATCAAAAATGAGTTCTACGAAAGTGCACGTTTAAGTGGCAACATTCCACCCGAAGCTTTTCTCTATTTAGACAATCAAGGGCTGATACAGGATAGGGAAGCGGTTCTGCTAATCTACCATGTCAGCAGTAAAACTGTTGATAGGCGACTCCTTTAAGGTCGAGGCTTCACGTCGAGAAATGTCAAAATTTTCAATTTGACAAATCAGACCCATTACAATAACTTCCTATGGGAAGTTAAATAACTACCCACCCATTTCTTTGAAAGTCCTTTTTATATCTTTTAATATTATAATCCTTAACTGTGTTTGAGATATGGCCGAAGAAAAAAGGTACCTTTGTATATAGATACTTTTTGAGAAATGTGAATACTTTCTATTCGAAAAATCGAACCGATTGCAATTAGTTTCTATTGAAAATTAAAAATTCTTATTTTCAAAAATGTCGAGCTACTCGTATTTCAAAATCAGTTTAAGGGGTCTCAAAATATCCATATAAAAAGCAACGAAATGAGAGGAACGCTTAACTCTTGCATAGATATAGTTTGTAAAACTCATAAAAGTTATAACCTATGCGTAACCTTTGAGAAGCAATTATGATGATTTTCATAACTCTAGACAGGCATTGCTTTGATGGCTTTTATAAAACTTTCAACGGTAGTTATATTAACAAAAATTAACGCTGATTCACAAACACCAAAAGCAACACACACATACAAACCCTTTCCGACAACTAAACTAATAACTTTTTAGCTTTATACTTGTATATAAAATTTCAACAAACGTAACGTATCTGTACGAACATCCATTTACCTTGGTTAAGTTTTCAAATCAGTTTCACGTGAAGTGCAAAAATTATGTTCAGTTGTGACTTTTAATTCAAAAAACTTTATTTTCCACACCTCATCCCAGGTTTTCCTATAAAAGGTATAACGCACTTTATAGCGCTCTTATATAAATCTCTTCATTTGTAAATCACAAAAAAAAACCGGAAGCTGGTAGGTGAAGGTACAAAATCTCATCAGTTTAAATCTGGTGCATGAGACGTGGTGTTGCGTCCCTTTGGTACTCGACTCATTATGCCCAGACAGAACGAGAACCACATCAGTGCAGTCTATAGACAGCCAGAAAGACAGATAGACAGTGCGCTCCTCGTCCTCGTCGTACCCATAGTCATGTTTTGATCAAAACTTCCTCATCATCAAACACCGCAAATGGTGTAAAAGCCCCCAAGAGATGCCACAAAATCACTTTACCCGTAACCGCCTTCTGCTGCTCTCAGTTTTGATGCTACTTGTCCCCAGGGGAAAACGAAGGAGCATCACACTCAAATGAAATCCACAAGTAGATATTGGGATACCGACCATCATAAGACCCGAGTGCTAGAGTTAAACCCAAAATTAAGGATAGACTAAGCCCCGTATTTGGTATAGGATTTAAGATTCCCCCTCTCTTCACAGCCTCATCACGGGGATTAATATGTTAACGACGACAGCGGCAACACCTTGAGAAATGTCCTGATGGAATGACGATGACGAGTTGTGTGTGGATGTGAAGTGAAGGTGTCTTCCAATATAGCAATGTGGCGGCAGAGCGGGTTTTGTAGGTGGGATGATGGGAACCGCCTGCGTTTGGATCGACACACGGGAAATGAAAACGAAAATGTGTTTGCATTTTTTTTTGTTGAGCTGCTTTTTGCCTAAGTCATCCTCTTGTCCGTCCTTAACATCCGGCAATCCAAATCCAATGACGACGACGAGAGATCTAGAGGAAGAGACTGATTGACTGTCAACAGTCGACGTCCTTGTCGGTGTTGTTACTGTCGATGGAATGGAAATTGATTTATGCACACACATATTGGCTTGGCGGCAACGGCAAGGATGTTACCTAGACACACTCGGGATACCTACGGAAAAGACGAGAAGAATCCACATGCCACATGAATATGCGGAAAGGTAGAGTTGAATTCAGTTTACATAATTTTTTGGGAATTTTTCTTCTTCCATTTTTTTTGTGTTTGTTGTGTTAACTAATGTCGCATGGCGCCCGGGTAGGGATCAAAAAGTTTAGTTCATCTTTATATCTACCTAAAATTCTGAATTATAATATGTGCAGAGATGGTTGACGAAGGCTTCAACGGAAGATATAGAAGGGGAAAGAGAAATGCGTTGAATTTAATGGAATCAATGAGGTGGATTTGAAAAGGATTCTTTTTCGTTTTCGTCTACGAGTGTATGACCATCAGGAGTCCATTTTGTTGTTTCTTTTTTTATTTCGTTACTAATATTTATATGAATGATTGATAGGAGCTTCCTTAATCATGGACGGTGAAAGTTTTGTATTTGGATATATGAGTGAAAGTATGATTGAAGAGGTTTATTAAATTGTAAGGAAATCGGAGAAAAAAATAACTAACGACAGCTTCATTCCTAGTTTCTTTTAACGTATTTTTGGATAAGACTTATGTAAAGGTGAAATTTTGGAACCTCTTAAATTAAAACAAACATCACCTTAGTGAGAGCTTTTTTAGTTCATCAAATTTGTTTGTATTTTAAGACTTTAGTGAGTGACTAAGAATATGCTTGTAACAATTTTCGTAGCTGTTTTGAAGTCATACTTGATCCTTAGCTTTAAGAATTTCCAATGCAAATGTGTGATGTTCAAATGGTAGACATGTGCATTCAAGAGGACACAAGCGTCCACAGGTTTTTCTCAAAAACCACCTCTGTGCCTAGTACCTCAACTGGAGATTGGGTTCCAAACCCAGTGGAAAGTTGTTGGGGGCAGCAAACGAGGGAGGGGGGAAAGATGTTTTCACTAAGGCACCTCTCCTTATCCAGGCTGCAGCGGACGAATTCTCGAGATGGAATCAACGGTGGAGTCTACAGTTCCAGTAAGGCTGAACTACTTAGTGAACACCTTATAGGGCTTCTTCGACATATTCGGAGCGCAGGCCTGTAAGGACCGGTTTATCCGGCTCAACCTCCTTGGAGTTATGCTAAGGCCCTCCAGGTTGGGGGTTGTGCCGTTGGGGTGACTTCCTGGCCTCGTAAACAATACCTTTAGTTGCAAACCATCAACAAGCCTCGGATATGGACGGATTTATTGTTGACAACCCACGCAAACGAAATAAGGACAACGAACTTCGGATATGTACGTGGAATGTTAGGAACAGACCACTTGCAGCCGAACAATTAGCGGTAGCCCTAAACTGCTGCAAGGCAGATATTACAGCCAGCCAAGAAGTGCGATGGAATGGACCGGGCAAACGCAAACTAAAAGAGAGCGATGTGAACTATGGAGACTGCTACCGAGAACAGTGTGAGCAACCGCATCACGACAATCCGCATCAAGGCTAAATTCGCCAACATGAGCCTAATATGCGCGCATGCCCCAACAGAGGAGAAAGATGAAGACACCAAAGACATATTCTTCGAGCTCTTGGACAAGACATATAAGCAGTGCCCTGGCTATGACATTAAAATTGTCTTAGGAGATTCTAATGCCAAGCTAGGAAGAGAAGACATCTTTCGTGCCATAATCGGGAGATGCAGCCTGCACGACACCACCCCCGACAACGCATTCAGACTGATTGATTTAGCTGCGGGGCGAGACGTTCTGGTAGCTAGTACGCAGTTCACACATCTCAATATCCACAATGAGACATTGAAGTCTCCTGATCAATCAACCGTCAACCAGATTGACCACATTGCGATCGACGCACGACACAACTCCAGTATACAGGATATCCGAACATTCCGAGGGGCCAACACTGACTCGGACCAATACCTCGTTGTAGCCTATATACGGCTACGGATATCCCGATCCAAGCTAAAACAAGGAAGTACTGTGAGAAGATTCGACGTTAGGCGGCTACAATCGCAAGAGACTGCCAGGCCCTTTTCCGATCGAGTCTCTAATAACCTCTTAAGGAGTCCTATGCTTTCTGCATAAAGCATTAAAAACCAGTGGCAACATTACCTTGCAGCCATCAGCCATAGCTGCTCGCGAGCTCTACGAGCAGAAGAGAAGAGAGGAACACCGGCTTCTTAGATGGAAAAAAAGAGAGCGCGAGAAGCGCGTGATCGAGGAGATAGAGGGATGTCACAACCGGAATGAGGTTCATAAATTTTACCAAAAGGTAAAAAAACCTCCCAAGGGTACCAGCCACGATCCGAAGCCTGTAAAGACGATCAGGGGAACATCGTAGTACAACCGCAGTAGATGCTGAGAATATGGAAAGACCACTTCTCTAAATTATATTATGGCGATGACGAACCGAATTCATCTGTATTATGTGAACGTCTGAAATAATTCGTCAACAACCTGATTGGTCCTTATCAGTATGGCTTCAGACCAGGAAAGTCCAATATCGACCAAATATTCACACTACGGCAGATCTTGGAAAAAACCCAGGAGCATCAAATCGATACGCACCATCTCTTTATCGGATTTAAAGCCGCGTATGACAGCATCTATAGGGTAGAGCTCTAAAGCGCAATGTCTAGTTTTGGCATCCCTGTCAAACTTATCCGTTTGTACAGAATGACGATGGAGACTGCACGCTGTTCTATCAAGGTCGGAAAAGATCTTACCGATGCATTTTAAGTCAAAAAAGGTTTTAGACAAGGCGATGCACTGTCATGCAACTTCTTCAACATCGTTCTGGAAAGAATTGTGCAAAACTCAACAGTCAACACTACAGGCAAAATCTTCTAAAGGTCCATCCAATAACTCGGATACGCAGATGATATTGACATAATTGGAAGATCAAAGCGTGATGTCAGTGGAGCTTTTTTGAGCATTTCGACGGAAGTGAAGAAGATGGGTTTAGTGGTGAATGAGGGCAAGACCAAGTTTATGCTGTCATCAAAAAAGGAAGGACACTGAACAACGACGTCTTGGACAAAACTTCACTATGGACAGCTATAACTTTGAGGTAGTTAAGGACTTTGTCTACCTAGGCATCGCTATTAATACAGACAACGACACCAGCGCTGAAATCAAACGAAGAATAACTCTTGCAAATCACTGCTTCTTTGGACTTAGAATTGAGAAGTAAAGTCCTCTCTCGAGCATGTAAAATCACCATCTATAAGACACTCATCATCCCGGTTCTCATTTATGGCGCTGAGGCCTGGACCCTGTCAAAGAAAGATGAGACCGTCTTAGGCTGCTTTGAGAGAAAAATTTTTCGGGTGATTTTTGGTCCCGGACGCATAGATGGAGAATGGAGGAGAAGATATAACGACGAACTGTACGGGCTGTACAGCGACACTGACCTATTTAGCAGAATTAAAGTCCAACGGCTTAGATGGCTAGGTCATGTAGAGCGGATGGACATCAACGCTCCAGCCCGGAAGGTCTTCAAATCCAATCCCGAGGGATGGCGCAGTAGAGGAAGTCCGCGACTCAGGTGGCACACCCAGGTGGGAGAGGACCGCAACCAACTTGGCGAGCGAAACTGGAGGCAGCTAGCTATGGACCGAGCTGGCTGGACACGCATGTCGGTTGAGGCCAAGGTCCGCCCCGGACTGTAGCGCCACCTTAAGTTAGTTAGTTAGTTTAAAAAGAATATCATTACTTTAAAAATTACGAAATATGTCGAATTCAGTAAATTTAGCCGTCCAAATGTCCAAAAGCAAACCGAGTCTGTAGAAGATGTTAAAACACCAGTAAATGCTCGTGCTGTAGAAAATATTGCTTCTGTTCGCGGTAGTTTGGCTGAAGAGCTGTCTACCTCAACTTCAGTTCAACTTGGTTCATTTTCAGTCATACGAGCTATTTGTCCAGCCCACCGAAGTCTACTGACAATATCACAATATCAGCTTAAAGTAGTAGCATCTTCCTTCCTCACATAAGCTGCCAAAAATTCTTCGCAGGACCTTCCTTTCGTACACGCCTAAGAAGTCGGAGTGACATCAACTAAGCACACAGGTGGCTATATGTGATAAAGGGCAGATCCATCGTTATAGCATGAGATTAGAAGTTATTGTAAAGGTTCTGGATTTAAAAAGCTTTGACAGACTAAAGTAGACTATTTTGGCTTTGAGCGATCGCCCGCGTATTTCTTCTTTTATGTTGTTATCATCTGACGCATGATATTTAAAGGATTGCACTACTTTAAATGTCTTAAACAATTATATTATTATTAACAATTATTTCGATTAGGGAACGCCCTTAACAAATATCTAAATACCTTATAAAATTTCATCTTATCTTGAAGCTACTCCAGAAGCTATAAGAAGATTTATCTAAATCACAATATAAACCATTTACAAAATCAAACCCGTGCTCTTTTAATCCAAATCTTTGAGAGTTTCTCTTTTTACCCAAACGGATATCTTTTTATCTTGTCCCGATAACAAGAACCACATAAAACCTCCTCATAAAGGATACAAGAAAAAAAAAACTTAACTAAGAACCAAACTCACATAATTATAATCAGAATTAATGAATGAATTATCCATAAAAGTTTAAAAAAAAAGAAAGATGGAAAGAATGCCCCTGAGGCAAGGACAGTGTGCGGTGTGTCCAATGTCCATGTCCACCTTTTTTATTTTTGTATTTGTTTTTCGTATCCGCACTAATTAGCTTCCTTACCTGAAAAGAAACAGAAAAAGAAAAAAAATTATAAATACCATGAGAATAGCTATAAAACAGGTAGAAAATTAATTCTCTAAGGACTTGAAATACCTTTTAGTATAAAGTAAAATATAATTGGAAAGTGCAGAAAAAAAAATATGATTAGAAGACGATGATGAGAATGAGGACGAAGAGATGCACTCCTTTTGGATTAAATACTATACATATACTACAGGATAATAGATTTCTTATATCTTTACTTCGTCATACCTCTTACCAAAGGAAGTTAAGTAAGAGTTTAATTTCTTAGGAGTTCAGTTGAGAGAGGATAAGAATAATAATAATAATTTGCACTGCACAAAAATCGAGATGTAAATCTTTGCCTTTTCATTGCGAAAAAAATGCCCTTTAACCACAGAGCTATGTTAAGTTAGTTAGAAGCTAAAGGTAGGTAGATATAAGGAAACCAAGATGGAAGGATGACGAATAAATAAACAAGTATAAATCCAGTTATCTAGAAACCTACACAGGGTGTTCTTTGAGGTTTTCAGCAACAAACAAAATGCCAGCCTTAGAGATTCTTTATGTAAAGGGTTTTTTAATAAAAAGATTCATCTTCTTTAACAAGCTGCTATTTGGGCAGATGTAACCTTAAAAGTTATCATCTTTTTACATTTGACTAAAAGGTTCACGATACGCATTTCAATACAAAACTGGTCATAGTCGAAAAACCAGAACACTTTTGGATGATTTTGAACTACCTTATAGGCGTACTTACTAACTTAAGGTGGCGCTAAAGTCCTGTGCGAACTAAGGCCTCACTCAACAAATGTCTGCAGCTGCGAACACTAAGTTGGGTGAGGTCACTTTCCACTTGTGAGCGCCATCTTATCCGCGGACTTCCTCTATTGTGCTGCCCTGCGGACGTGGAATCGAATTGGCGCTGGAAGATTTTGGCACCCCGTGGCGGCCATTTTGTTTTGTTGACATCTGTCAAGTCTATTGTTTATTATTCAGTGTTTTATGCCAAATCATCAAGTTACACATTTGAACAGCACGTTCAAATGATACCTACAACTTTATTATCAAACCCAAACGTTGCGCGAAATGTGCCCATTTTATAGGAGCAGTGGTGGCCCTTTACGAAGCCATATTTGAAACTACCGTTTCAATAAACAATCAACGTTCGAGGAATCTAAAATTGAGATTATTGCCGCGATCCTTGAAAGTGTACAGCAGAACCCAAAGCAGTCCATTCCACGCCGCGCGCGCCGCCGCCGTGCACAAGAACTCGACCTTTCGTAGACTTAAACTTGCCGAATTATGCGTCGGGACTTGGGACTTAGGCCTACACCCGTACATGATCCAACTGACCCAGGAGCTCGAAGTTCATGACCCTAGACAAGGCTGTTTGTTCGCTGACTAGGTTTCGAATCGTTTGGGTGAGGATCCCAATTTTGGCCGAAAAATCAGCTTTAGTGACGAGGCACATTTCTGGTTAAATGGCTGCGTTAACAAGTAAGATTTCCGTAAATGGGACAACGCATTTAAAAAAGTATGGTCTGAATTCTGGGCCGATATTAGTGAGGCGTCACTGTTAACAGAAAGCACTACATAACGGTAAAAACTTATTTCTTATGGCCCAATTTCCCAAATTAAACCATGTAGACCTAGACAACATGTGGATCCATTAGAACGGCGCTACGTGCGGTACAGGAAACGCCATGACATCAACCTGCCCTTATTGAAAAACTTTATATAAACCAATACTTGTTAATAAACTAAACTTTTGAAAATAATTTTTCCAATTTTGCTGTCAAACATTACATATGCATTTTATAGTATTTTGATGTCTTGAGTTTTTTCGAACCTTTAGAAGTTGGCAAAAATCATACTACTTCCTAAAAATGTTAACAGAAGTGAATATAGACCTATCTAAATTCTACCATATTTGTCAAAAGTCTAGTAGAAAAACTCTTTGTTCACTTCAAAACAATCTGGCTTCGGAAAATCACAGCTGTACAACATCAAAAGCTGGATAAGGAAGTCTTGTTTGATTTTTCTAAGGCTTTTTGACACTGTCAACCATATCATTCTGTGTAAAAAAACTCATTCAGCAGTTAAATTTGTCTACAAGTTCCGCTAGCTTGTATATTTTTAGTTGTCTAATATAAAACATGCAGTTCGTCCAATTTTTACCTACTTCGTCTGGTGTTCCTCAAGGGTCAATATTGGGTCCTTTACTATTCTGTATCGATGTCAATGAGCTTCCACGTTTGATCTAAAACTATTCTTCTAATTTTAAGTCGGCGACTTTCAACTTTTTTCAGTTGTCCTCTTAGACTCATTGGGAATGGTGCCTATAATATTAATGAAGACTGGTCTTAATTAAATAGTCTTTTCTTGAACCCTTTCTTTCTTTCTTACTTTCCCTCGATTTTGTTAAGTAATGCCTTTATTGAATATTCAGAAGCTGCTTAAAACCTCAGCGTTGACTTTAACCGCTCTCTAACATAGGACAACCATATCATTATAGGCAAAGGGCCCTACGTACTTTATTTAAAAGACCTTGCATCTTACAGCAATCAAGCATAAACGATGAAATAAAATTAAATTTAAAAACCGTTTACAGTAGGTTAACTTTCAGAGCTGTATTTTCAATTAATTAATGTATGGTATGGTGTTCCTCAAGGCTGTTATATTGGTTCTCTGCTGTTTTTAGTGTTTATTAATGACAAAAATCCTTATCTTCGCTGATTATTGCAATCTTTTCTATAGATTCTCAAATTTAAAGGGATATCTGTTTTAGCAGGACGTTATTGACATAGCCTTTAAAGGTGATCTTCAAATGGAACGGAGCTCAGTATAAAAAGTTGGAAGGTTATGTCAAACATTTGGAGTAAAAAACGAAACGCTCTCATTTAACTGCTTAGAAATTGAATGATTTCAAAAGTCTTTTATTATGTGCTTTTCGGTCCTACCTTGGAGCATTGCATTGACTCCGAATTTCGGTTGAATTCGAATTTGGCAAGAAAACCCGATATTTAGATTTAAACAAAAAACAAAAATTTCAAGATATTCCTGACGCTTTTCAGTTGTTTATTCAAATATTTGGATTTATGATCTAAAACCCAAAACACCTTGTAATCGTCATGAGTTTATAGTTAGTAACCTTCTTTCATTTTATTATTAATTAAAACAGAAGACGAAAAGACAAGGAAGCTCTCTGATGATGATGATGGTGACGATGATGCTGATGATTGCTCAGTTAATGGCTAATTAAACGACTATACCATTTTTTTCGTCTTCCCCAATATAACACCGGAATAAAATATAAGAAAATTCTCCAAAAAAAATATTTAAAAGAAAAAACAGTGAGTATAAAATAATTGAATATAGCTTAGGATAATGGACCCAGACAAGGCATCTTCACCGCAGTAGTAGGAAACAAAAAAATGCCGAGAAAGTAAATTTGCATTGTGGCACCTCTATAAGGCGAACCCAAAGTACAAACGAAACCCATTCCACAATCATTTTTTGACACTGCAAGGAATCCAGTTGTGGTGTGGTATGTTGGTGTAAATTGAAATGGCAGCAAGGATTTACGCGGAAAATAAACGAGCTTCTTTTGACATTTTTTAACGAACATGAATTAGATATTCAGCAATGCCAATTTGGCAAATTGATTTTGTTAATTTATTTTTCCCTGGTGGGGAAAGCATTTGACAATGACCAATTTGTCATCAGGACTATCTTTGATCAGTTAAGCCCATTTTAAGGAGACTCTAGAATATATTGACACCAAGTTAATAATGGTTGATTGTTTCGCTTTTTTCTTTATGGTAACACTTCAGAATTCAAAGAAAGTAGTAGCTTATTACAAACGTCTTCAAACTACGATTAGAGGTTCATCATAGGTGCCTAGGATGCATATAAAGACGAAAGTGAACCACTCTTTTTAAACAATAATTTGAATCCCACTTTTTTTAGATTTACAGCAATCGATGAGTAATTATGGTAACGGTGGGAATACTCATTCGACTTAAAGCTTCGTTATTTTTATAGTTAGAGGGAGAAATTAATGAAAAGGCTATAAACTAAAATGTCAAACTTTAAAAATCATCAGCAAAAATGAAAATTAATTATTAGACAAGATTAATAGAAAAGGACCAATATGGCTTCCCTGCGGAACACCAGATTGAGCAATAAAAGATTCTGAATGACAATTTCTAAAATTTTACCCTATAGGATTTCAAGGTAAGATTTGAACAAAGCTTACAGAAAAGCTTTAGATTAGTCAGTGTCTGTACATTCCAACTTCTCAACCTTCTTCTAAAGTTCTTGAACATGTGTTTGAAAATATGGGAAGATTTGTAATAGTTGTAAAAGTTTTTTTAAAGAATCCGCGTTGCTGTTCAAAGACTAGATTTTTACTTTAAAATACAACTCTTACGAACAACTTGTTCAAAAGGTGCAAGAAAGTTTTTTAATAGGTCAGCAGTTTGTTATATCCGACTTGTTACCTTTCTTAAAAACTGGTGTCAGAAATTACTTCTTCATTGTACTGGGAAATTTTTGTGTTTTTGGGAAAAGTTTAAATAGGAATACAAAGGGTTCAAGTCAAGAATTTTTTAACTTTCTGGGGAATAGCATCGGGACCGGCCAAACATTTAATAGGGACATAAGATCAAGGACCTAATCTATAGCACAGATATATGTATTTTTTAAAATTTTCTTTTCCGTAGGTCCGTTCTTAAATAAAAAATACTTCATTTAATTTGTATACAAAATTAATTCAATTTTAATTAGATAAATTTAATCATTAAACAATAAAAATCATAACTAAAAAAACTGATTAACTTGACTTTGACTTTAATTAAATTAACATACAGTTTACGCTTTTACACTTAACTTCTTAGCGATTACTTTTCGATTGATTATTTATTTAACTATATTTCTTTACATAGGTTTTGCAAAAAAAGCTTTTATGAACTGTTCATTATTATATAATTGATTGCATGATTAATAAAGTATACACTTCTTAGCTTTACTTTATAATGTTTAGCAAAATGTACTATTCCACACGGTCATCCTGGATTTCGTCTGTTTCAGACGATTCGTAACCGCTGTCATCATAGATTCGCCATAGATTTTTGTAGTCGGCTGCTGTTGACGTAAGATTTGGACCTTCGTGTTTTCCAACCTTTTTAACCTCGTATCGATCGTTTCGCTTCATTTTGGTTACTTCATATGGACCAAGATGCTTTGGATATAATTTCAATCCCGTACCAAACTGAGTGCGCAAGATAGCCACCATGTCTCCGAGTTTATATTTTACTGCTTCTTTTCTCTTCTTGTCATAAACTTTTTTAGACTCTTCTTGAACCTTGCTGATTTGACTTTAAGCAAGCTCTCGGATTTCTTTTCTTCCTTTTTTAAACTACGTGAGAATTTCTGCTCCGAAAAGACTTTTAAGTTCTAAGTCTTCTGGCAAAAACATTGGAACACCAAACAGTAACTCAAACGTTGTTCTCTTGTTCTCGTTGAGTGCTTCTGGATATGGTAGAGTTAATGGCACCTTGAACACGACTTAGAAGCTTGTACCATTTCATCGGGTCCTCTAAACTTAGCTTCGCAAGTACTTTAATAATGATTTTGTTTAGACGCTCGACCTGGCCATTTCCTCTAGGTACTCCAGTTGTTACCATATGATGGGTAATGTTCTTCTTTTCACAGTAGTTCTTGAAGTCATTCGAAGAGAATGCTGCCCCCTTATTCGTGATAACTCGCCGTGGAAAACCAAACGTTCCACTCTGTAGCTCCATCTTTTTGATAACATCTTCCGATTTCATGCTTTTACCGTATAGATCCAGGTGAATTTGGAAAAAGCATCAACAATGACTAACAGATACTTATATGACTTAGCTGTAGATGGTAGTGGTCCAAGGTGTTCCAAATGGTATATGTCTAATGATCCGGTTTTGCAATTAGGTTTAGCAGACCTTCCAATTTTCCTTGCTTTTTTGAAACCAGAATGCACGCAGTGCAATTCTTGACAACACTTTCAACAAGCTTTCTTAGATTAGGGACAAAGTAGTCTTGACGAATAATGGCATCAACTCTTTGCACACCAACATGCCCCTTTTCATGAACGATTATTATAATTTGCTTTCGTACGCTTGTTGGAACTACTAACAAACGAAGACCATCTGCAAACTTATAAAGCACCTCGTTGCGTACTTCAAAATCTTGGTATGGCTGACTCTCCAACAACTTTTTAGTGACCGCACAAAAATCATCAGATGCTTGTGTTTTTTGTACCGCTTGAAACATTCCATCCTCAACTTTCAATACAGCCGGAAACCTACTTAACGCGTCAACATGACGCATAGCACTTCCTGATCGATGATGAACCTGGCACTGGAACTTCTCAATCTGCGTTACCCAGTTAGCTACTTTACTATTGAGAGTCTTTTTCTCCATTGTGAGTTTGAACGCTTTACAATCCGTGTAGATTTCAAAATCCAGCCCTAGCAAGTAAACTCTTAACCTCTTTAAAGTTTAATAATAGCCAACACTTCTAAATCGTAACTATGATAACCCCTTTGCGTTGTATTGGTTTTATAACTGAGAAAAAAAATTGGGTGATAATGACCATCACCATACTTCTGTAACAGAACGGCACCAAATCCTTCCTTGCTCGCATCCGTATGCAACTGAGTAGGTAGCGACGGATTGAAAAGCTTTAAAATCGGTTCTTTACATAGTCGTTCCTTTAGCTGCTTGAAAGCCATTTCTTGGCTTTCGCCCCACACGAATTTCTTCCCTTTTTGGTTAGGTCTGACAGTGGATTTGCAATGATGGAGTATCCCTCTAAAAACTTCCGAAAAAATCCTGTCAACCCTAAAAAGCTCATAAAATGTTGCACCGTTTTAGGTTTTGAGAAGTTTTTAACAGCAATAACTTTTTCTTCTGAAGGTTTTATCGCTCCATTTACTACATCCTTTTGTAAAAATTTGCACTTCTTCCAATTGATCATAAGACCATTTTCTTTACAAATATTTAAGACCTTCACAAACTTCTCTATGCACTCCCTGACGTCCTTTCCCGAAATAATTATGTCATCAACATAGATTCGTAATAACCCTCCACGTATGGCTTCTGTGAAAATTGAGCCTTTGAAAAGCAGCAGGTGAGTTACAGAACCCAAACGGTGCCTTCAAAAATTCCCACTGGCCATCTTGCGTAACAAACGCTATGAATTTGGTCGAAGACTCTTCTATATCAACATGAAAAAACCCATTGCTGATATCCAGGGTAATGAAAACATTGGCATCGAAGAGACCCTCCAAAATTTCCTCGACGTTTGATAAAGGAAATCGATCTCGTATAGCTTTTGAATTAATTTTCCTGAAGTCAATGCATAATCGATAGCTTCCATCTACTCTATCTAACTATCCATTCTTTTAACCATGTTTCAATTTGCTGGTTCACAAAATCTCTCTCTTTTGGAGCTAAACGCCTGGGTTTTTCATAAACTGGTATATCATCTGCTAAAATAATCTGCAGCCTTACACTCGATTCGATTGGTTTCATTGGACTATACGCATCTATAATTTCGGTAAGCATTTCTCTATCTTCATAATTTTTCACACACTTTAAATTTTCGTTAATCTCATCTTTCCCTGAACGATGTACCAAATTTACACGTGCAAGAAATAGCTTCTCGTTATCAGGCTCTAATTTATAGGTTATAATTCTTCCCTTGTCTATAAAAATGGCAGCGATATCTAAGATATCCTTTCCAACTAGTATACTTTCTCTCATAAAACAATCAGGTACTATATGAAAGTTCAACTCGTACACTTCCGATTCGATGACCGCTTCAAGTTTCGTATACCCCATCGTTCTCTTCTCGTCGTTGTCAAAATTAGATACTCTTATACCAGGGCCATCAAAACTGTCTACTCCAATTTCATCGCTCACAGATTTATTCATTATCGTTATGTCGCTTCCAGTATCTAGATGTGCAGTAGACTTCTTCCCTTTTACTTCAACCTGCATAGTTAAATCGCAAACTTTCACTAAGTTAACCTGTGGCTTATTGTCCTTCGACCCACCTGCATCACCTTGATTCTTCAAAGTTAATGGACAATTAGGAGATATGCGTCCAAACTCACTACATTTAAAGCAACGCGCATGTAAACTATCATTTGGGAGGCTATGTTAAGACTCATTTTTATACCGGCATTTATTTGTAATGTACTGACAAACATTTTGGAAATTGTATTTTAAAATGGGACTAAGCGGATGGACCATTTGAGGCGCTCCCGCTGCCAATATTTATCGATTCAAATAAATATTTTATGCATTTTCTTGAAATGTATGTTATTTTTTTTTATTTCTGATAGCTGTTCAAAAATAAGTTATTTTTAATTGGAAACCTTCAGATGTGGATTTTGTAAAATAATGATACTACGCAAAACCATGTGAAATAATTTTTAATTTTTCTTGTCTCTAATTAGCCATCAGGTTTGTTTCTTTTATTTTTCAACTATTACCCGCAGTGCAATTCTTGTCTTATTCGTCATTATGCATCGTGTTTCGAAAATGTTCCTTGTTCTTGATGTGTTCCTGTGGTGTGTCTCTTCTGTGTCAACGACGATGTCGAGGACATGCACGCCATGTCACTGTTGAATATTTTAAGATAAACATTCTGTTGGTATGGTAAAGTGGTATGTGCCACTGCTGCAGCAACCATTCAAACAAACATTTTATATACAAACTTATAACAAAACTATACACCAAACCACATACATAACACCACACCACACCGCACCAGACACCACATCGTACTAAACCAAACTTCATGCCACACATGTCATTTCATTGTCAATAATTAATGCGACAAGATCTGCAGGTTGTGATTAGTGTGAAATTATAATCAATTTTGGCCATAAGGCGGGTCTGGCTCTGGCTCATGGCTTACGGCTCTAATACTGGCATACCTACATACATATGCGTCTTTCTTGTCTGCCATTCATGTGGTACGACATAAAAATTCCCTTCCTTTCCCCTTTTTTTTGGTTTTTTTAAGTTGTTGTTTTTATGTTTTCAGGAAACAAAAACAAAAAAGAGGGCCTCATAAATCTTTTGAGTCGATAAGTATCTTTCCTCACATCTCACCTGCTGAGAGTTTATCCGTATAAAGGGTTTTTTTTGTTCGCGAGGATACGACGACTACGCGATGCAAGGCGAAGGAAAACATTCAACGAAAGTGAGAGTTTAACTTTATGACGGTAATGATGAAATAAAAGAAAATAAATTATTACATATACCATAACTTTTTTAGCAGGAAAGCAGACTGATGCGTTTAGAGTCTGTATGTTCTTGTTAGACTTGCAAGAGGGTGTTTTTTATTCCCAATGACTACAAACCAAATGACTTAGTACCGATAAAATTGAAGCTTCCGTAGGTTATCATTCCTTCGCTTGTATAAGCTTCCGATGCGATGGAGGAAATTTTAGAGCACTTTTTGGGATTCGTAAATAAAATTATTTTATAAACCTAAGGTTAAACTACACGGTTCTTCTTTCTTCTCATATGTTAGGAAGGACTTTAAAATTCATTCAAAAAGATGTTCTTATATTAAGTTAGAGTAAAACTTCTAACATCGTTTAAACGGCCACCACACGAAAGGTCTAAAGTTTGATAATTTGACTTATGAATCAGCCAGAATTTAAGTGATGGCATTGATTATGTCGACTTTTAGGTTTGTGGCTTTTTTACATAGACCTGCGACTTAAAAAAGTCCTTCAAGAAAGAACTCTTTAGGGATCAAATCACACGATCTTAGTGGCCAAATCTGTCGCATCGGCACGAACTAACCATGCGATGAAAGTGAAAGTGCTGTGGAAACCACAAGTAGTTGGTGATCATTGACCTATAGCGACCGCCTGGTCAGCATCATTTTCACGGAAGAACGGGTGGATGATGCCTATAGATCAAAATCCACATCGAACACTAACTTCATTTCGAAGCATTGGCGTGAATTTCACGTGGATTGCTGCAGTCCCAAATACGGACATTTTGCCCATACTTCCAAAAATGGGCATCATTGCTAAAGATGGCTTTTTGACCAAATTAGCAGGAACTTCTAGCTGCTCCAAAATTAAATTAGTCAACACAAGACGATGCAAAATTCCACAGTCGATCAAATAATCACATTACGAAAGATCCTGGAAGAAACTTAAGAACATCAAATCGACACCCTCCATCTTTTTATCGATTTCAAGGCCGCATAAAACGACATCAACAGAATGTGTAAAGACGTGTCTAATTTTGACCGTGGAGAATTTGCGATGTTATATAAAGGTTGGAAACAACTTAATAGAACCTTTCGATTTCAAAAAACGCATCGTCCTTGAGAGAATAGTGAAGAGCACACACGTCAAAACTTTTTAAAAGTCTGTCCAATTACTGACAGCATTTATTGGGAAGAGCTCTACAGAGCAATGTTTAGTTTTGGCATCCCTGTCAAACTTATTCGTTTGTGCAGAATGACGATGGAGAATGCACGCTGCTCTATCAAAGTCGAAAAAGATCTCACCGATGCATTTGATGTCAAGAAAGGTTTCAGACAAGGCGATGCACTGTCATGCGACTTCTTCAACATCGTTCCGGAAAGAATTGTGCAAAACTCAACCGTCAACACTAGATGCACAATCTTCCAAAGGTCCATCCAATTACTCGGATACGCAGATGATATTGACATAATTGGAAGATAAAAGTGTGATGTCAGTTGAGCGTTTTTGAGTATTGCACCGGAAGTGAAGGGGATGGGTTTAGTATGGGCAATGAGGGCAAGACCAAGTATATACTGACATCAAAAACATCAAAAAAGGACACTGAACAACGACGTCTGTCACCATGGAGAGCTATAACTTTGAGGTAGTTAAGGACTTTGTCTACCTAGAAACCGCTATTAATGCAGACAACGACACCAGCGCTGAAATCAAACGAAGAATAACTCTTGCAAATCGCTGCTTCTTTGGACTTAGAAGGCAATTGAGATGTAAAGTCCTCTCTCGAGCGTTTAAAATGACCATCTATAAGACACTCATCATCCCGGTTCTCATTTATGGCGCTGATGCCTGGACCCTGTCAAAGAAAGATGAGAGCGTCTTAGGATGCTTCGAGATAAAAATTCTTCGGGTGATTTTTGGTCCCGTACGCATAGATGGAGAATGGAGGAGAAGATATAACGACGAACTGTACGGGCTGTACAGCGACACTGACCTGGTTAGCAGAATTAAAGTCCAACGGCTTAGATGGCTAGGTCATGTAGAGCGGATGAGCATCAACGCTCCAGCCCGGAAGGTCTTCGAATACAATCAGCAGAGGAAGACCGCGACTCAGGTGGCATACCCAGGTGGGAGAGTACCTCAACCAACTTGGCGTGCAAAACTAGAGACATCTAGATAGGGACCGAGCTGGCTGGAGACGCATGTTGGTTGAGGCTCAGGTCCGCCCGGACTTAGCGCCACCTTAAGTAAGTAAGTCCAATTACTGAACTCAGCGTGCTGTCGATGAGGCTTTTGTGAGTATTGAGGCAGAGACGACACAAATTGGTCTAGCGGCTAATGAGGGCAAAACAAAGCACATGCTGTCATTAAGACAGGACCTTCTACACCGACGTCTCAGTTAAAACGTCAATAGGGACAGATGTTCCTTTAGATAGTTACAGACTTAGTCTACCAGCGCTCAGATCCAAGGTAGAATTACTCTTGCATACCGACGTTTATTTGGGCTAAGAAAGCAAATGAGTAGTAAAGCCCTTTCTCGTGCAAATAAAGTATCAGTATATAAGACCCTCATCAACCCTGTCGTGCAAAATCATGGACTATGTTAAAAGCACCTTGGATCGTTTAGCGAGAAAAGTTTCTTAGTTTTATCTACGGTCCCATATACATATATGGAGAATATTGAGTTACGAGCTGCACGGGTTGTTCAGCAACGTAGACTTAGCCAAAAGGATAAAAGTTCAATAGGTGAGATAGATGGGTCACGTAGAGGAAAACCAATACTCCTGCCCGAAGAGTCTTTAAATCCACACCCACAGGACAACGCAGTAGACGAAGACCCACAAGTGGAAAGTTAGGTTAGGTTAGGTTGGGTTGGACTGGCTGTCCAGATGTCATTGACTTACCTAGACGTCAAGGGTTCATACCACAAATGAGGTTACTCATGGGAGAGTAATGAACTTAAACAAACCATTTGTTACTTTTAATAAAGTTAGAGAGACGTTTTGTGTCAATCGTTGCCAGTAAACTGGTGTTATCGAAGAAGGGATTACTGAGGAAGTTATTCCTTCTAATAGAGAGTGCTGGACATGTACATAGAAGGTGTTGGACCGTTTCCTCTTCCTCCTCGTCCATGCAGCTTCTACAGAAGTCATTTGTGTAGACCCCTAGCCTCAGAGCATGTCTTCCTATGAAGCAGTGTCTCGTTATTACTCCAATTGTAGAGCTTATACTTTGTCTGCTCAGTGATATCAAGCCTTTTGACCGTTTTCAGTCAATACTTGCCCATATTTGCTTGGTTGCTAGGCAGGTGGTACTTTGTGGCTATCTAGCATTTGTTGTTAGTTTACCGGAATGTCTCTGTGGCCTGGCACTCAAATGAGGTGAATGTTTAAGTGTTCCGTCATCTCATTCAGAGATGATCGACAATCGTGGACTGTTTGAGAGTTTGTGGAGACAGACGCGAGAGATTTAAGAGCGGCTTGGCTCACTGAGAAGATTCGTATATCCTTACAAGATATAACGTTTTCTTTGAGCCAGGATAGTGCTTCTTTAATCGCCATTACTTCGGCCTGGAATACACTGCATTGATTGGGAAGTCTATAGGATAGACTGAGATTCAGTTGTTCCGAATAGATACCACTTCCAACTCCGTGATCAGTCATTGAACCGTCAGTATAGAAGTGTACCGCATCGTCTTCCAGGGGTCTCTCTTCTTCCATCTAGAATCTTGAAGGGATGGACACATGGAAGCTTTAACCGAATACCATTTTTGGGATGGTATAGTCTAAGCGATCTGGGATAGATCTGAAACTGTCTAGAATAGTAGTATGTCCAGTATTGTTACTGGTCCATTGAGAGGTGGCTCTAAAACTTACACATGAGTTGGCAGCCACGTTTTTACAGAAGATGTCAAGTGGTGTTAGGTTTAAAAGCCTTCCAGTGCTGTGGTTGGTGTTAAGCGAAGTGCTCCTGTGATGCACATACCTGCTGACCGCTGGACTTTGATGAGCTTATTTAGATTTACCATCTTGTCCAGTGCGGTCCACCATACGACAGCTCCATAAATGAGTATCGGTCTGATTACCGAAGTCAGCCAGTGGGTTATTTTTGGGGAGAAGCCCCATTTTGATCCTATGGAATTTTTACAAGTAAAAAGCGCTACAGTAGCCTTTTTGACTCTTTCATCAATATTTGACTTCCAATTTAGTTTTTTGTCTAAAATGAGGCCCAAATATTTAGCTTGGTCGGAAAAGCTTAATGGTATTCCTCTAATCTTGGGTGGGTTAAACTGAGGAATTTTATATCTTCTTGAAAAGAGTATTAATTCTGTTTTGTGTGGGTTGAAGTCCAATCCACATTGCTTAGCCTATTTAGTTAGCCTGTTTAGGGTATTTTGTAGGAGTTCCGAGAGAACTTGGGGGTGCTTCCCAGACACGGATATCGCAACGTCGTCAGCATAGGCAATGACCTTGAAACCCTCTGCTTCCAATGCTGTAAGTAGATCGTTTACTACCATATTCCATAAAAGAGGCGAAAGGACTCCACCTTGGAGAGTGCCTCGATTCACCGATTTGGTGGTAGTAAAACTTCTCATGTTAGAAATTATTGTCCTGCTTTTGAGCATGAGATTTATAAGATCTATGAGTGATTTCTCTAATTTCAGCTTATCCATTGCTGTTGTGATCGCCTGGTAACTGACGTTGTTGAAAGCTCCTTCAATATCTAGGAACGCTACTAAGTTATATTCTTTGTATTCGAGGGAATCTTCCATAATACGTACCAGCGAGTGCAGTGCTGATTCTACTGATTTTCCCTTAGAGTAAGCATGTTGAGCTGTGGAAATGAGACATGGTTTTAAATTATGTCTGATGTAAATTTCAATCAATCTTTTCAAGGTTTTAAGAAGGAAGCATGATAGGCTGATTGGTCGTAGATCTTTAGGGTTAACGTGTGAGGGTTTCCCTGCTTTAGGAATAAAGGCTATTTTTGTTATTCTCCAGGCTTTGGGATTATATCTCAACCTTACACAGCTTGTCAGAATGATTTTCAATGGTGGAATGATCATGTCTGAGCATTTTTGTAGTTCGCCGGAATGATTCCGTCTGGTGCTGGAGATTTATATGGATCAAAGCTGTCTATGGCCCATTGCAGTTTTTCCCGCTTTATTAGATCAACTAAATCACTTGTATAAGCTAAAGACTCTGATGTTAAGTCATTGATTATGTCTTAAGTGGAAAGTTACCTTTTTCCAACATAGATTACGTAACTGGAGACATGAAGTTAACTAAATAGATGAAGAAGTTGTTGGAATAGGCCCTTGTAAGTAGGGCAAAACCACGACGTGGTTGTGGTCTACAACAGGCCAAGTTCTTTTGGGCGACACGGAATTGACTGTATCAGATTCGGCTTCACAGTTTCACAGTCGATTTTTTCGGCAGATCTTGCGTTTCGTTAACGTTTGGATGTTGGTTGATTATTAATTGAAAGCAGATGGACTCGAATTTGGCTTTCAAACATTTAATAGTCGACTTGGAAAAACTACCATAAGCCCGCGTAAAGAGGGCGCAACGTGTCTAATAGAAAAAACTCATTTTGATTTGCCGCTTTTTTATTTGCACGTGTTGCTCGAAGCTATTACATGAAATGATGATTTGTCTTTAGGGACTGATTTTTGTCGGAATGTCTGCTAAGGAACTTCTCAAGCGTCTTGGTCTTCAATTTACTCGATTCCTTAGTAGGTTTTCTTTTAGATTGGCTTATTAACAAATTCATGACAGACAATGCAACAGATTGTCTTGAGGTCAGGTTCATACGACCTAGTTAACATTCCTTTTATTTCCAATTCAAAATACGTTTTCTTGATGATGTTTATAGTTGACTTTTAGTCTTTTGAGTGAAAGGGAAAATCTGCAGCATAAGTATAAGCATCATCATCATGAGAAGCTATGCAAAATTATGATGTTGGTTTATGAAGCAAGTAGGAATTTCTTCACAATGAGTTCGTTTTTTTTTTTAGTATAATTTTATGGCTTAAAATTGCAATTCTAAAAATCACTTTAAGTGTTCTTTGTTGAGATATATACGACCTAACCATCTAAACGATGACTTTTACTATATTTTGACGAATAAGTAATAAAAGAATTTATATTTTATCTGTTAGAACGCAGAGACTTGGTTTAAATATGAAGATAGGCACTCGTAGCTACATACAATCTAATTCTGCTTCTCTATTCTTGTGCATTATTATGATGGGCTATAAACTCTGTAAACTGCGACCATAAAAAGCTTCTTTTTTTCATTTTGTAAGAAGAGGAACAAAAGAACTTAGAAAGAAAGAAGAAAATTAAGATGCAAAAGGCGTAAGAGCATTTTGCATATAGAAATTGAAATAAAGGACTTAGGAGAGAATTTATAAGAAGCGAACGAAAGAATAGAAAAGAATAATCCTATAGAAATGTTCCATATACTTATACATGTTTATGTGTTGATTGGCTTTAAAGTGTATGAGTAAAAAATATAAGACTGAATAATTAAAGTTTTAGCTGTTTTTACTACAAAATTTTACACTAGTCAAGCTGGCATCTCACAGATTTTATATAATTCTTTTATGATCAGAAGCAAATGCATTTTTGATAATTAAAAAGGTAAGCATACGCCGGGGTGTACCATTTTATAATTATGCGTTAATTTAAGATACAATAAAAATGTAGACAAATTTTGTTGTAATTTATTATTTCTCTTAAATATGTTTTATATGGGTTTCCTTAGTGAAAGCATTGCTAAGGTTAGCAATGACTGGAAGGGCTTGAAGCTCAAGCTTTTCCCAGCTAAGGACATCCCTAGACAACCAAAGGCTCCCATTTGGTTGCCGCGAGGCCTCCAAGACAACCAATACGACCTCTTTTATAAAACCGCAGATCAAGACCAAGGTAATCCCAGAACATGTATTTTAGCTAAGAAACATTTAAAAGGTTTTTTATGTCCAAATTTTAGCACTCCCGATCTGACAGTTGTCAGATTTGAAGATAAGAATACACAGGGTTTGCTGTTGGCCTCTTTTTACTCTGCCCATAATGCACCATCTACTCCGGAGGAGGTGTGCAAAATCATAACCGAAGCTAACTACAAAAAGGCAAACCTTTTGATCGGAGGCGACAAATACTCGGCATACCCTTTGAGGAAGTTCTGTGATCAATGAACGAGGTGAGTCACTTTTTGATTTTATTATTGAAAATAATATGACCATTTGTAACAGAGGCAATACTCTCACTTTCGTCTTTCCGAGCTCGGAAAATTATGATGGATGGGAGGATGTGCTTGATGTTACTTTAGTAAACAACTGTAATTTATTAGTGGAGAATTGGAGAGTTTCCCCTTTGAATTCGTTTTCGGATTACAAGTGGATTCTTTTTCAAATTAATATCGAGTCGAAAAACCCTCTGCCTTAAAGAAATCCCAAAAGAACTGACTGGACGAAATTCTGTCAAATTGCGAATTCCAAACTAAGCAACTTACCAAATCTCACTGAATTGATAGGATACCTTGAATCAAAAGGTGAAAACCTTCGAAACTTCTATAAGTAAAGCTTTAAGAGTCTCTTGCCCAGTTAAATATAGCCGTAAAACCTTTCCTTCTTGGTGGATTGAAGAACTGTTCAGTCTTAGGAAAATGACGAGGGCAATTTTCAATATCTGCAACAAACAAAAGTTTTACCAACCGTATAAAGACTCTCTTGAAATTTACAAGCACGCCCTGTCATCAGCCAAAAGGCAAGGCTGGAGAGAATACTGTCAATCAATCGAAGACATAAAGGACTCCGCAAGGCTCAGCAAAGTTTTATCGAAAGGACATTGTAATCCTTCATTTCTAAAAAAGCCTGATGGAACTTGGACAGCCTCTGCAGCCAAATCTCTTGAGCTACTGATGAAGACGCACTTTCCGGGTTGCGAGAGTGATAACCCCGAATCGCTTGAACACACAGAGCTAAACGTAGCTCATATGGAGCAAGTAAATTCCGTTATAACCAGAGAAAATACTTTGTGGGCCATCAATACTTTTTCTCCATATAAATCCCCAGGCATGGATCTCATACTGCCAGTTATGCTTCAAAAGTTGCATGATGTGGCAGCTGCATGGCTGGAACAAATTTTCAAAGGATGTCTCCTTCTCAAAAATGTGCCCATGTCGTGGAGACAGGTCAAAGTAGTTTTTATCCCGAAAGTGGGTAGGCGAGGTCACGAATCCGCGAAGGATTTCAGACCAATAAGCTTAACATCGTTTGTGCTTAAAACCTTGGAGCGCATTCTTGATTACCATATTAGAGAAATCCTAGTTGGACGACCTCTCGAAAGCTCTCAGCATGCTTATCTTAAGGGCAAATCTACGGAGACTGCCCTCCATGAAGTATTGCGTACTGTAGAACAAACAATCCATTATAAAGAATTTACTCTTGCCACCTTCCTAGACATAGAAGGTGCTTTAAACAACGTCCTTACAGAATTCATAGAAGACTCGCTCGTTAACTTCGGTGTAGAACACTTCATTCGAGAATGGATTATTTCCATGCTTAATGGTAGAAAGATTCGAGCCTCTCTAGGCAATACAATCGCAACAAAACACGTGAGTAGGGAAACACCCCAGGGTGGTGTTCTTTCGCCTCTTCTATGGCTTCTGGTCATGGATACAATTCTCGTTAAATTAGAGAGATGTGGAGTGAAGGCGGTAGCCTATGCGGATGATTTGGTGCTATTGGTGTCAGGAAAGTACGCCTCTGTGATTAGTGAAATCACGGAGTCAGCTTTGAAGAAAGTTAGCAACTGGGCCACGATTTGTGGACTAGGAGTTAACCAAAGTAAAACTGAACTGTTGCTCTTTACCACCAAAGCTAAAGTACCGCCCTTCACGCTACCTCGACTCAACGGTCAAATCCTATCATTATCTTCCAGTGCAAAATATTTGGGAGTTATACTCGACCCTAAACTAAACTGGACACTAAATATTGAATTACGGGTTAAGAAGGCCTGGGTTGCCTTCTACGACTGCAGCAAAACTTTCGGCAAAAAGTGGGGACTTCAGTCGAAGATGATTTTATGGACGTACACAGCCGTAGTACGTCTAATCTTAACATATGGTTCGATTGTGTGGTGGCTTGCTCTTAGCAAAGACTATAATATTGATAAGCTAAAGAAGGTTCAGAGAACAGCTTGCGTGGGCACAACAGGGACCATGCGTACTTGCTCAACGGACGCCTTAAACGTTATTTTGGATCTTCTACCTATCGACCTTTTTATTAAATACATATTTTCGTGCAGCGATATTAGGCTGAAGGAATCAAACAGCTGGTTGTCAAAACCTTATGGTCATAGCAACACTACGAAATTGATTCACTCCTACACTCCTACTTTGATCCTTAGTAAGGGTTTTAAGGTTATTTTCCCATCCAGAGAAGATTGGGAGGATGACATCGTATCGATAGGTTTCGACACAACCATCTTTACTGACGGCTCAAAGATGGAGTGCGGACTTGGTTCATGGATCTTTTCCGAGTCTCTAAATGTAGCTAAATCCTTTAGGCTTCCTGACTTTGCTAGCGTTTCTCAGGCTGAACTGCTGGCAATAAGGGAGGCATATAAGATACTTAAACAAAGCTCAAACCAAAACCAAAATGCGGCTATCTTCACAGACAGTCTGGCAGCTGTCAAAGCCATTAACTCGGCCACATCCTTATCTAAATTGGTCAAGCAATGTCGCGATGAGCTTGAGAGCCTGAATATTAACCTCGGTGTCACCCTGATCTGGGTTGCCCACCTATAATAAAATTCGTACAAACGATCTTCTATGCCCAAGGCAAGACATAGATAGAATTGTTGCGGTTTGTACCGGACATTGGCCTATAGGAGTTCATGCAGAGAAGTTGGGTATCTCTTACAACACCTTTTGCCGTAGCTGTAGTGACCAAAGAGAAAGTGAAACGATAATCCATTTCCTCAGCAAACGTCCTGCTTTGGCAAACACTAGAATGAAATGCTTTGGAAAAGCAAAAAGAAACTTGATGAGCTATCTGAGATAAAGATTAGAGACTTAATCTTTTTTCTTAATGCGATAAAATGGCTCTAACATAATCGCTATGAAGCTTTTCTATCAATCTATCCTGTTCAATCAAAGGTCAAATGAGTTTTTTGGTATCAAAACGGCAAACTACAGCGCTAATTGGATCTCAGGCTAGGTTGCCATTTCTACCTACATACGACCTTAATCTAGAAAAACTACGTTAATGAAACTGTTTGCGAAGTTTATGGGCTTCTTAGATTGCTGTAGCCTACAAGAATATTCAACTGGTTATGTTAGGCTAAGGTGGTTGCTGACGAAAAAGCCAGCACATTTAGAATAATATTTCTTCTATTGTGATACCGTATGATTCTTAAGATTTAAAATACTCGTTGAATCAGTTAGAGCTTGTTATGAAACGTTTGAGACAATAGAAGTCGGAATTCCTAGATCCCTAGGATGAATGTCGTAATATAGACTTGAGCATTGAAAGTCAAGTCTATTTTTTTTCTTTATCTCTGCAGCCGCTGCCAAAACCGTTTGCAGGAGCTTCAAGTCAAAAAGCATGCCCAACCATTGAGTACTGTCCTATATGTAATTTGCCAGCCGAAATGAGTTGCTTAGAGCGTTTAGCATCAAGCATTGACCCAATTTATTTTGTTGACAGACAAGAGGTTATATTAGACTATCTGTGGTTCACTTACTTTATGGTATTAAGCTTAAGCACAAGTTTAGAAGGTATACCAATGTTAGATTTGTTACCACACAGAGGAAAAGTTGTTAAATGTTTTGCAAGTTCGTCAGCTTTGCAGTGTGCTAGAATGTTTCTATGACCCTGCACCAAAATTAGGTAATTTCAATAAGATTTGATCTGAGAAGAAGCATATTCGGTAGAGAGGGATGCTTTGATGACAAGAAGTTCTGGATAGAACACGCTACAGTTTTTGGAAAGACGAAACGAGAGACACCTCCACCAACACCATCATCGAGTTTTGAACCATCTGTATACATACATAAGTAAATTATTTCATCTGTCAAAACTTACCACGTTTAAATGGGAGAAACTGGATAGAATGGATACTTGGAAGATTATTGAACTATGGAAGAGGGGTTTATGTAGTCGATATTACCAAATAAAGTTTCGAATGAGTTCGGAATAATGAAGTGGGCAATTTTATTATTGGTGCACTATGAGGAAGTATTAAGCAAATGCCTGTTTAGTGAAGAAATCTAGAAGAAACCGTATAGGATGTTAAGTCTTGCACTCATACATAAACAAGCTGTTCGTTTGACTTTGCTGAGTTTGCCACGGTTGGTTTCTGTATCCAGCGCAGTCTCAAATTTTTATTAGTAGACCTTAATTATGACCAATGGCTTTTTGACATAGAGCGTTGTGTGAAAAATTGTTTGAAAAATTAAGCGGCATCGCGTTTATATAAGATTGGTCTGTTTTGGGGATTTCATATTTTCCCAGAAAAGAGAACAAATTCGGTTTTGTGTGGATTGGCGTCAATTTTACACCGATCTGCCCAGGAAGTGAGCTTGTTTAAAGTAGTTTGTAGCAGTCTCTTTCAGTGTGGTAAAATGTTTCCCAGATACTGCTATGGAAATTTCGTACCGTCCCCGCTAGGGAACTACTCTGAACCCATCCTTTTCTAAAATTGTTAGAAATTCGTTTGATACTAGGATCCAGAGAAGAGGAGAAAATACAACGCCTGAACCCCTTTTGACATCTTTCGAGCAATAAAATTACATAGTTTTCAGTTGATAATCCTGCTTGTCGACATTTGATTTATCAACCTACTTACTGATTTATCTACTTAAAGAGATAACAAGGCAGATGTGTCAAAATTGTTTAATGCTCCTTCTATATCTAGGAAACCAAGTAATGTGAACTTCTTGTATCTAGACCAAATTCTACAAATTTTCTTTAACTATATGCATTGTTGAGTATTAGATAATAATGATTTGCCATTGTTTGCCCCAAAGTGTTTATCAATCAGGCATTGAAATGTTTTAAGAAGAAATGATGATAGGCTAATAGGTCTCAGATCTTTAAGGCTTTGGGTATAAACATAACTTTGACTTCTCTCCATGACAAATAAAGATGTTGGTAAGAATAGGTATTACAATATTTTTTTGAATTTCCGCTGGAACTTTTCCATCTGGTCCAGCAGATTTGTACGGATCGAAGTTGTTGATAGCCTAACTAAAATTTTCCTTTAAAATCAGACCTTTTGGGGGAATTAAGTTACTAACGAGACTGTTTATGTCTTCAGAATTGTTAACAGATAAACTCCTTCCTGGAAAGTGTTAATCCAAGAGTTGGTTGAACAATTCTTCGCTTGAATTTGCCCAAGCAACTAGAAACATGTTAGCGAAAACCCTTGTGGTTGATCCTTTAACTAAACCCTAAGTTAAGCTAAAAATGGAATAAACCTAAAAGCTTAGTGAAGAAATAATACAAATTTTACATTTTATATATTACTTTCACTTTGCCAATTATCATAATAGCTGAAATACAAAAAAAAAGAATTTTAAATGTAATCTTTTTCGTTTAGAAAGCCCAAAAAGCTAAAATCACATTCCTAAGAGAAAAACAATTCTGACTATTTTTTCTATTCACCTGCGAAGTGCGATTCAAGGACCTATGCATATCAGTATTGACAAGTTCTTCCATTTTCAGTAATTATTCAAGTAAAAATCATTTCTAAAACAACAACATTATTTTCTGTTAGAATTCACCAAAGTCTCAAAGTCAAAACCATAAGCAATCAATTAATTTTGTATAGCGATATTTTTTGAAGCTCGTTTTTCACATTCATATGAAAATCCTTCATCACATACAAGATTCAAAAACATTGCGGATAAAAAATAATTTCAAAGCTTTCAAACCTGACACCAGGTTAAACACGTTTTTTTGTTTCGGTTTGAATAAATTCCTTTCAATTCGAACTAAAAAAAAATATACTATTATGCTTAGATAGTTATGAATTTTAGCTTCCAGCACTCAAGTTCGGTCCATCATCATCACCGAATACAAACAATCGGCGGCGGCAGCATTTAATCAACGAATTGAAAAATCAACTATCTGTATCTATGTCTGTGTGTCTGATAGCCTCGTTCTAGCCTGACGAAATGACTCTTAAAAATTGTTGAATTGTGAGGACCACAAAAGAATAAAAACCTCATTCATTTGAATTTATTTGATGCATGCGTTTGGGATTGAAATTCAAATTTAACAAAACAAAACGAAAAATAAAACAAAAAAATTGAACTTCCTTTCACATTCAAAACACTGAATTCGCAACGTTAGAGAAATTTCAACAATAAACATCATAAAGTCCTTTCACATATCCACAAAACGTACTCCTACCTAACAACTTAAATTATGCAGAGTGAGAATTAGCATTTTTTGAAAATTTTATTTTCAGTTGAATTCACCAAACATTCATCATAAATTTTCTCCACATCCCAAACTTCACAAGTAAAAGTTCGTATTCGTATCTATGGATAGATGTCCAGTCCATGTCCAATTTTCATATATCTAGATATTTTATAAAAAAGTATATACAGCCTCTTTGGTCACGAATATGAACCTCTATGGTCTTTCTAACGCGCGACTAACTAAAGCCGATAACCTTTGACATGGTGTTTGCTGAAATATTGCATTCGGCCATTTCCACATGAACTAACACACGTCGCTCCAACGCCGGCCGTCCGCCGCCGCCACCGAGCCGTTTGGTCAAAATCTTTTTTTCTAACTTCAGTTCAAAAGTTGTGGTGATGTGAGTTTTTATACCTCATTCTGCTAACTCTTCAAATACCTCAGAATGCATCTCATTGCAACATTGAAAGATATGGACGGACGGATAAAAAATTTGCTAACATTTGATAGCACGACGATGAAGGCTTCAAGTTTATGCGAAAAAATATGAAAATTTGTTACCATCGCGCATCATGATATCAAATGAAATAAATCGCTCGAAATCCTTTCAAAACTGGACGGAGCAGGAGGTAGGAAAATTCTTATAGACCAAAAAGAGTGAATGTTGGTTTATGAATTTATGGTTTTTCAACTATGCAAAGTATCTTTTTTTTTTAAATTGTATATCCCAGATTTCGATTTGTTGTACTGTATCGGTCGGTGGTAGTGTGGCTCGATGTGACTTGACGCGGCCGGCGCCACAATCGCGTCAATGCGTTCATTGCTTTGGTTTAAGCATCGCCACAACCACCGCCGGCCGTAGCGTAGTCGCTCGGTCGGTCGGCTATGTGTTGAGACTGAGGCTGACCAATTGAGATAAATTGTTTGACAGATTATTATTATATTTGTGCAATGAATTGACCTCTCCTCTCCGCAGGCTATTCATAACAATTGACATGCAGGATGAAAATAATATACAAATTTATTGTTTTAAAGAGCAAATAGCGATTCGGTTTATTAAATATAACGAGAAAGAAATGATTAAAAATTGGAAAAATATAGGTACATACCTAAGTCTTAAAGCAAAACGGGGGATCTGATATATAGATAAGCGCATTTTTATATTTTTAAGCTTATGGTGATAGACTGTAATTTTATTGGCAAACGCAATGTTGTCTAGAAAACTCAGGCATGCATAATCATCAGTAGTCAATGTAATTCTCAAAAACCTCGGGTTTCGAGGTATTAAAAAGGTCAGAAATATATAAAAATAGTGTATGAAATTTTTGAATAATATCAAACTTACGAGATTAGGATTAATATCTTCTTTATAAAAATACCTTCAATGCGTTATTTAAGAACAAATTTGGGTAGCATAAAAAAGGTTATAATGACCGACGTTTAAAAGACCGACATATGCTGCCGGGAACAATGTTGTCATGCATGTTCCTTTGTTGGTGCTCCGCAGCCCATCTAAAACTTTAAGAATTTTTGAAATCAGACTATTAGGTCCTGAGATTAGTGCGTTCAAACAAACAAACAAACAACCAAACAAACAAACACACAAACAAACTTTTAAGATTTATTATTACAGATGGACTTAAAGTTATTATCTTTGTGTGTACTTTGACGAATGTTTTTGAACAAATTTTTAAATTTTACATCAACCCAAAGGGTGTCGTTTTAGGGGTATAACATTTTGACTTGTGGCCATTTTATTGACTGTCAAGTTATTTTGGTTTGGCATACAAATATGACAGGACTGACACCTGAACAGTTTAAATTCATTTTGAAAATCATGATTCTCTTCAAAATAAGTATCAAGCATTATTTTGTTTAGCGATGAAGCTCAATTTTGGTCAAAAAACATAAAAACATAATTTTATTCCTCAAGTGTATGCTGACCTTCCATTACATCCCGTTCTCGGTTGGTTGAATAATTAGTCCGTAATTCTTTAAAAAAAGGTTATAGAGTTTATCAATTAAGCAGCCATGATGTCCAGGAGTTGTAGTTGAAAAAAAATTGCTAAGAAAGCGTTTGATTACTGCTTTGCTTCACGATACGGACCCGTAAATTGGCCTTCAAAATCGTACGATTTAACACCGCTTGACTATTTTCAGTGGGGATAAGTGAAGTCGCTATTGATTGAGCGTATTTGGAGGATAACATTTGCTGCGTTATTACCGATATATGGTTACAACTGTTGGAAAAAGTCATTGAAAATTGGACTACGTCCGAGCCAGCTGTGACGGCCATATGCCTCAAATCATATCTAAAACTTTTGTTCGAGAAGATTTTGTTTTATATTGTGAGAGCACTAAGGGGGTTATGAATACCCTTTTAATGCTGCGAGATACAGATGCACATTGGTTTTGAATATCTGCACATTGTGCCTAGTAAAGCATTTCACATTCGTGTAGTGCGGCTAAAGAAAAAATCTCTGTAGTTAAAAAAACGTCCGAAATTGGACTTAAAGGCAAACTAATGGGCATTCCTATTAGTACGGGTCTTACAGTTGAATAGTTTAAGAAAGGAGGAATGCAACTGGCTATTTTAATAGAGCATGAGACCTCGCAGCGGTGCTCAAGAGCAGCAAATGTCCTAGTATGAGAACGATCTCCTATCATTTTTGGAGCTCTTTTTTTTTCAATTATATCCAGGAGACTCAAGTACGTTTTGGGGCACTAGCTCAGTTATGAGAGTTATAGTCGAGATTATGATAAATAAAAGCTTTCTAAATTATAGCCAGATCAGAAGGGGTAAAAAAACTTCTTGCATGGTCGGAGAAAACCTAAACCGATGGTTTTGGAGATGTCAAATTAGTGATCACTCCACAACAAATGGTTCGTGACGTACATCCCTGCAATGATAGTTCTTCAGTCTCCTCGATGCAAAAACCACTCATGGAAAGTGGCATTGGGGGGTGGTAACGATTTTGCTACAAAAACTCAGTAGACAGCATTGAGTTTTTGAAGCATTAAATTCTACACGGTTTTTGATTCCCCATTGAACAATGCTGTCAAGATCAGAATTTAATGAGCTTAACAGCATTTTGTTGGTTGATACCAACGCTGAAGTTCGTAGTTTACATCCGAAAAACAAGGATTAGAATCTTAAAACGAATATGAAAAGCTGAGGGTACTGTCATCAGCGAAACAATTTAGTGAGTTAGAAGTTTCAGAAAAAAGGTCATTTATAAAAGTAAGGAAGAGCGTCGGAGATAAAACGGACCCCTGTGGCACGCCAGAGTTTACTTTATAGATATCAGATTTAAACCCATCCAATACTACTTTAACTGAACGGTTAAAGGTAGTTTCTAACCCAACAAAGAAGAGATTCATCAATACCAAAGATAAGAGAGCTTGATGCCAAACTCTATCAAATACCTTTGAAACATCAAGTGCAATAACTTTACTTTCTCCAAAACGATGTAAAGTTTACTCCCATCGTTCGGTGAGATAAACCATGAGATCACCATTGACCAGTGGACTTTTTGCAACGAAAGCCATACTGCCCGTCATTAAAAAGCTTCCGTTCTTCAAGATATTTCCAAAGCTGAAAATTGATCAGCGTTTCCGTGACCTTGAAAAGAAGGGACGTGAGAGCTATTGGACGATAGTTATAGAGGGAGGATGATTCGCCTTTTTTAGGGACAGGCTGGACAAAAGCAGTTTTCCATCCACTCGGAAAGAGACCAGTAGAATAGGACAGATTGAAAACCCAGCGATGACGAACATCTCTTCAGAACGATAGCAGGGATACTATCCAGGCCAAAGGATTTGTGAATATCAAGATCTTTTAGTACTCCACCAACTGTACGAGTGCGAAACAAGATTCGTCCCATAGAATCAGTTACGATTTCAAATACAGGAGGAGTCATATCAATCATTGCCAGCATCGAATTAACAGCAAACTGGGCTGCAAGTAAATTGGCTTTATCAATCGAGCTTACAATATTTCCCAAAGTTATTCAAGTCTATTTCTATGCTGTCAACATTTTGAACGAAAAAGTAGCTGTCATAATAACTTATCATTAAAAAAAAAAAACTAAATGATCCACTTTATAAAAAAAGTGACGACGGCAAAAAAGCTTATGATTGAACTTTTTGGAAGAGTAACCGTCGTGAATAGATCATTGCTTCATAAATGCTAGATATCAAAAATGTCACAATGTCAGCACGCATTAAATATAACGAAACATGTAATCCGATTCGGTTGTTTGCATTTTAGAGCTTCTGTAAAATCTTTTCTCCGAAGTAGTAGCCAGCATCCATTAGAGTATAAGTATGAAATCCCTCATCACCTTCATAAGAATATTCAATTTCAAATGACGCCAAAATATCTATCCATCCGTCATCATCTTAATCATCTTAACCAAGCCAAAGCCAGATACGGGCCATTATACATTCATACTGTGAAACGTGATTAAAATCTCTTTTTCAAGGCATACATATCATACACGTTGTGGGCTATACATCAATTAGTGGAAATATGAAAGATAAAACCACATTAATGTGTCCCAATTCCAAACAAAAGGCATCACGGCTCAGCTCAGCTCAGCTTGACGGTGCGGTCGGTGCAGTGGAGGCGAGACAAGCTACAAATTTCCATTCAAATTTAATATTCCATAAGAGGATTTAAACAAAAAAAAAAAAACAAAAATAAGTATCTGTTTACCTTATACCTGCCTTCCTTTACAAACGAACCTACGTTGGTACCAACCAAGACCAAAATACCATCAACCAACGACGCGACGTCTTTTTTAAACATAAACTCTTTTGACACGAGCACAAGTAAGCGTGTCAAATTTCGCGCCAAACATTTATAATCCGCAGAAATAACAAACAAAATACAGCAACAACAAAAAATATCCTCCACAGCATTAAACATCCAACAACGGATATAAGATACAACACACAAGTGCCTGGATGGTGCGACAATGCCGAAGCCTTTGCCTGTGCCATGAAGTCTGCCTGCCTGGGACTTGGGCCTCTGCCTGTTCCTGGCTTGCAATGGAGGTGCATTCATATAAGAAAACTATTGGTACTTCCATACAGAGAATTTTTTAAATACTGGCTGGGTGACGCGGAACCTCCATCATTTTATACCAACCGATAAAACATTCAGGTATTCAGGAGATATGAACAAAGGAGATATTTTATTCAGAGGATACAAATCTCTTCCTTTTCATGAGGTTGATATCATATTACGTCGAGCATACATTATTTTTTGTATATGAAAAAAAATTACGATACTTGAAATTATAAGCAGAACCGAACAACAACAAAAAAAGGATTCAATTTGATTTAAGGAAGCTACAAGTTGAATATATTTTAGTTTCTATTTCATTACTGCCCGATTTGCTTTAACTTTATTTATTAAAGTTAATTTTTGTAAACAAAAATTTTATCGAAGCTTTAAAGAAGTTTGTGTTTTTAATGAACTTCGGTAAATTACTTTAATTATACAAAGAAGCACGAAGCTCTTCAAAAAGAAAAAGTTTTGGTAGCATTTTTTGAAAGCCTTTTTTACTTTTATAAACTCATGTCTATAGGTTTTTTCTTAGAGAATTAAGCACAGAATGAAACCATTTTGAAGTCAAGACTTTCCTTTATTAACGAGAGTCAAAAACGTTATTCTGCGTTACATTAACTTATTTTTTGAAATAAAATAATTTTTTGTTCGTAAAATATTCGAGGTGACAAATATTATTTTTCTCTTTTTTTGATTTATAAAAAAACCTACATTTTTTTCAAATACACAGAGTTACAAAAAGAGTAGTACACCTTGAAATTTTGAAACATTTTGAAGTAACTTAAACAAAAAAACGTTTTTCTGGTAAAATTTTGTTTATTGACATAAAATTAAATCATTCATGTAAACAAAAAAACGAAAAAATTGGAAGATCTTAGAAATAAACCTTTAATTAAGGAAAATAGGCAAAAACTTCATAACTTGACATTTTACATTTTTTTTGTTCAAACCAACTTCATAACTTGACAATTTACATTTTTTTAAAACTAATCCTTGTTTCTTCAATATTGGGTATTGCCTCCACGAACATCTAATAAAGCTTTAATTCGCCTGGACATATCTTGGATAAGGTTTGTTACGATGGTATTGTCGAAATTTTCCCCTTCCTCCACTGGGGCAGATCTCAGATCATTGAGTGTTTCTGGTAGGGCGGGTCGCCTCCCTATTATTTTTCCCAGTATATCCCAAACGTATCCGATGGGATTTATATTAGGGCTCATGGAAGGCCAAGCCATTGAATCGATATCCACTTCTTGTAAGAAGTCGGTAAGGCAGCTAGCAACGTGAGGTCTAGCATTGTCCTGCATTAGCAAAAAATAGTCTCCAATAAATGGTCCGAATGGAACCACATATTCCTCCAGAATTTTGTGGATGTAGTAACTGGAGTTTACCGATCCTTGCACGATGCAGAGCTCGGTTTTTCCGTGCATGGAAATTCCCGCCCACACCATGACGGAACCTCCCCATAAATTTTCACTTTGGGCAACCGTTTCTGAAGGGTATCTTTCACCTGATCGTCAACAATCTGGCGAGCGCAGACAAAACCTGAACTCATCAGTGAAAAGAACTCTACCCCAGTCGGCCTCGGTCCAATCTCGAAAAAGTTGAGCAAATTCCATCTGACGTCGTTTGTGCTGTAACGTGGTCTTCTTGCTCTCAGGCCACTCTCCACTAATCGCCTCCTCACCGTTTGAGTATTCAAAGCTCTCTCCCTAATGGATCGAGGTCTGTGAGACAGCTCAACGCTCTGTTTGGTGAGGACCTCGAAGGCTTTGAAGCACCAAATATCGATCATCCCTTGAAGATGTTTCTCTGGGGAGACCTGAGCCTTTTCGCCGGTTGCAGGAGTTAGGTTAGGTTAGGTTAAAGTGGCTGTTGGTTGGGAAGTCCAACACACTTAGACCAAAGTATGGTCCGTTGTGATACCACATGGATCAGTTGATCAGCTTAACTCTTCGAACCAATTGGTCCGAATGAAGCCTAGGAGACAAATAATGTCAAGATTTTTGTAGCCATGTCCGTAAGAGATGATCGACAATTTAGGGCTGTTAGTGGAGACAGAGTGCAGGGGTTTTAACGCAGCTTGGCTATCCAAAAAGATGCGTATATCATTAGTTGATATAACGTTTTTTCTAAGCCATATTATTAGCCAAGATTTCAGCTTGGAACACGCTATAATGATCTGGTAGACGAAAGAAGAGACTTAAGTTAAGTCTACGAGTATCTGAGTATACGCCTCCATCAACCCTATCCTCCGTTTTTGATCCGCCTGTATAAAAGTTTAAATAATCATCGTACAACAATGATGTATTCTTCCAAGAAGACCCGAAAGGTGTAGTCACTTTGAAGCTATAGTTACTAAACCGATGGGGTATGGTGTAGTCAATATTACTGTTTATAGCTCTGAACGAGTTCAAAATAGTGGTTTGACCAATTCCATTATTGATCCACAGAGAGGAGGTTTTAAGCCATATGGCTGGATTTAACAGCTTTTGGAATAAAAACGACTTTAACTTGTCTCCAAGAAATCGGGATGTATGCCAATTTAAGGCATCACTTGAAGTTTTCTAGGATGGGTATTAGAAAACTTGCATTTTCTCGCAGTTCAGCTGGAATTATACCATCCGGACCTGCAGATTTATATGGCTTAAGGCTGTTAATAGCCCACTTGAGTTTTTCCCTAGTGACTGGACCTTGTGGGGGATATAATGTTTTGTCACAATTATTTGGTACAATGTTATTAATAATATTAGAGCTACCAGGAAAGTGAACGTCTAGTAGCAAGTTGAGCGATTCTTCGCTTGAATTGGTCCAGAGGCCAGAGGCGTTTTTCAAGCAACTTGGCATGACTGGATTTTTGGAGAGGATTTTGCGCAACCTGGATGCTTCAGAGCAATCTTCCACGTTGCTACAGAAGTTTCTCCAGGACGATCGTTTGATCCTCAGTGATTCTTTATATGAATCCCAGTCAGATATGTCTCTAGAAGCTTTCGCTCTGTAAAAGAGTTTTCTGCATTCTTTTCGAAGTGGATCTAGCCCTGAGTTTCTTTTTACCTCTTACTTGTATAAGAGGACATGCAGTATCAAGCGCTATATTTAGGGCTTATGTTAGATTATTGACTTTGTCGTCAAGATCTTCAGTGTTGGAGGGGGTATTAAAGAGTTCAGGTTTTACAAAACTATTTAATGTTTTCTTGTATATTGGCCAATTTGTTCTTTTTGGATTTCGAAAGATCGGTTGGCAAGGTGGTTCATTTATAAAGTTAAATTAGATATATCTATGATCAGAAAAGGAGTGATCTTTTAATACCTTCCAGTTCGAAATTTTATTATTAATCAAGTCGGAGATAAGAATTAAATCTAAAACTTCTTGTCGATTTTAAGTAATAAAGGTGTTGGTTTCCCTGTACCTTTGAATAGCTCTTCTTACCGTCGTCTCCGGTTTTTCAATCATTACAGCGGCATACCGAGCACTTCGTCCATCCTCAACTAAAGCCAGCGCCCTGGCGGCTTCTTCTGTCGTTATTTGCATGTTTTCACAAAATCACTAAAAAACTGATAAAGAATCAAATATGTTTGGTATACCGAAATTTTCACTTAATATTTTTGAGAGTCAGAAAGCATCTTTCTGCTGAAAAAAAACTTTTCGAATGTACGTAGCACTTTCATTTGACACCTGTCAAACGCAGTTGTCATTTAAAGTGTCATAATATAAGTTGATGTAACTTAATACAAAAAAGTCTAAGATGAGGATATTTAAAAAAGGTGATAATCGAATGAGAAATTTAAGATCAGCCTCTGTAATGTGTTAGCGAAAACATGGAAACATTTACAAAACTCGAGTTTTCGACTTTTTGCCAAAACGAATTTTAATAAAAAAAAAACGAATCTTTCGAATCTGTTTAAAACCGTAACTGACATTTTGATCAAACGTAAAATTACGATATTAAAGAAGTCGAACAAAGAGTGTCCAGGGATTCCTTTTGTCAGTTGACTCTACCTTGCTCCTACGGTCTTAACCAATGGGCCCATTTTTTTTTCTTCACTTGGCTTTTTTTAAACAAACTTATTTTGCAGGTGTCAAAATCAATTTCTCTCAAAATCCGAAGATATCAGTGATCCTAAAATCAATTTTAATACTAAATAACGAAAACTTAATCTAAAACCAAGAAAATTAAAAAAAAAAAAAAACGGTTAACGTCGCGCTCTTAGATGAGTAAGACGTATTTTTCCTTCTCTAACGAGTTAAACCGATCCAAAATAACGAAGCGATTACGCAGCCTAAGCAACGAAGATCTTAGATCTTCAATCGCGAAAGTGCAAAAAAAAAATTCAATAATGTCAAAGCGAGGTGATTCATCCAGTACTAATTACTGGAAACCCTTGCAAGTGTTAAGTGCTAGTGATGACACCGGTGAGAATGATGATGACATGTCCCCGGCGGAAAATGTCACTAAAGCTATTGCCCCTCCTATTAAACTACTCCAAAAATCTACAGAGTTTGTTCATAATTTAATGAAAGAACTTAAAATAGAAAATTATTCTATAAAAAAAATATCCATTGGGATTAAAATTTTTTGTGAGTGCATAACGTCCTTTAATTTAGTTTGCGCGGCATTAAAAGACAAGATGTGTCAATATTTCACTCACGACCTCAAAAGTGAAAGAGCGTTCAAAGTTGTTCTCTTTGGGTTAGACGAAGTAAAAATCGATACTCTCAAATTCAAACTATCTTAATTAGGCTTACAATGCAAAGATATTAAAATGGTTAAAAAGAACTTTGACCATTATACTGAAGTGTTTTATATAGTTTTCCTTGAAAGGCAAAGTGTCAAAATTGCGGACTTAAGAAAAAATATTCGTCACGTTCTTCGTACTCAAGTTCGTTGGGAGTTTCAACGAAGACTAAAAAATAAAATTACTCAATGCCAAAATTGCCAAATGTATGGTCATGGTGAGAGAAACTGCAGTATCAAAACCTACTGTGCAAATTGCTCTCAACCCCACAAAACTACCGAGTGTACTTCTACAGGCATTTTCAAATGCGCAAATTGTCAGGGAAATCACAAATCAACTGATATCAGCTGTCCCCGTAGAGTAAAATACCTCGAGATATGAGGTAAAACAAAATACAAGAGAAGTCCAGCAATGACTCACGCTCAGCCAAACCAGCATAGTAGAACTGTGCCTAACTACATGAGCACACATGATTTTCCTCCCCTCCCAAGGCAGAATAGATCTTCTGTGCCTACAACATCAGCAACTCCAGCCGCTCTCCAAGAACGTGGACCTCAACAGCAGTGGACCCAAAATGCAACTGCATACCCTCAAAATGCAACCGTCAATGAGAGTGATCTTTTCACTCAAGACGAACTTTGCTCTCTTACTATGGACCTGATAACGAAGTTAAGTGTATGTAAAACAAAATTTGAACAATATAATGTTATAACGCAGCTTGCGACAAAGTATTTATACAATCATGTTAAGTAAATCAAACTTTCTTAATGTTTTATGTTGGAATGCCAGGAGTATTCGTTATAAATGTACTGAGTTTTTCAATTATCTCTGTGATAATGACGTCGATATATGTCTTGTGTGTGAAACCTGGCTTAATAGTAGCATCTCTTTCTCACACAATAATTATTATTGTCATAGATTAGATCGTCATCGTACCGATGATGACATAGGAGGTGGAGTTGCCATCGTAGTCAAAAAGAATTTAGTATATAATTTAGTACCAAACGTAAAAACTAATAGTTTTAAAACAATAGGTATTGAACTAATATTGAATGATAATACTAAATTTAAAATCATTTCTATTTATTTTCCCGGGGGTGCTTCTAATGCTCAAATGATAAGCTTTTTTAAGAGTGATCTTAGAAAGCTTATCACCATTAATGACAAATTTTTACTCGGGGGTGATTTCAACTGCCGGCATCGAAATTGGGGTTGCAAGAGAGCAAACAAGTGGGGAAATTTGCTACTGGATATCATTATGAGGTATTCAGTAAGCTTGCTCTATCCAAATGGGCCAACATACTTCCCAACCAACAAAAAGTCTTCGCCATCAACATTGGACATGATCATTACGAACTCGCCTGAAATCGTTACTCAGCCTGTGGAAATTAACGCTCTGAGTTCAGATCATATTCCAATAAACTGTGATATTCTCCTTAATAGTAAAATTAAAGATGTGCAATACCTAGATTTTAAAAACGCAAATTGGAATAGATATAAAACAAAAATCAAACAACACCTAAGAAATACACCCTGTGATATAGATAGTATAAGTAGTTCCCACCAAATTGATGAAAAAAAAGATTTTTTTACAAATTCCTTACTGGAATGTGTTGAAGAGTCAATTCCTCAAAAATCAAAAACTACGAGAACATCTGTTCTTCCACAGTACATTTTAAATTTAATCAAGCTAAGAAATAGATTTAGAAGTCAGTGGAAAATATATAGACAAGTTAGTGATTTTAATGAAATGAATATATACACAAAACAAATAGCCTTCGAAATTTCTAAGTTCGGAAACAAAACATGGAATGAAAAACTTTGCAATCTCGATCCAAATTCGAAACCATTTTGGAAAATTGCAAAAGTACTTAAAAATAAAAATAAATTTGTTCCTCACTTAGAACACAATAATACATTGCTAATTACTAGTGAAGAAAAGGCAGAAGTTTTTGCAGATTCTTTTGAAAACAATTTTAATAATCCGTTGATTAATGAAACCAGTTCAATTGATAACGAAGTATATGACACAATAAATGGCTTAAACCATACTAATGAATCCTTACCCACAGATGTCTTCGTTTCCAACGAAGACATAAAAGATATAATACGTAATATGAGTAATAATAAAGCACCAGGAATAGATACTCTTAAAAATATATACCTTAAAGAACTACCAATCATTGGAATAACATTTGTATGCTTTATTATTAACGCTTGTATCAAGTTGCAATACTTTCCAAGTAAATGGAAAACCGCGAAGATCACACCGATTCTCAAACCAGGAAAACCACCAAATAACCCAAATAGTTATCGTCCAATAAGTCTGCTCAGTAACTTAAGCAAAATATATGAAAAGGTCATAAAAAGTAAATGTCTGTATTTTCTTGAGTCCACGAATGTCATACCAGACCAACAATTTGGTTTTAGACAGGGTCATAGCTCCTCACACCAAGTCCTTAGAATTTGCAGACACATTAAAGAAAAAATGAGTGCAAAACAGTCTACAGGTCTTGTCCTTTTGGATGTTGAAAAGGCTTTTGATAGCATATGGCATGACGGGATACTTCATAAATTAAAGTTATTTGGTTGTCCTTTATATCTCGTAAAAATAATACAAAGTTTTCTCAGAAACAGACAATTTAAAGTAAATATGAATAACATACATTCATCATTAAAAAATATATCGTCGGGTGTACCCCAAGGATCAGTATTGGCTCCATTATTGTACATTACCTACGTTGCTGATATTCCAGAAATTTGGAATTGCGAAATAGCAATGTTTGCCGATGACACCGCTATTTATAGCTCAAATAATTTTGGCCATGAAATTGAGAATGACTTGCAACATGGTTTAAACAAAATCTACGATTATTTTAAATCATGGAAAATTAAGCTTAATGCTGAAAAAACACAGGCCATATTTTTCACTAGAAAAAGAAAAGCCTGTGCCTTACCACTTGGTCAGCTTAAAATTAACAATTGTGATATCCCGTGGGTTAATTCTGTCAAGTATCTAGGTGTATACTTAGACAAGACATTAACTTTCCGTGACCATATCACAAAAACCCTAAACAAGATAAGTATTACTACTAAAATGCTTTACCCCTGAGTAAATCAAATAAGATAATCCTCTGTAAAGTAGTTCTTCAAGCTATAATTTTGTATGGATGTCCAGTGTGGGGAACTTGTGCAAAATCGCACATTCAAAAACTACAAATTTCACAAAACAAAACTTTGAAAATGATGGCAAATCTACCTTGGTTTTTTTCCACTCAACTCTTACATAAACAAACCGGTGTATTTCCAGTTGCAAGAAAAATTGAATTTCTCAACCAAAAATTTAATTTAAGATGTAGCGATTCTAAAAATGTATTAATACAAAATTTAGTAAACCAATAAATGTATATAATTTATTTATTTATAAATATACATGTATATATGTTTTTGTTGTATTATTATTTTTTTGTTTAAATTATTCATTATTTATTTTCTTATATGTTAATTAATTTATTTATTTATATTGTCTATATATTTATTATTTATTCTCTGTTACAATTATTATTTAAAAACGCAAATATTATGCCCCATAGCCTGGCAATTCCTTTAGATCTTAAGTTTTATTTTTATTTAGTCTTTTTTTTCCTTTTATATAAAACCCTGCATAAAACATATTAAATGAAGTTTTTAATCATAGTTTTCCTTCAAATGTACTCTACAATTCAAAATATCTTTAAAATATTATACAATTTTTCAGTTGTAAGATATAAATTAAATATCAAATCTCTGAGCAAGCTGCGTATTATAAAAACAAAAACAATAATTTGTAAAAAGCATTTATCTATGAAAATAAAATATCTATCTATCTATCTATTTTGCAGGTGTATTTTTAAATCTTAAATTACAGAAACTATTTTTAAAAGACTTTGACTTGTAGGATATTTATCAATTCTTTTAAAGGAACATGTTTATTCTAGAATTCAGCAATGTTAAGTTTCTTTAAATTCAGAAAAGAAAAGGTAAAAACCTACGATCTTATTAATGATTTAGATTTTATAAAAATTTAAGCTACCACCATAGATTTTCGCAAACAAAAAACTGTAAAACATTCCTTTACTTTAATAGTAACCGAGATTCAACCAAGACTCATTAAAACCTTAGTACAAATTAAGAACACAAAAAGGTTTTCACAAACTGTTTCAATTCTTTCACAAGCGTTGAAGAGCCGCCACAGTTTCGCCTTTTATGAGAATCTTAATCGTTTAATTAAAGACATTTAACGGTTAAACACAAAAACAAACACATCAAACCAAAAATGAGAATTCCTCATTACTCTTTATATGATTCTATTTACATACTACTCATTCATTTAATCATTTAATCATCATCATCATCGTCATTAACATCGTCATCAACATCAACACCATCAGTTTCGTTAAATTTCCTCTATCAAAACCTCTCTGTGGAAACTGTGTGGAAACAACTGGGAAAATAATTCAAATATAATCAAAAAACTACTCAAGCACACACCTCATATAATTCTTGAGAATCTAAATTGCATTCCACCTACTCGAACACGCATTTCAAAATCCTCATTTACATGCTTTTTCTTATACCTACACCTGAATACCTACAGACTTATGCTACTGGCTTTTTAATGATAGATTTACAAACATGTATATAGGTAACTACTATTTCCAACTATAGAACTATACAAGCTCCTTTAACATATGAAGAACCCAAATCTCTGCATCATAGATTCCTGAATTCAATTTCCAACACGTTGTTGAGTTATACACTTCTTATCAAAGACTCTGAAGAATGTGATGGCGCTGAGTTGTAAAGAGAGGGGGGGGGGTTACCTCTACTACCTTGTGAAGTACCAGAATCCTTACCTTTTCAAATAATCAGGATCCTCTGAGCTTGATGCGATGTGCCCCCAAAACAACACAATCCAATCACATTTATCTTCACACCATAAAATGACAAAGAACAATATTGGTGGAGCCGAGTTTGGTAACTGGTACGGTACGAGTCGAGTATTATAACAAGAAGGATGTGCGGAAGAAGAGACATGAATCCCAATGAAGATAAAGACGAAGAGAAGAAGAATCTGGTAGAACAAAAAAAAACAAGGACATGCATATACAAAACGCATTCAAACAAAAGAGAGAACACATAAATAGCGTCGGAACGTAAACAAAAGACTTTGCTTTTGGTAAGCATACAACAAACACCACCAGTACCAGTACCAGCACCTCCTTGCCTGCATTTCCAATCAAAGAACATGAACTACCATCTTAAGGACAAAAAAGAAAAACAGAGCCTCCTTCTAGGACTCCCTCTCCCACGTAGCTTTTCACCCAAATGGGGGTATAGCTTCTACTCGAACCCGCACATATGAAAAGTTCATTTTATTTTTGCAAACGAAAATATTCAACATCATGAGAGGCTCATTGCCATTTTCCTTCTCCTGATTCAAAACTCCTCCAGAGCTATACTCCTCTAAGGGCTCTCCTCCTGTTGGGTGGTAAACCGGCAGGCGGGCGGCTGACTGACTTTATGATGGTGAGCTGGTTCTCATAGGACGTTCCTTCTACACGCTCCATTGTAATGTACGCAATTTGCATAATCCCCATCAAGCCTTGCTTCTCCACATATCCAAGCAGATCAGGGAACCATCATGAGAAGTGGAACTCTTTCCATAACCATCCATCGCCCGTACCAAGAAGGAACCTTATACCTTGGCTTGTTCCATGTGTGTGAGGTGAACAATCTTTGGATTGTTCAAGAGGAAGGCATTGGTTTTTTTCTCTTCTCTTCCTCCTCCTCCTCCTCGTAGTCTTTCTAATTCTTGAGAATGCAAAAATTTCCCTATTCTTTGGGAACAAATCATAATCGAACTCGAACAAAAAGCCCTCGATCCATATCTCTGTGCTATGCCTCTTTGTGTATTCTCTTGCAACACAATGCAGCAGTAGCTGTGGCACTGATGCGATGCAGTAAGGTGTAAAGGGTGCATTGAGCAAATAATTCAAATATTATTAAAATATATAGAATCTATAGGATCCTATGCACACACTTCACACTTAACGAAGGTGTAGAAATTACTAACTAGGATGGTGGTAGGCACCTTTATCCACCTTAACACCACCAGGAGAATCTAGGCTCCTGGATGTCAGTTTTATGGAAGTAGGTCCTTATACGACTTTATGCATCGTCTTCAGGGTGCTGCATATATAGTTCCCATATAGATTCCAAAGGTGGTATTGTTATGTGGATTTTGATTTGGAGCTTCGTTTTGACACCATAATTTTGGTCTTAAATATGAAGAATTTCTATAGGCTATAGGCTCATATACGTTTGGCTTGAAATAAAGTAGAAGGTAGTGCTCGTACCTGAATCGCATCGTTGCGTTGGTGTTAACTTGTGTTAAAATGGAAGTTGAAAATTTTGGTTATGGAGGAATTATTGTTAACGAACCTATCCTTGTACCTAACCTTAGCTATGTGCAGTGCACTTGTTGATCTTTTCAAGTTCAATTAAATTCAACAACGAAAAGGTGGTGTTGCTGGTTTACCGCCTCATAAGTTTTGTGATTTATTTGAAATGTCATCAAAGAATAGGCTTTGTTTTTGCTAAGGCGTTTTTGTTTGGAAAATATCTACCACTTGAAGTTGAAGTTTGAGGACGTTTTGTTTTATTTGGAAAACGTTTATAGTGCTAATTAGCTTCCTATGATAATGATGTCATTTATTAGAAATCTATACAAAATTAATGAATTGAGAAAGTACTTGAAAATTATTTATCATTGATGAATTTTAAAACAGCCTTGAGATGAAGAAAGAATAATGAAGTTAAAATTTTTAAGAAGGTTTCGATAAAACTTCTAAATTTTGACAGTTGATAAACGTCATATGATTGAGTCATGTGTCAAATCAAATCATGGTTTATGCAAAATTTTATTTGTGTTCCAAGTGCTGCATTCTTTTAACGGTCGAAGCCATTTACTGACGAATTGATCGGCCCTTACCAGTGTGGCTTCAGGCCTGGAAAATCTAGCATCGCTTGGAAAAGACCCAAAAACATAACATCGAAACACCACCTTTTCATCGATTTAAATGCATCTTATGCCAGTGTAGACAGGAACGAACTATACCGTGCCATGTTGAGTTTTGGTATCCCTACTAAACTGATATGACTTATCAGGATGACGCTGGAAAATGCTCATTGCTGCTTCAAAATCGGAAGAGACTCAACCGAAACCTTCGAAACCACCAAAGGACTTCGATAAGGCGTTGCGCTGTCATGTAGCTGCTTCAATATTATTCTTGAAAGAGTGGTGCGCACTACCAACGTCAATACAAGTGGCACCATCTTTCAAAAATTCACGCTAATCGCTGTTTCTTTAGCCTAAGCATGTAGTTGAGGAATAAGGCCCTATCGCTAAGTACCAAAGAGATACTGTAAACAATTTCAATCATCCAAGTCTTGTTGTATGGTGCAGAAGCATAGACCCTCTCCCAGGCGGATGAAGGATCTCTTGGTATCTTCGAGAGAAAGGTACAGCGTATGGTCTATGGTCCGGTTTGTGTCGAAAGGCAAAATAACATCTTGCGGAGAAGATGTAATCAGGGGTATTACGAGCTGTACAGCGACTTGCCACTAGTCAAAAAACTGCATTTTCAACGCTTAAGATGGCTAGGGGGTGTCGAGCGAATCAACATCGAAGCTCCAGCTCGTAAGGTATTCAACGCCAAGCCTCGGGGAACAAGAAGCAGAGGCAGGCCTCATCTCCGGTGGAGTGATCAAGTTAAGGCCGACGCACGTCTACTTGGTATTAGAAACTGGAGGCAGCAAGTTAGAGATCGCGTAAGCTGGTGAAATGTATTACTTGAGGCCCAGGAGCACTATGCGCTATATCGCCAACTAAAGTAAGTAAGTAAAGTATAATCATACCCCCGCAAGAGACTTATTTACAGTACTAAGTAGATAAATTTGACCTTGCCAGTTCAGTGAGCAATAAATAAATTCAATTCAGTCAGCAAAACGTCAGATCAGTAGAAACAATTATTTCTGAACTTGGCCTTTAGAAGTTCACAAAACTTTTTAATTTTGAGTCTTGCCTTGGACTGGTAGCAGTATAAGACTTAACGAACTCAGGAGTGGAAGGGGAAAGTGGGTCGTTTTTGAGTTTCCGAATTCGGACTTATAAGTCTGGACCTTGCTCTATCAATGACATCCAATGTCTGCCACATTGGAGCAGTTAATATTTCTAAAATTTCTGAGTATTTCCAAACAAATTCACCTTCGTCAAAAACGTCATATCTGTCGAAAAAAATATCTCTGATCTTTAAAACTCCACAAACCTGTTCAATTTTGAGTCTTGCCTTAGACTGGCAGCAGTATAAGACTTAACTGACTCAGGAGTGGATGGGGAAAGTGGATCATTTTTGAGTTTCCGAAGTCGGACCTATAAGTATAGATTGGAGCAGTTAACCGAATTTTGTTTAGCGATGAACAAAAGCTGAATGATTGGTTTCCTTTATGGGATGCTGGAATAATTAGCCCGTACTTCCTTCAAAACATCGAAATCAATGGTGACCGCTATAGAGCCAAGGTTACTGATTTTGTCGTTCATCAAGTGAACAACTATGATGTTCAGGAGCTGTGGTTCTAGAAATACTTTTGGTAGCCCAATGGTTTCACATTACGGATTCTAAAATTAGCTTACAAAATCGTGCAATTTAACGCTGTTTGAGTACGGTACTAAAAAGGATACGCTTTTGAAGCAATGTGCATTTTTGATCTTTAAAAAAATAGAAAAACCCCTAAAACTAATCTTCTTAAGACCCTAACTTACCAGATTGGATCCAATCGACAAAATGATTTAGACCGTAAGAGAGGACGTAGCGACAGACATAAGTAATCGGGGAACACACTTTTTTCGACTTCTATACCATTGTCATGTCGTGTTTGATTAAAACCTCGAGTTTGACATTCTTTACGAGCTCAAAACTTGCTATTTAGTTCCTTTGTGTGGCAAGTTTTTGTAGGTGTCATAGAAAGTTGTAAAAACATTCACCCCCAATTACAGAATCGGAAGATTTTGCTGTGGAAAGAATCCTGTCAATGTTGACACTTCTACCATAGCAAAAATGTCAGAAACAGATTCTGAATTCATCAACCCATTCATCGGAATCAGTACTCAGCATGATAGTATTTCTTTATTGAAACTCCTGGCAACCCTTTTTATTCTGATATTCAATTTGAAGTGTGGCGGTGCTAGTCACCCATATTGCCCCTTAAATGAGCGACTCTGAGGTGCTTGTGTACATCCTCAAACAAGCTGTTGATATTGCAAGTGATGTGCAACAAATTAACTGCATGCTTGTATTCGAAAGACGACACCAACCCCGTCGCTGTGTTTATACCAACTCCCATAAAGTATAGGTATGCGACGCACGCTAAAGAAGCGATTGTCTGACAGCTGTCAAAATAACTTATTCACGACATTGCATTGCTGCTGTGCAGATAAATAAATATATAAATGTTCAAATGATGCGTCCATCCACAATGCTGTGCGATTGCGGATTGCAAGAATGTTCAGAGAATCAGAGGGCTGCAATTTCAAGTTAACCACATTTCAAGTTCTGTGGTTAATATGTTAAGGTACCTTAAGTATGTTGCAAATGAATGAAGCAGATACGCAATAAAAAAGTAAAATCAAATAAAAAAATCATCATCATCTTCATCAACGTTGCAAGTTGCAACCAACTGTCGGTCGTCTCGTCTTTCCGTGCGTCCGCGTCGTCGTCGTAGCGTCACTTCGGTCGTTGAGTAGTCATTCGTCTTTGCCGTGTTCCCGGATGACTAAAAAAAAAAAGATTTAAGAAAAAGAAGGAAAAAGATTCTCTCTGGTTGGTGACAATGTCAATGAATAAATCTCAAGAAATCGCCGAGTGAATTATGTTCGAAGTGTCGCGTAAATGTTCGAAATGATTTCCATTCCCTGAAATGAGGAATTTAATTAGGGGCACCCAACCATCATCATCGTCATCCAGGTTCTAGGAGAAGGAAAAGGAGGAATAGAAGACGCAAAGTTGAAGTTCTATGACAGAAAGAGGATATGTCTTTTAAGTTATGGAAAAATTTCTTATTTCTTCAGCTTTTATTCCTTTTCTATTTCTTCTAATCATTTTTATTTTCTTGGATATACTTTGTGAATTTCTGTTTAGTTAATTAGATTTCTTGTTCAATGATGACCTTGTGCTATATGAGTTGGAGACAATTAATTAAGGTTCATTTAAGCCTCACAGAAGCAAGCGAATAAAAAGGAAAGGCACTAAGGCAAAGTCAGATAAAATAAAAAAGAAAAATAATGACAACTTGCTGCTGTCGCAATTAAATAAGAAATGTTTCAACGATTCTTTGACAGTTTCTAGAAATTATTATGATTAATTGCTGAAATTTTGGTATAGGGAGCGAATTAAATTGAGTTTTTCTTTTTGTTTTATCTTGTCATTCCAGAACCAGAACAGAAGCATGGAAATATAATTATTATTTGGGTTTGGGTTTGGGTTGGAAATAGCACTTCTAATATCCTAATGCATTATATCCGAGAAAGAGACTTGTAAGAAAGTCAATCATTGGGATGTTGACAGGTCAAAATATGGATCATTTTTTTCTCTTGGAGAGGGAATCTGTATGTTTGAACATGCCTTAAGGGTTTGAGAAAGAAAGGAGCACAAAAAAAAGAATTATTCAAAATACTCGTGCTGGAGATTCGCAGTTTTTTTTCTTTTGAGAATTCTTAATTTCAAGTAATTGAACTTCGATAACCTTTGAGGCATAAAGAACTTTAGAGGAAACATTTTTGTATTGTATTGTTTTATGCTTTGTTTGATAATTAGTGCCTTGGAGTTGTCAGTTTGAATCTAACTCATTTTGATAGACAAATTAAGTCCCCTTTTACATAAAAAACAGGGCTTCTGTCAAGTTTTAAGTCTTTGGAAGAAGGGAAAAGATTAAGATTTATTTTGCTTTCAGTTTTCATGCAAACCTTTGGGAGTTACGCAGGCGTGTTGTTTTCAATCTGGCAATACTTCTTTTAGAGTTTTTTTTTGACAACTGTCACTTGACTTATCCTCAGTTTGGTTTGACATTTTATAATGAACCCATTATTTTTGAAAGAGTTTCCGAATAGTGCAAATTTATCACCAAAATAATGTTTCGGTTGGAGCGACAAAACAATCAATTTATTGAAAGAAACTTTAAATATGCGCCTCCAAGAAATTGGGACTTAACACCGCTGGACAATTTTTTGTGGGGTTATATGAAGTCACTTGTCTACACAGATAAGGACGACACGATTGACGTCTTGGAACACAATTCGCCGCAATATTGCTTATATACGGAGGGATTCCTGAGGCACAACAGTCCGTCATTTCAGAGGAAGAGGGGACCTACAGTTTTTATTCTGAATCCGAACCGCAATTTTGGGAAAACGCTTTTTTTGACAAGACGATTTGCAGCACCCTTGAATAAAAATAAATAAATAAGAAACCAAGCTAGGAAGGGAAGACATCTTTGGTGGAATAATTGAGAAAAAAAGCCTGCACGACAACATTTCCGACAACGGATTCAGGCTCATAGATTTTGCTGCGGGGTGAAACGTCACGGTAGCCAGTACGTGTTTTCCACACCTCAACATCCACAAAGGAACTTGGAGTTCTCCATATCAATCTACCGTAAACCTGATTGACCATATTATGATCGACGCGACGCCAAACACGCTTCCAGCATCATGGATGTACGAACTTTCCGAGGAGCTAACATCGACTCGGACCACTCAGTCGTTGTAGCCAAGGTAGCACTTCGGGTTTCCAGACCCAAGGCAAAACAGGGAGGTTCTGGGAGAAGGTACAACGTCGAACGGTTACAACCACCAGAGATCGCCAAATCATTTTCCGACCGAGTTACAAGTAACCTCTCTCGAAGTTCTCTGCCGCCAACACAATGTATCGAAAACCAGTGGCAACATTGCCAAGATGCAATCACAGAAGCCTCTGATGTGCTGGGTTTCAAACAGCCACCAACAAGGAACCCCTGGTTTGATGAGGAATGTCGGCAGGCAAATGCAGCCAAACAACAGGCACGCAAAGCGGCGATCCATAAAAGGACGAGAGCTGCTCATGAGCTCTATGAGCAGAAGAGGCGAGAGGAACACCAACTTCTCAGGAAAAAAAGAGAGCATGAGAAGCGTGCAGTCGAAGATATTGAGAGGTTTAAAAGCAGGAATAAAGTTCGAAAGTTTTATTAACAGGTGAAACGAAATTAACAGGTACAAAAACCTAGAACCGAAGGCTGCAAAGACGAAAGTGGAAACATCATAGTGCAACCTCAGTTATTGCTGAGGATATGGAAGGACCACTTCTGCAGACTGTATAACGGCGACGACGAACTGAATTCCGCTGTCAGGCAGGATGATCCATTCAACATAGACGACGAAAGCCAACAATCCCGTCCTCCCGACTTAGACGAAGTAAGACTGCCATATCTAAGCTGAAGTCTAATAAAGCCGCTGGAGCGGATGGCCTCAGTGCCGAGCTCTTTAAAGCAGCTGGAGATAAGTTTGTTAGGAGCATGCACCAACTTATCTGTAAGATATGGTCGGAAGAAAGCATGCCTGATGAATGGAACCTCAGTATTATTTGCTAGATCCTGAAAAAAGGAGACCCTCTAAACTGCACCAAAAAAAGAGGAATCAGTCTACTTAACATCGCCTTTTCTTGTGGAAAACAATTTGTCTTGTTTTACAATATGTTCATTTAAAACCTGTGTGCATTTTCTCACGCTGACTTAATCATTAGAACCATATCCTCAAATTCCTATAAGTCTTTCTATAATACATATTTAACATTCCTCATGATGTTTTCACTAAAAATTCTGCCCTAAAAATGTATTCAAATTTAAATATGTAAGCAATTAGAAGTATCAGAAAATAATTAACAGGAAAAGAAAAACTTCAAAGTGTTTTCATCTTGAAAACCAAATAATTATTATATCTATTATTTTTGTGTTGTGAATTTGAAAAACAAAAAAAAAATATATATTCCCATGTGAGTCTTTAGGCGATAAGTGTTTTCAATTATGACGATATGGTACTGTCTAATGTATGGCAGACTCATCCACTTGACAGTGTCAAATCACCCACAAATCACAACCAAACCAAAAAGAAGATATGTACATTTTCTTTTAAGTGAATCTATTTTTAGCAAAAATACTGAAACAAACTGACAAGACGGAAGAAAGATACGTTTTCTGATATATGTATAGTTTTGAGCGGATGGATATGGTTATGGACACGAACAGGACAGGCCTTGAAGGTTTCTAGAGCATGTTTGTAGTTTTTTTTTCATATTTAAATTTGTGAAACATAAGTTAAAATGTTTTTGCCTTGAAACAACAGTGATGTCGTTTTCGGTAGACAAACAAAAACACATCTATTTTTGGTCAAAGAAAAATTGTATGTTTGCTAATGTGTCTTTTATTTTAACGTGACAGCAAAATAATTTGCAAATTTTTGAAATGTGACATTAGTAACATTTCTATGAAATTGGTCCTAAATGGATGACGGACGTTAAAAATAGAAAACTAAGAACGTTTTCGCACTTCTGAACTCTTGTTCAAACGTCTTATTATTATTATTTTTTTTTAAAAACGAGCATGTTTTGCCCTAATTTCTAATCCCTAATTCCTATCAAAAATTCAATTCACCTCCAAAAATACCTTGAATTATGTTTTTTGAGATCATTTCGTCTAAATTATAACACTATTCGATCAGAGCAGATCTCATCCGATGATGTAGTATCTCGGGAAAGGCAAGTTGCTTCCTTATTATTCTTCCTAGCAGATCTCATAGGATGTTCGATGGGATTCATGAACGGGTTTGTGGCAGATCAGGCCATCACATCGATTTCCACATCTTCTAAGTGATTTGTAACGCACCTGGCAACAACGCAAGAAGTTTTCACCAATAAAAAGTACAAATGGGACCACATATTTAAGCAGAATGTTGGTGATGCAATAATTTGAGTTCACCGATCTTTTCCTTCGGTCTTACCTTGCATGGAAATTCTTGCCAAAACCATGACGAAATCTCTTCAGACCTGTTCTCTATGGGTATGTATGTTTCACCTGATATTCTTCACACTCTACTAGGTCTATCTGGGGGATCTCTACCTCATTCGGTCTCAGTACTGAAGAAAAGGTCTACAAATTACTTAAAAGTCAAAAAAGGTTGGTCCGACCTTCTTATCCATGATACTTTGTAAAATTCATACGTAGTAAAGTAGAAGTTTATATGAAGCAGTAGAATAACTGCAGCTAAAATGTGAATTTAAAGAAAAAGACTTTTTTCGAGTATCGAAATTACCATTGTTAGACGTTGGTTCTGTTTGATACTTTTTTTAAACCTCAATGATAAAAATTCAAAATGAGATCTGATACTTTGAAGAAATTTTTGTTCACCAAAAAACATTAACATTTATCACCGATAGCTCTAATCGTTGCATGTGAAGATCTACTCACATTTATTTACTCAGACCATACTCTACTCCCAAAGCCTGGAGAATGACAAAAGTAGTCTTCATTCCTAAAGCAGGGAAACCCTCACACGTTAACCCTAAAGATCTACGACCAATCAGCCTATCATCCTTCCTTCTTAAAACCCTGGAAAGATTGATTGAAAGACATAATTTAAAACCATGTCTCATTTCCACAGCTCAACATGCTTACTCTAAGGGAAAATCAGTAGAATCAGCACTTCACTCGCTGATACGTACTAATGAACATTCCCTAGAATACAAAGAATATAACTTAGTAGCGTTCCTAGATATTGAAGGAGCTTTCAACAACGTCATTTACCAGGCGATCACAACAGCATTGGATAAGCTGAAATTAGAGAAGTCACTCATAGATCTTATAAGTCTCATGCTCAAAAGCAGGACAATAATTTCGAACATGGGAAGTTTTACTACCAACAGATCGGTGAATAGAGGCACTCCCCAAGGTGGAGTCCTTTCGACTCTTTTATGGAACATGGTAGTAAACGACCTACTTACAGCATAGGAAGCAGAGAGTTTCAAGGTGATTGCCTATGCTGACGACGTTGCGATATCCGTATCTGGGAAGCACCCCCAAGTTCTCGAGGAACTCCTACACAATGCCCTAAACAGGCTAACTAAATGGGCTAAGCAATGGGGATTGGACGTCAACCCACACAAAATAGAATTAATACTCTTTTCGAGAAGACATAAAATTCCTCAGATTAGCCCACCCAAGATAAGAGGAATACCATTAAGGTTTTCCGACCAAGCTAAATATTTGGGCCTCATTTTAGACAAAAAACTAAATTCGAAGGCAAATATTGATGAAAGAGTAAAAAAGGCTACTTTAGCGCTTTTTACTTGTAAAAAGGCCATAGGATCAAAATGGGGCTTCTCCCCAAAAATAACCCACCCGGTAATCAGACCGATACTCATTTATGGAGCTGTCGTATGGTGGACCGCACTGGGCAAGATGGTAAATCTAAATAAGCTCATCAAAGTCCAGCGGTCAGCAGGTATGTGCATCACAGGAGCACTTCGCTCAACACCAACCGCAGCCCTGGAAGTGCTTTTAAACCTAACACCACTTGACATCTTCTCTAAAAAGGTGGCTGCCAACTCATGTGTAAGGCTTAGAGCCACCTCTCAATGGACCAGTAACAATACTGGACATACTACTATTCTAGACAGTTTCAGATCTATCCCAGATCGCTTAGACTATACCATCCGAAAAATGGTATTCGGTAAAAGCTTCCATGTGTCCATCCCTTCAAGATCCCCCTGGGAAGAAGAGAGATAACCCTAAGAAACTAAAAATATTTGAGTTACTACATCGAAAATAAAAACCTGTGGATCGTTTTAACAAGAACGTATAGATTTACAATTGTAGGAAAAATTCTATCTATAGGTTTTCTTAAAGTAGTTGGAATAATTTATGGTAAGAGAAGAATTTTCCTAAGAAAAGAATACTAAGGAGAACTATGAGAACTAGAAGACCAAGTACTGGAGCTCAATATTTTCAAGTATCAACAAATATGAAGGAATTGTACTATAGTACTAAACAAAGTATAAGTAAAAAGTATTATTATCTAGATTGTACTCAAGAACGAAGGAAGTAACATTACCATTTTCGACAGCACTGACTTCTTCTGTCTGTATCGGCTATTTTTGTCATCCCAACCTTTTTTTTAACAACGCAAAAAATTATCTAGGATTGTGCTTCTCTACAATGAACCAGATGTGAAAAAGACTTCAGTGTTAAATTACAACAAAAAAGATAAATAGCAAAACAGATACAAATATTCAGATTCAAAAATTGCTACATTTTGGTTCTAGATACTCTTGAAAATGTTGACTTAAAGAATGAAAACAAAAAAAACTGAGATTCTTCTTTCCTGTCCAAGGATTCAAATTACATACCTTCAAAAATATGGTCTCACATGGTGGAGGCAAATTTCTTAGCTAAATGCTCAGCTCATCAATGATAGATGAGTTCTTCGCTCCTCTGTTTCTGGTTCTATTAAGGAATTCGAATCCAATCGAATTCCTTTAACAGATTATTGCATTTTTGTCCAATGTAAGTTCCATTTAAGTAATTAGTTCAAAAGAAAGAAAAAAAGGACATACAAGGACAGACTTAGACACCATTTGAACACCGATTTCTGTGGAATGGAGATTTATTTTTCCTTCCTTTTATAACATGAATGAATATTTTTCATGATGATGAAGAGAAACCCAATAAGTCATAATCAAGAAATCAATGACTTGATATCCTTGTGATAGAGTCTTCATCTACATCATCATCGTCAACATCCTCTAGCTCGAAGGTAGCCAAGTCGTGCTTTCAAAAAATATTATTGGTCATTTATTACTTTTGGTTTCTTGCATCAATTTTTGTTGGTTCAATTCAACGAGATATGAAATGTAATCTTTTGCCTCTTTAACCCCTCGGATTAGGTTTTTGTTATTATGGTGGTTAGGTTTTGGTACATTTCCTTTTTGTGTGGTTTTAATAAAATTATCATCATTCAAAAAAAAAAGGAAGAAAAGAAAAGAAAAGAAAAGAAGAAGAAAAGAACAGGTAATAAGAGATTTTGTATAATTCCAGATGAATGAAGACGTAAAAGGATAATCTTTGATAAATTCGAGCGAAGGATGAGAGAATTATCAGTGATTATTATTTTGTCCTTTTTTTCGAGGAAGAATACGAAAAAAATTGGTATTTCAAATTTGAAAAGGAAAAACGATATTTTTTTTTGGTTGCTTTGTTTGTTGCTACGTGTGATGAACTGTACAGATGTATGAATCTTAACCTAGACCTACAGCATAGCTCTTGGAAATTGTATTATAAGGATGTCTTCGATTTGATAAATGATATGAACAAACATCATCCACAGATTAAAGGTTAAAGAACCGATAAGGAATTATATTAGGGTTCGACAAATCAGTGAGATTTTACAAAAGAAGATAAATACGAAAGGATTTGGATGAAATTTAAGATAATTTTTGAATTTTATACATGAATGTATAAAAGGACATTTGGAGCGATTAAGGAATCAAAATAGATCCAATGAACTTAAGTTCTTATTTAAGAATTTTCAATGAAGATCTTCTAAATCATGTTTAAATTAATCATTATCATAATAAATGAAGATATTTAGTTATTTGAGATGAATTCAAGACTTTTTAGAGTAAATCGGGTTCATCACAGACCTTGAACAATTTTAATCCTTCGTTCTCTCTGTTGAAGTAGTACCCGTAGCATGAGGGTTAGTGCGTTGGACCGTCATGCCAGAGGTCTTGGGTTCGATCCCTAACTATACCATCTAAAAGCTTTTTTACGGGTACTGCCTCTTGTCAGGAAAAGTGCTTTCTCAAATTTGCCGTTTGGATTCGGCATGAAACTCTAGGTCCCTTCTGTCCCTGACAACAGTACTCGCACACAGGAATGGTTGAGAGTTGTAAGTCACTAGCCGCTAGTTCTCAACGGACTGTTGCGCCACCCAATTTATTTTTATCCCTCTGTTGAACTTATGTACAGCTGAACATTTTCAAGAAAAATTTTAGTGAACCAATCTTTGGGACCATTTCAAAAAGGCGCTTGATAGTGTCAACAGTAAAGTAATATTCGAATGACAAGTTCTGAATAAAGGAAGCTATTCAGATGAATTTGGTGTGGAGTTAGGAAAAGCTGTATACTGAGACAAATACTGTTCCTAGTGTTAATAAATGACGTATTGCACCCTGGAGGAATTCAATAGATTAGATTCTAAATTTCTAAAATTTTGATTCCAACATCTGGACTACGCTGATAACGTATATGCATACCTTCTTATAATGATCATGGATCTCCATCAAAATACAACAAGGATGGGGAGATTTTCAGAAATCGTAGGGCAAATGACAAACTCAGAAAATACCTAAAGAAGCAGTTTTGTAACTTCTTTATCAATCTAAGTCAATAATTCTGCAAAACTGGTAAAAACGATAGAAAACTTCTTATATCTTGAGAAATTCAGAAATCGTGAGGCTAAAAATCAACTCAGAAAACACTTAAAGAAGCAACTTTGGAACTTCCTCATCAATTCCAGTCAATATTTCTAAAAAACTAGTACAAATGGTAGACGACTTCTTATATCTTGGGAATATTGTTTCCATACGGATCGTGGAACAGACAAATATTGCCGTATCGGAAAAGTAGAAGTTGTTTTCAGAATATTGACAAATTATAGAAAAATAATTTTCTTAGCTTAAAGACCGAGCTAAGACTCTTCCGCAAGAATGTTGAAAGAAATCTGCAAACGTAAGTTAGTAAATGTTTTCGAAACATCTTGAAAATTTCAGGACCTAATCGTTTCTGCAACGATGCGGCATATGCGAGAACGGTCCAGGAACCCATTCACTTTAGGCTACCAATAGGAAAGTGGTAGTGGATTTGACACACGCTTTGAACAGGCGACGGTATAAGCTGTGCAATGGAGCCTAAAAGTACTCAGTGAAGATTGGTCCAGCAGTAACAATAACAGAAAGCACGCCTGGTGAAGAATTCAAGTTGAGATATATTTTCAGAATACACAATGGCGAGAAAAGACTTGAGAAAATAATCTTTGCAACAGTTTGTAACTGAACAAATTGGAAGATCCATCAAAAACATAGCCGTTCGAGGCAGTTAATTCAGCATGGGTTTAGTGGCTCATTAAAGATTGATCATTTACAAGTCAAAACTTGATCAAATTTACGCCGTCGCCGTGATCTGCATTCATAAAATGTCAAAAATCATCTTTCGCGATTAGCATATTTTGGTATCAATGCGTGGGTCGACTTTGGGATGATACCGTAATAAAAAGGAGATTCAAGAACATTTAAATGCATCATTTAACCTTAACCTTTAACGTAACCTTTGTATACGGATTTTGGAATAGTGGCGGCGGCAATGTTCAATATTTTCTTAAGAACAACGGTGGTCAAGTCGACACCATTGACAGTGTGCGCTTTGACGATAATCAAAATTCTCCGAAATGTGGTTCCAAAAGGTTAGCTACATTAAAACGCTACACTAAAAATACTTCACGATTGATTCGATAAACTGGATAACAATATCGTTTCAATTTATGCCACTCGAATTTGTTTTTGGAATTTTCTGGTGCCATAAAAAAAACAAAACAGCCTTCAAAGCAAACATAAAAATGGGCTGGGATGCGATCCACACTGATAACTCCACATCCCATCTGTCGATTTGTCTTCCTTGAAAGGTTTGTAAGTTTTGGTGTTTTTTAAAAACGTTGTCAATTGAATGATTTTAAAAAAATTAATAATTAATAACAATATTTTGCATGCGATGCAATAGTTTGATTTCAAAATTTATTTTTGTTAAAGAGATTTTTTAGTAGTTAAATAATTTTTACCAATTTTAGTAGCATTTCTTAAAAGTTTTTATTTCTTATATAAACAAATACAAATTGGATGAATAAGATTAATTTAAAGTCAAGAGAACCGAACATCATTTTACTAAATTTTCGTTCTGTTTCTAGTAGATTTTTTTTATAGAAAAACGGACTGTTGCATTTTCATCAAAAATTCACTGAATCTCGAAAGCAATATTTTATGTGAGATAAATAAGTCTGAAACCAATATTTTTAATTTTTGAGAAGCTAGTTGAGTCGAAAGTAAATTTTTAGCATCTTTTGTTAACTGTTTTAGGTTTTTATTTTTTTGTTGAAAACAATATTTGTTATAAGATTTTATAAATTGGAAGCCATAATCTCAAATTTTTGAAAAAAATATTTTAGTAGAAATTCAATTTTTACCAACTTTTGTTAATTTTTGTTTAGGTTTTTGATTTTTTATCAAAAAACTTTCTATTCAATTTTATTAAAAAATGTATCGAATGTTCAAGAAAACATTTCTTGTAAGATAAAATAAGTTAGAAGTCATAATAAAATTGAGTAAAAAATCAATTTTTACCAACTTTGAGTAATGTTCTTTAAGGTTTTTATTTTAATAAAAAAAAAACAGTCAATTCGATTTCTTTAAAAATTTTACCACATGTTAAAAAAGTTATTTTTGGTTGCACAAAATTATTTTGAAAACAAAATCATTTTTTGTTCGTAAAGTTTTTGGAGTGACAGATCTCTAGCGTTTTGGTTAGTGAAATATTAAGGGTAAACCAAAGTTACACCTTACACGCACAGACATCTCTCTACAAATCTTTTATTCAACTCTAGGGACCTTCAAACGTCGAAAAATGTCAAAATTTTCAATTCGACAAACTGGATCTATTACAATAACTTTCTATGGGAAGTTGATAATCTTTTCGATAGTCTGTAACTTAATAAAACGGAAAACACATCAAAAACTTAGCTGTTCGAGTCAGTAGATTTCACGTGGCGTGGATCAGCGGGGTTTTAAAAATCTTAACTTGACGAAATTGCAGCATTCATTAAATAAATATTAAACCGACATAGGAACAAGGAATTAAAGATTAAATGCCATATACAACTACGTATGTCGGCTGAATGAGTTCTGAATCAGTAAGAATTGTTTCTCATTTTCTTCCAACAATCATACTTTCAAATTTGTCGAATTGATGACGGTACCGTGATTAAATAAGATTCATCCCGAAAAAAGTAACCTTTTGGTAAACATTTTGGACTAATGGCTCCATTGTTCAATATTTTCTTAAGAATTATGATGGCCAAGTTATATACGCTAGCAGCGAGCTATTTGACGATTTTATTAGATATAAAACTTCGTCTGGGTTTTATTAGATATGATATATCATGTAAAAGACTTACAAATTCTTCGCGGATGATTCAATGCTACGTTCATTTCATACGAAGTCGTTGAAACTGTTTACTGATATCGTGCCATCTAATGTCTTTCTTGCAGAGTTTCTTGAAGCCACAAAACAAGAGCAGCCTTCAAAAATCGATGACATTTTTCAAAATTAGCCTAATTTATACACCAGAGTCATGGAAAACTAGGTATTTCGGATTTGGAGAGAGCTCGCAGTAGAAATTTGACGAAGTTATAATCTCTACAAATAAGCACAAATATAGATTTTTCAAACAAATACAAAATTCGATGATGAATTAAAAGAATGGCAGCCACTGTCAGTTTTTTGAACACATGCGAAATTTTAAAAATGTTGAATATTTGGTCCGCATAATGCTGATTCCCTCTTTCATGTAAGTTTTTATGCGATTCATAAACGCCCCAAAAACAAGGTGAAAGCACATTATTTATTAGGCATCATTAACGTTTCCAAATAGCAAAAGAATTCATATCATAATTTCTGATCACAAATTTTAATAAAAAAATTTCGGGAGTTACTTTAAAAAACTTAGCGACTTACTTAAAAAGTACCTTAAAAATAAAAACATCTGCGTTCCTTGTTATCTTACTGGAACATAGCGTAACACTTCTCCTCTATTACTCCAAAAATGAACATGGGACAATGAACATAGTTAAAGGCCGAAAGAATTGATATTTTAGAGGTGTTTACCATTCGCCTACTCTTAATTCACTGTAATTTTTAACATAATATTTCATATGAACGGAGACGAAGTTTCTATGCCAAATTCTCTTATACCTCTACCCAGTTTAAGTGGTAATCTTTTGCACATTAAAGAAGAGAATTCCCAAGTTAGTAGTATCTAGTAATTTTTGGGTTCCGAAATACGTTCTTTCCCCATCTTATTCTAAGTGTATGACGGTCAGAATTAGGCCACCCGTTTATTTTCTAGTTTGGTGCTTGTATGGAACGTAGTTCCAATCCAAACCGTTTAGTCCGAAGTAACCTCTTCTAAGGAAGTTACGACTCACGAGTATAGCTTGTCACCGCGATGCAAATCACCAACTATCTTCTGGTTTGCCACTAAAGGCACAAAAGGAATTCAGCCTTGTTTATTCCGCCGTCTACTTATTCTGAAGACACTGAACGCAATCCAAAGCGTATATTTCGGTGTCACTGTCTTAGAAAACCTCGAAAAAACATGGCATTAGGATTAAGATTTAAAGAAAACAAAGTTGGTTACAAAAAGGAGTTTGAAAGCTTTAAATCCAAGTTTGTTTTCATTTCTTTGGGCCGAACCCTGACTACCGACTCCAACAGTCTAACTCAGCCTCGTACAAACAAGCACTACATTACATTCATAAAGGATATTAATGGCAAGAAGCCAAATTTGCTTTATTTTATGTAATTCATTAATCTAAAAAACAAACCAAATTCATCTCTTATTTCTAATTCCTTAAAGGTTACAAAACTTCCCTTTATTTAGAGGACATTACAAAGTTCTTAGATCAGCATTCCTTTCACTGTCTGAAAAAAGCCAAGAACTTACAAAAAATCTGACCAACATGCCTGGTTAGCATGAAAACCCATCAATTCCTTATCCTCGCATCCTTAAATTCTAATATCTACATAAAACAAGATCGCAGTCGGGAAAAAAAAATATTAAAATAAATTGTAAAACTATTCTAATATGTAGGTCAATGTGTTTTATATATTTTTGCATCCCCAACTCTTTTATCTATACTTTGGTTGTATCTGTAGATAAGGGAGATATGTGGAATAGGTACCTAAGGCTTTTCCAACGCTAAAAATAGATAAATTGTAATTGAAACCCTTTTTTTTCTTCTGGAATAGACGTCTATCCCCAATTTGCCAAATGCATAGATATACAATTTTTGAACAAGAACAAGATGAAGAAGAAGAAGAAAAGGGATAAAAGCCAATATACAACTCAGCAGCACAACTACGACGACGACAAGGACAAGGACGAGCTTCAAATTACTTGACAGATCCAACTCTTCCCCCATCATATGTTGTGTATAAGTTCATGTAGCTCCCCACGCACGCAGTAAATGCCCAGGCCCAAGCCCACAAACAAGAATAAGAAAAATAAAAAAAAGGAGCAAAATTGAGAGAAATATTCAATTTCCTACTGCCACATCCACAACGCCAAACGGAAGTTCGGTTCTGAGTAGCCCGGAAGTGTATGTACACTGTACTCGTACATCAAGAACAAAAGAAAAACACAGATATCCTTGAACCCTTTGAGTTTACTTTGTTTGATTTTTTTTGTTTTGCGTTTTGTTCAATTCTGGCAGCAGCCCCCAAACCCCAACCCCAACTCACACTCTTACACACACACACCAATCACCAGCCCCCCGCTTACGCCTTCGCATTTTATTCAATATTCTGTTCGATTTTTAGTTGGTAATGGGTTTTTTTTGGGAGGCTTTTGCTTCCCTAAATGCTAGAGAGAGCAATTTCTATTCAACCCTCGTCCTTGTGCTGTGGTCGTATATAAAGCCCCATAGACGTATAGAACAGTGACAGTGATGGCGGGTGGCAGGGTGGCATGGCGGCAGCGGCATAAGCGATGAATTCCTATGCAAAATCCATCAGGCGTGTTGGGCTTATGGTTTAACGAACTATCTATCTATCTATCGGGTATAATTTTTTCGTCCTCTTTAACTATTCATGGATATAATGTCATAAATTTCGTCATCGCATTCATACGTACACAAACACACAGGCACACCCATCCAGGATTATAAAATTTGCTGACAATGATGAAGCAGCATCCCATAGCCGCAGTTTGAGCTCAATACTATAGAATATCCTCCAAACGGATAAAGATGACGATTATACGATGATGACGACTTTGACAGACGATGCATATGAGATTCACATCCTAGACTTTGACGACTACAACAACGACGACGAGAACGACGACAAATGTTACTTTTATGACTCCTAAGTATGTCGGAATGGTCCTTAACGATGAGCCTATAAAACTTTGTTCTCGTTTTATTTTTCTGTGGTGTTTGGGCTCCTTTCTTCCTTTTTTATTCCTGTTGTTTTGCTTGCTCGTTTTTATGTTCACAAAAATCGTCCTTCCATTGCAGAAATGGACGTCTTTATTTAGTGTTCATCTAGCTCATCACTGCCCCAATGAATGGTGAATAAAAAATAAAATAAAAAGTCTAGAAAAAAAAGAGGTCCTTTGTTGGTGCGGCTGGTGGAACGCTTTGGAACCTTCGGGTTTTATTTTTTTGAAAGAAATAAAAATGAATGGAATTGACATATAGCTTTGATATGTGGTGTGGCGTGGTATGGTTTAACTGGTAGTATTTTAATTGAAACTCATGCTGCCGACCAACGCTCGTCGTCGTGACCATAGCCAGGACCTCCAGCAGACCATATATTCTACCTTCCCATAGGGAAGAACGAAGATAATAGCATCGCATCCAGGTTTTCCCTATTTCATTTTTTTTTGTGTGGTTTCTTGTTCCTTCGTAAAGGGAGCCGTTTCTTTTTATTTTTGACGAAAATTAATTGCTTTGGCATAAGAAAGACTTGGACTTAACAAGGTAAAGTCAAAAGGATTTTATTCTAATTGTCATAAAGCTTATTTGGGCTGGAGGCGGTTTATTTGGCTTTGGTATATGATTGTCAAGGTATAAGAAGACAAAAGACAAAGCAAAAACAACTCACCTCTGTTTTGCACTCTTGGTACACTTTGGTATAGGTATGTTGGAAAATACAAGTGAGACATTCCTTTTGATTCATTATAACACACTCGAAATGACTAAGAAGCATCCTTCACGTAAGCATAAAGCACCAAAGAATTCAAATACTCAGGTTTTGTCTTTAATGCCAAAATAAAAAAATTAGATTAAATTTTATTCATCTACAAACATTTTTAAAGACTTTTCACTTCGACAAAAAAGTTGTTTCAAGTGAATTTTGTTTTAAATGTGCCTCAAGGTTGTGTCTTCTCCCCAAGTCTTTTTCTTATTCGCATTGATTTCCCTATTCTTTTTTAATATATTTCACTTTAAATATTCGCACATTACAATGAAACAGATATATTAAGCCAGGGAAAGTGTTTCACATTCGTGTTGTGTGGCTAAAAAACAAATATCTGAACATAATAAAATTCGGCTTAAAGGTAAATTGATGAGCATTCCGAGAGGTACAGGTATGATGGTTTTGAATTGTTTATGAAACTGTTTAAATCTGACTTTTTCACTTAGGTATTATTTTTGAAAATAGGGTCGGTGTAGTACTTGCTGTGGTTCTAAAGTCTATAGGCAACAGTCGTTTATAAGTTTTAGAAATCTCCTTTGGACTTATTTCAGACAGGTCTGTAAGGGGTATACAACTTTCTGCGATCTCGAATATGTGATCACTTTACAAAATATGGTCTGTGAGGCACATATCTAGATCTGCTAGCTGTTCAGACTCATCGATGTTGGTCCCTAACATGGAAAGTGACATATTTTAGATTGAATGATAATATAGAAAGCATTAAGTTTTCGAAGCAATACATTTAACATGGTTTATAATTTCTTTAAAGCTCTAAAGATAAGAATTTAATGATCGTTGGCATTTCAACTATCGCTAGGTTACACATGAAGGACAAGGGCAAATATGAAAAGCTAAGAGTACTATTGTAAGGAAAATATTTTACTGATATAAAGTTGTAAGAAAAAAAAATCAATTTTGGAAATAGAAGAAAAAGCGTAGGAGACAAAAGGGAGCGCTGCGGAATACCATCGTTTATTTTGTTATAAACTTACTTCTTGTTATAACAGCGTTCTAAACTTAATTTCTAGCCTAATTGAGATAGATTGAGTGTATTATTCTTACTCTTCCACAACGATTTAAGAATTTGTTCCACTATTCGTTGAGGAAATGAAATCATTATTAGGTGCATTGCTTCAAGAGCTTTACTGCTTTCATTAAGAAGCATTCGGTCTTCAATATATATCTCTAACATAACATTTTACAAAGCGATATTTTCGAAAAGCCGCTTCTAAAAAGGCTCAGAAAAATAATAGAAGTAAAAAGACTGATTCCAAACCTTCAGTTTAAATTTAGAAATAATCATTTCATAACAGTTACGTTATGAGGTGGAAAAGGCACTTAAGGAAAAGCAAGTATGTTCGACTGTATTCTTAGATTTTGCTCAAGCTTTTGACCAAAGGGGGAACTTGGGACTTGAGTACAAACTATTCAGTGACCTTCCCAAATAGTACTACGCCTTTTAAGAGTTCATTACGACTCAAAATTACTCGCAACGAATACAAATTGAAACCAGTATGCTGCAAGGAAGTGTCCAGGACCAATCTTTTTTCTTTTATATACAATGGCTAATCCAATTTAAAACAACGATATTATGGCTACATTTGCAAATAATTTTGAAATATTGAGGCCTGATAGATCCGTTGCTTTGTGTATCATTTTCAGAAATATTATAAATATTGTATTTGGACGTAAAAATATAGTAATAAACTAAATTGACGAAATATAAGCTTGGGGCTATACAAAGAAATCAAATGGTGAATTCATCCAATATTTTTGAAACAAAGTATTTCGTGCAAAAATATATGATACTTGGTAAATTAAGAATAGCGATCTACATCGTGACATGCTCTATCAAAGAATCAGCGACTTCAAAGTCATCCCAACTATGAAATGGAGACCTTCTAATTCCACGAGACAATGTTCGGAAATTAAGAAGAATCAACCCTGATGCTCTAAAAGCTTCGGGAAAGTATTTTAACTATTAACTTTATCTAAAGTGGATTATAAAGTAAGAAATAAAAATCATTTGTTGATCTTTAAACGATTGGTCCTAACTAATCGGTAGTTTTAATGCGTTAAAAGTGCTACATTACTAGGATTCTTACCAAAGCTTTTTTTAAAGACTTCCATCGGATAGAAACAAATTCCATCGAGAAGAAGTTTCATTGAAGACAACCGTTGTAACTGGAGACTTCTGGTGTTTCGTACGATTGAAATTTTCAAAACTTATGTCTACTTTTTTGGGCTTTTTTTTATAATAAGCACACACTCAAGGGGATATTACTATCCTTATTTATGCAGACACAGTGTGAGCACTAGGAAAAGGAGAGAGGATATAAAAGGAGATGTCGGTGCTTATTGGTTTTGAATTACTAAAAGAACTAGGAAAAACAGAGTGTGGTAAGTCATTCCACATTCGCATAGTACAGTTTGAAATCTGAAAACCGAAGTTGTTCATAAAGATATGTTGATTTTCGCGTGGTTATAATTTTTAAAAGTAGAATAAATGTTCGGGATTTGATAAAGTTATCGAAAGACATTTTTAAAAAGCTTCGTCTCAGATGGGAAACATGGTCATGTCTTTTTAGTCCATACATATATCGTATTACAGTATTAAAGGCTATTTTTAATTTGTTTTTGCTATAGAAATCACAATCGTGATAGATTTCACATCCGTAGGTTAAGATTGGTAAAACCAAAGACTAAGCAAGTAGAGTTCGTGTTTTAATCGGCGTAAAGCCTTGAGCAGTCCATAATGTTCTTAAAGTGCCATATGCCTTTCCTAATAATGAGTTTATATGGTCATTCCATGTAAGAGTCCTATTACAAAACCACACCAAGGTTAATAGAAGTGTTTACAAATTCTAATATAGGAGTATTTAGAATGATTGAGAGAAAATATGACAAATCAAATTCTTTTTTGGTTATCACAAGGCATTTGCATTTGTTTGGGTTAAGAGCCAAACCGTTATCAGCTGCCCGCTCAAGATCCTTATTGATATCAAAAGCACTCTTTTCGATAAGGCCTAGTGAACAACTTCTATAGATTTGTATGTCGTCTGCATAAAAGTGCTTTGAAGCGTCGGGAATAAGAGAAGCGATTTCGTTAATATACAGCGAGAATAGCAGGGGTGATAAAATAGAACCTTGGGGAACACCTTTAAGTAAAGGTAGGTACTCAGACAGACTATCATTCAAATAAACCGCTTGTTTTCTGTTGCTAAGATAAGAAAAAAATAATTTTATTGCATCTGAAGATACGTTAAACTCCCAACGCAGCTTAATCATCAGCACGGTATGGTTCACCATGTCAAAAGCTTTGGAGAAGTCAAGAAGAACGAAATACGTTACGCTATCCTGATCCAATTCGGTCCTTATGACTTCAATGACTTTAAGAAGTGAAGTTGTGCAGCTGTGTTGAGCGCGAAAGCCTGACTGATTTGGTACTAAATAATTGTTGCGGGTTATATAGCCGTTCAGTTGTTTTTGCATAATGCGTTCACAAACTTTAGACAAAAATGGAAGAATGGAAATTCGTCTAAAGTCCTCACAAAGTGAGTTTTTGGGAATAGGAATTATTTTAGCCATCTTCCATTTCTAAGGAAAAATTCCTGTTGTAAGAACTGTGTTGATAATATGGGTAATATAGGGTAAGAGCATTTAATTCATCAATTCCTTCAGCAGTAGATTTTATTGACAGAAAACTTTCCACAACATCTAGATTGCTCTCTCCTGGAAAGCTAAATGCAGGGTCTATCAAAGGTAATGTGGAATCAGTGGATAGTTGAGTTGAAATTACATAGTTTGGAGTAGATAAAAACGTACGATTAAGTTCGTTTTTATCAATATTATTTAGAGTGTTTTGTCGTTGTTTACCAATTCCAAGCCTTCGAAGATTTTCCCTGAGTTTTCGACCATAACCATTAACGTACGCTTAAGTTCGTTTTTATCAATATTATTTAAAGTGTTTTGTCGTTGTTTACCAATTCCAAGCCTTCGAAGATTTTCCCTGAGTTTTCGACCATAACCATTAACGTTTAGTCGGCTAGAGAAAAATTGTTCTTTGGCATTTCTAATTTCTAGGACAACTTTATTACGTAGGGTCTTATAAGCTCTTTGGAGTTCTTCCACCCGGAAAGCTATCCAGCTTCTATAAGTTCGATCGCGTTGGTCCATTAATTTTTTAATTCTTTCACTAAGCCAGGGCTTCGATTCCCATTTAAACTTTTTTGTTTTCAAAGGCACGTGGCACTTAAACAGCATTCTTAAGTTTTCATTTAGAAATTCCACTTGGTCATCTGGCGAAGGCCCAAAAAATTAAACGAATATGTTGTTGAAGTGCTGACATGTTAACGTTTTTAAAGTCACTATAATTTATGATATTATTGTCGGAAATAGTTTTAGTACAGAAGTCATAAGTCAGAAAAATCAGGTCGTGTTTGGAAAAAACTGGAGCGGAGAGTTGATTATAAAAAACAACCCTATCTTTCTCAGTTACAAAAAAGAGGTCCAATAAAGTACTTGAAGTCTTAGTAAAGTGTGTTGGTAACGATAAATTAACAGAATGCATATCAAAAGATTTCATATTTTCACTTAAGCTATCATCGGCTAATAAGTTGCTATGAAAGTCCTGCATATAATAACATTTGTGAAACTTATTGTTATTTAGCCATAAGATTGTATATAGGTTTTAAATCTACATTTCTATTCGGCCTATAAATAGTGCCTAGTAAAAGGTTATTGACTTCCCTTATTATATCTATAAAAACATTTTTTTTTACAAATTAGACCCTCTTTGACATAAATCGCCACTTCACCCCCTCGGTCAATCCTATCTAAAGGAAAAATATTATAACCCTTGAGAGAATATGAAGTTTCACTCATATCATTCGAGGAGCATGTTTCCGAAACACAAACCGCGTCAATTCTAAAATTTTCAAACAAATATCTAAACTCGTCGATCTTCAGCATCAAACTTTGCCAGCATCGAAGCTACTTAGATAGGGAAGGCCGAAAGAGTTGGCAAGATTGAGTGTCTCAGAGAAGAGACCGTCTCCTACTTCAGGATCTATTTTCAAGCCATCAGTCTATGGTATATGTTTATCAGGAAAGATGGGCTTAAGGGTTCTGTTAAAGTGTAGACAGGGAATCATGTATTCTGTGACAACATTGTTCCTATGTATTTCTTAAGAATTTGACCGTGACCGATGTTACTGGCTTTTCAGCGACAGGCTTAAGGCGCCCTTTGAAGCAGTTTTCTTAACATATAGGTCCAGAGGTGAAAGATTGAGCATTGCCTTCCCATTCCTGTAGTAGAATTGGTCCTCAGCAGTTTCCTTGAAATGTAGGTCCAGAATTGAAAGATTGAGTATTGCCTTTCTATTCCTGCAGTAGGAGTGGTCCTTAGTGGTCTTCTGTAATACCATTCTCTTTACCCTTTTAAGGGTTTTTAGATCAAAGTATTAAGGTTAGTCAAAACCCCTTAATTTGTTTAACCATGTATAAAACGGTTTTATTGTTCTATTAACCCACAAAGAAAGCATCGTTTTGTGTATTTTTTTCTGTTGTTTCCAGTATTACCAACAAATCGATGTACAAATATATACAATCCTGAAATTATGTATTTCTAAGCTTTGTATAAATTCTCTTATTTTCGATCGATTATATAAAACCAAATAATCTCTATGTACCTCATAAAATAGATACGGTATTCAAATATTTATATAAATTTCCATCTAATCCTGTTTATTGTTATATAAATGGAAAATTATTATTATTACCTAATGTCGATTTAATTTACCATACAATAAAAACAACAACAACAACAACAATATACCACAAGTTAGTTGCAGTCTGATTAGAAATCATTTGCGAAAATTTTGTGTATAAATACTTCGAGGGAATTACCCATTAATTAGTTCTATACGAATAGTTAGTAGGTTAGGTAGGCTCTACATATACTTCTCGAACATACAGATGTATCTACAACTAATTTGCATAAATTTAATTCGTGACTTGAATATACTTCCATAAAACAAAACAAGAACCGAAAAATAACAAATATTTACCTAAACAAAAAACAACAACATTAAAATTGAATGATATTTATGATGCATCGAGGCAATATTTATTATCCGGGCCTGCTGTGATATTTGTGAATGTTTATTAATAAACCATGATTAAAACAAAAGTACTAAATTTGAAAAATAAACAAAAGAATATAAGATTGAAATAAATCTCGATTCCCATAAAATGTCAATTGTTGTTAAAGTTTATATTTTTAAAAACTAACAAAATGGACCTTTCAGCTCCAGACCGCCCACCCCCCCTTTCTCTTCGCCACTCATCATCAAATCTTCCACCATGATTATCATCTCTAAAGGTATTAAAAGCCAAACAAATGCTTAAATCAAAACGCTCAAAAGTTTAATGACATTGGGCGTTTAGGTGATAATGTATCTTTTCTTGGTTGATTTACATTTTTCTTAATTTTATGTTTTTGAATAAATACTCGAACATTCTAATATTATAACCTGTCAGAATGTCATATTTTTCAATTATTCATAATCAAACGTTTTATAGTTTATGCCACACACGTTGGGCGGTTCCATGATGATAATTTTGGTGTCCCTAAGTCCGTATGTTATGTTTATGTGTGCTTTTTGGTAAGACTATAATGGGTATATTTTATGGTTGCCACGCTGCGCTAGCTTGGCCGGACCAGCTCCCCGTCGATTCTATAACCGATTTATGTTAGGTTAACATGGTATCTCCATCATCATCGTCATCGTCATCGTCGCCATCTAATGCAATTAACAAAACTTGAACGGTTATTTTTCATTTTTCATAATTTTCTTTTTTTTTGTTTTCAATTTTTTGTATCTTTTTATCTCAATGTTTTAAAGATTTTTTTGTGGGTTTTTTGTTCTGGACACTGACACTTTAGCTAACCCCCTATGGTAGTTGAAAATTAGGTGAAACAAATACTAATGTAGAAGTCGCACGGAAATGATCTTGATCAATAAGCAATAATCTCATAATCTAACTCTTTTAAAAGTTACACCTTTTTTCAAACTGTCAAAATGGGAATAAAAATGGCGGATCTCAAAACGTCACTTAAAAATTGTTGATCTTTGCTCAGCTGTCATTTTTCCATTTTGACAGCTGACTTTGTTACCAAGTTGCCTCGTCAACAGGTCTATTGCGTGCCGTGGTGAAAAGGCTTACGGTTGGATCCCGGGCTGTACAACATTGGTATCGTGGGAGACAATTGGCTGACAGGCGAAGGACACGACAATTAAGAGAGACTCAACCCTATGAGATTCAAAAATAAAATGGAATAAGCGACGTGAATATTCGCCAAACTGCCGGTAGAAGTCTCAAATGCCAGCATTGTCTTGACTCTCACCCTAAATATTGGGAGGAAAAGTCGCAAGTCCCAAACCAGTATCATAATTGGATACGCTATCTTTGGTTTTTGGTAACTTCCTATAGAAAGTTATTGTAATGGGCCCGATTTGTCCAATTGAAAATTTTGACATTTCTCGACGTTTCAAGGTTATTAGAGTCGAAATAAAAGATTTTTAGAAAGATGTCTGTGCGTGCGTGTGTACGTACGTTCGTACCTCCGTACGTTCGCGACGTTTTTTTCGTCCTCCATAGCTCAAGAACCAGAAGAGATATAGATTTCAAATGAATTTTGTTATACAGATAATAAGGCAGAGAGATGCAGAAAGGGCTGGTTTTTTACCATAGCAGTTTGAAAAAAGGGTGAAAATGTTGGCTAACCCTAAATATCTTACGAACCAAAAACGCTAGAGACTTGAATTAAATTGTATACAATAAATTGTAACTTAATATTAAAGAAGTATATTTTTTGAAAAAAATCAATTTACCGGTTTTTTTATATATCAAAAAAAACTGAAAAAAAATTGTCACCTCCAAAATTTTACGACTAGAATATGATTTCATCCCCAAAATAATTTTGTGCAACGAAGAATAATGTTTTTGACATCTGATAAAATTTTGAAAAAAATCAAGTTGATAGTTTTTTTTTATAAAAAATAAAAATCTAAAAAAAACATTACTCAAAGTTGGTAAAAATTGAATATCGATTCAAATATCTTGTCAAAAACTTGAAATTTAGGCTTCAAACTTATTTTATCTTTAAAGAAATATTGTTTTCAACATTCTGAAAAATCTTGAGAAAAAAATTTAATTGACGGTTTTTTTTTAGAAAAACTAAAAACCTAAAAAAAAATGTTTAAAAGTTGGTAAAATTTGATTTTCGACTCAAATATCTTGTCAAAACTTTGAGATATTGGCTTTAATTTACTTTTATCTTTCAAAAAATATTGTTGTCAACATTCAGTAAAATTTTGAAACAAATCGAATTGACAGTTTTTTTTTTCAAAAAATTAAAAACCGAAAAAAAATTAACAAAAGTTGGTAAAAATGATTTTCGACTCAAATATCTTGTCAAAACTTTGAGATATTGGCTTTAGTTTACTTTTATCTTTCAAAAAATTTTGTTGTCAACATTCAGTAAAATTTTGAAACAAATCGAATTGACAGTTTTTTTTTCAAAAAATTACAAATCGAAAAAAAATTAACCAAAGTTTTTAAAAAATGAATTTTGACTCAAATATCTTTTCAAAAATTTGAGATAATAGCTTCTAACTAATTTTTACTTATAAGAAATATTGTTTTCAACATTAAGACAAATTTTGAGAAAAATCGAATTGATAGTTTTTTTACAAAAAATTGAAAACCGAAAAAAAATTAACGAAAGTCCGTAAAAAATGATTTTCGACTCAAATATATTTTCAAAAATTTTATATAATAGCTTCTGACTAATTCTTACTTATAAGAAATATTGTTTTCAACATTCGATAAAATTTTGAAAAAAATCGAATTGACAGCTTTTTTACAAAAAATTAAAAAAATAACAAACATTTTTTCAAAAATTGTAGATATTGGCTTGAAACTACTTTTATCATTCAAAAAATATTGTTGTTAATATTCAGCAAAATTTTGAAAAAAATCGAATTGACTTTTTTTACAAAAAATAAAACTCTAAAAATAACAATAGTAAAACTTGGGATTTATTTACTTTCGACTCAAATAGCTTTTAGAAATTAAAAATATTGGCTTCAAACTTATTTTATTTCACAGAAAATACTGTTTCGATATTCAGTAATTTTAATATAAAAATCCAACAGTCAAAATCTACAAAAAATAGTACGCATATTTGATAAAAATTGATACGAGTACATATAGACAAACTTTTAAGCAAGACAAATCGACAGACGGGGTGGAAAGTTATTAGTGTGGGTCGCATCCCAGCCTCTTTTTTTATTTTATTTTCCTTCCAGATTTAAGGTGATTGAGATATTAAGAATTTATAGAATTTAAAAAGAAACATGATAGACGTAAAAAAACGTTAAGAACCCGAACTTGACAGAGGACGAAGAAAATTTACTTCTCGACCCCGTTGAAAGTGTCAGTGACAGTTGTCCTGCTGCTGGCTCCAAGCTTTCGGGAGTATTGATCTCTTTCAGGTGGAGTGAAATCTCCAACTGCAAATAGACGATAAGGAGGTTGGGAAAGTTGAACTGGGACGATTGCACAATGCTCGACCCTTCCTTGACAGAGAGCTCAACTCATGAACCGAACTTTTTCCAAAGAAGTTTCTAGCGTTAACACGTTAATGTGACCACCATTTCTTAGAGCTGGCATCCGACTGGGAAGAGAAGATTTTCCATAAATGACCGAAGTAACAACCGACAGCCATAAGACGGAGAAAAACCCGAAACATTAAGAGGCTTATTCGACGGTTTGCTAACAGAGATTCCAAGTTCCTTACGGAAAAGGAAAATTTAGTTTAAAACAAATTTATTCAGGAGCGGTTAAGGGGATTGACAACAAATACTGACGAACAACAGATAGACAAAACAAACGAAAAACCGGAAGCCGTTAAGGAGGCTAGAAAAACCCCAACCAACCCGAAACCATCAACGAGTTTCTTCAAAAGAGCGAGGAACACCAGGTTGTCACCAAATAGCTACCCACCTACGATGAGGAAGAAACTTAAGGCATCCCTAGGAAAGTAATGCCATCAAATAGCCATTGTTGACTTCAGCAATCCTGTCGATGATGGAAGATCATTGATAGCTGCTGGAATTGAGAATCATGGAAGAAGTCAGGAGCTTTCGTTTCACATCGGCAAGTCTACGGATTCCAGACCATGACATCTGAGGATGAAAAAACCCTCCAATAGCTCCAGTAGTTTACCCGCGGAACTGTGTCACCTTTGCCACATGCCGTTCTTCGTCTTACGGACATCAAAAACCTCAACATGCCTATGAGAAAACTCCTACACTGCCAAAAGGTTGGTTAGAGGGGTATATACTATCTCTCAAGGTAAAGCCTAGATAGTCTTGAGGTTGATACAAAAATCAATACATTTTAGCGCAAAGTAGACTTCAAGGTACACTTTGGGATAACCCGATGTAAATTAAGATTACTGGCCAGGAAAAGTCAGGATATTGAGATGGCTAGTAAAACTGATGATTAACATTAAATTAATTCAAACTAATCTTTAGCCCCTAGCGCTAACCTGGTTAACTGTATGAACAGTGAATAACAAGACGTGGCCTTATTCATGAATCCTGGATAGCTAGTGGCAAAATAAGAAGTTTGAACTCTAAGAATCTCATGCTGTACAAAGCAGGCATAAGTTATTTAGACAATAATTTAAGAACAGGTATATTAGCTAGGAAGAAGTCTAATCTCTCTTAATTAACAGCATAGTCCAGACCCGTGTAAAGTTAAAGCGAGAGAAAACACATAGTGAGAACTTACAAAAGGAGTCTTATTCAAAACGGATGTTGGAATCGATGATAACGATGATACGTATATTTTTAACAAAACTACAGAAATATATCTGATTTACGACTCTCAACCATTCCTGTGTGCGAGTACTGTTGTTAGGGATGGAGGGGACCTACAGTTTTACGCCGAATCCGAATGGCTAATTGGAGAAAGCACTTTTCATGACAAGAATTACTCTTGGAAAATTTGTCAATTCCTCGCAAGAGGCAGTACCCTTGAAAGAAACTTCAGATGGCATAAGCAGGGATCGAACCCAAGACCTTTGGCATGACAGTTCAACTCACTAACCATCATGCTACGGGTACTACAAAATTAGAATAAAACCATCAGAGGTCTCGCTAAATGCTAAAAACTCAGGTTTTTTTCGATTTCTGGTAACTTTTGGAACGGTTTTCGAGCTTGTGGTGTAATTAGTGTTTACTAGTTTCAAAAAGAGACCGTTTATCAGAAATGGAGAAAAACTACGCCAGTAATCCAGTATCAATATTTTTTTTTTTACAAATCCATCAAGTACCCTTAAGGTTTTTCTTGTCAGCTCGCTGCACAAGTCGTTTAAAAAAATGAAAATTACAATAATAATTAACTTCAAAACGACGTGATGGGAAAAAAGTAAAATAGAATTTAAGAAAAAACAAAAAAAAGTCAGAAAATGAATGGTTCAAATATGGTGGTGCCACAGCCACACTACTGTGTGTCTAACACATTCAACTTAAAGAATGGCCAGACTAAATCAATTAAATGACAATAAATATACATTCTTTTTACTTTTGTGGAAAAGACACTGCACCACGCCACATTCCAAAATCCACAGAAATTTTTGTATCATTAAAAAATAGAGGAAAAAATACCTTAAGTTAAATCCATTAATCAATTTACTAACGAGTCTCATACACAACAAAGGCTATACAAAACTTTTCAATATGATGGGCTCTAAATTATAACGAAACAGAATTAAACAAAAAAAAAAAGAATTATGAATTATGATCATTGCGCACTGCAGTTTGTTGTTAATTGGATTCTAAGTTAAATTTAATAAATGAAAGAGGTCAACGCAGAGCAGAGGGAAGGAAAAATAATGCTAACATAATAAAAAGAGAAAAATATTGTTAAAATGCTTTTTTACTTGCGACATATAGGAACTATATGGCAAGTTTTGCATTCGTGCAAAATTTCGAACTCGAGATTTTAATCAAACATGATATTACGATGGTAGACAAGTCGAAAAAAGTGGGTCCCGCGATTCCGTCCGGTCGATTTTGTCTGTCTGTCCACGCTCCTACAGCCTAAACCATTGGGTCGATTGAGTTCAAACTTGGAAGTTAAGGTTTTGAGCAGATTCGCGTTAGGCGTTTTTTTCATTTTTTTTTTAAGATCAAAACTAACAGTGGCCACCATACAATTTTTTTGGTCAAAAAACGAAAATTCGAATTTTCTCAAAAACAAACCGATAGATTTTCTTTAAATTTTCTCTAAAATTTTATTTTTAAACTTGGCTTCTTTTAAAAAGAAAAACAAATTTTTATATTGCTCAGGAAAGGTACCGCTCATAGAACCGTTATTTTGTTTTTTAATTTTCTCACCAATTTATAAACCGATTTCAATAATTTTTTTTCTGAATAAGCCCTTATATTGCTTTAACAACATTTGATTATCAAAAGTGCAATTTTTTATTGTTTGCATTTTTAAAAAAATATTGAATTTTATTTTTTCAAAATTCGATATCTCAAAAACGTTTCAACATTTTTTTACAAAATTCAAACGTATAACGTATACTAACAATCTCTAAACAACTGCGTACCAAAAATATTTTTAGAACAAAATTGAAAAATTTTATACATAAAAAATTAATTAAAAAAAAAACCGCTCTAACGATTTTCTAAAAAAAAAATTGAAAAATCAAATGTTTTTTTATTTATAAAATGGCATTTAAATTTTTGAAGACAAACTTATTTTTCGGGCGAAATTTCGAATATTAAAATAGTTTTTTTTTAATATTTTAACAGTGCATGAGCCCGAAAGAGCGCATTATTTTAGCCAAATTGTAATTACATTCCTAGCTTTTATCTAAATGAGTGCATTTGGTACATATTTATGTATTTTTATAACTAAAATTATTGTAAATACAAACGATATGGCCGCTCATGTAGCGCAACTGTATCGGATATGATATATTTAATCAAAAAGCTATTTTAAAGTGTCTATCAAGAAGTAATATCTTGGTAACTTTGTATATGTGATTTTAAAATATTATTCTTTACGAATAAGGTTCTTTCACACATGATTTACTTACCTTCGCCTATATAAAAGAATAAATACTTAGTAAAATTTAAAGAAACGGGCCAGAAAGAGTATTTTCTATTAGAATCACTTTTTCAACGTATACACATTAACCTATGTATTTATAAATGTATTACGTACAACTTCTACAACTACTGCTTACGTGTCACTTCATAACTAAAATCCAAAACGCACAAAAGCCTGGCTGTAAACAACACATGAATAGCAATTTCTTGTATACCTGTTCCTATCCTGGTTATTTTTTTTAAACTTTAACAAAATAAATAAACTGAACGTACAAATTCCATGTTTGAAAACTTGTAGTAAATAAGGAATGTAGTATATACCTTTTAGTTACCAATAACATTCCTTCATTATCATCATAAACATGTCCTTATCTATATATCTGCATAAAGCTAAGCACGCCAAGTGGTCGTTTTAGACATCGACCTGCTACCTAACTACACAACCAATAGGCGATCGCCTTACAATTTAAACATTCATGGTATGCCTCTTTCTTATCTTATTTATTTTCCATCCTGGTTCTTCTAATATGAAATTACAATAAAGCTCTCTAAAGGAAAAAAGCTTTTAAGGAACAAGTTGAATCTATATGAATCGTATTGTAGCTTTATAGATAATAGAAACCATTTTACATATACAATGATCGTACACAAGTAAAAGCAGACTTATGAATGTAAATAAAAACAAATATCGGTAAAAGATCCTAAACAGCTGACTTAACCATGCAAAAGTTTGTTTCATCCCCTTATTAGATACAATATTAAGCCATTTTGTTTGTTATATAAAGTGCATTGATATAAATAAAACAAAAACAAATTCATCAACCTTCATATGGAAGCTCTTTATGTGAAAACATATACGAGGATAGACACAAATAAAATAAAGGAAATTGTGTTGGCTTTTTGGGTCGAAAATTAATTATCTCCCTTATTCTGCTGGCTGCTTATGGGAATGGAAATAATATTTTTCTCTCGCTCCCGCTGAATTTCTCCACTTTCGATACTAAAGCCACGCCAACGACTATGCATCTGGTCGCCCTAAAAGTTTCTGCTCATGAGAGAACTAGGGTTTTCATTATGTACAATTGTACACATTGGCATTTATATCTTTGAAGACAAACTTATTTTACAGGTATATTTTTAAATCTTATATAAGTACTTTTTTAAACATACTCTTAGCCTACAGGAGCAAGTTCGTGCGACCCAGTCGTGCATTTTATTTTCTTTTAATTTGTATCGAACTTTTTGGGAGCTTCTGTATTTTTGAAAAATGAAAAATGCTTTCTAGGAAATGTTTTAACGAATTTCCACTTTCATTAAAGTGGAAATATTTTTAGTCTGAAAATTCGATACACGAAAGTTGCCATGGTCATGAGCTGCGAATGGATTTTATTGGAAATTTTAATAAAGGTAAATAAAGCCTTGAATGTGTTTAAATATCGAATCATAATATTTAACAAACTTTCACATATCAATTTTAAATTCATATCATTTCAGTAAAAGAAAAAGAATTTCAAAAATTTTCGAACAAAAAATTTAATTATAACAAATGATTTTCTAGGAGCTATTGGAACTAAAAACAAACTTAAAATACAGAAATATGCATGAATTTTCAATTTGAATATTATTGGCAAAATTGAAAACTATGAGAACTTAAACAAGAACGTCAACTTAATAGAGGACTAGGAGAATCTTCTACACTTTTTTGAATTTCGACTTGGGAGATGAGGCTCGGTTGCTAGCTCAATTTTTTTTTTATTATTAGCGAACTCTAAAAGAGTTTTGCATATCTTTAATATCCCAAAGACACAGTGTGAACATTAGGAAAAGAAGAAAGGTTTAAATAGGAGGTGACGTTGTGCATTGATTTTGAATTCTTGAACATTGCAATGATAGGGAAAGATAGAGCGTGTAATGGTATTCCACATTCGGGTAGGCTAAAATATGAATATCTGTACTTTATAGTACGGCCAAAGTTGAGCTCAAGGGTAAACTGATGGGCATTCCTAGAAGCGCGGGTATTTCGGTTAAATTGTTTAAGGGGAGGAATGCAACTGGCTATTTCACTAGAGCAAAGTCCGTTAAAATAACGATAAAAAAGGTTAAGACAAGACACTTTACGACGATGTTCGAGTGAAGTAATCGTGTTGGTGATGTTAATGTCACAAATCATTTATATAGCTCTTCTTCGAATACTGTCCAAGAGGCTTAAATAAGTTACTGCAACAGCCCAGAGGAGAGTTATATTCAATATTTGGACGTATATAGGTTTTTTAGATTGTAGCCAAATCAGACGGAGAGACAATTTTTTTGCATCTTCTCAAAAAACGTAGACATCTTGCGGAATTCTTGGCGAAATCGCGTAATTGATCGCTCCACAAAAGGTGGTTGCTGATGCAGATTCGAAGAATGTCAAGGTTTTCAGTTTCGTTGATGCAAGTTCCTCTCATACATAGATAGTGGCAAAGAGCTTATATATCTCGCTTTAACGATAAAAGACAGCATAGGGCTTTCGAAGCATTAAATTCCACACGGTTTTTTATTCCCCATTGTACAATACTATGAAGATCGGAATTTAATAAGCTTATTATATTTTGCCGTTGCAGTTCCACATCTGCAGAGGAGGGTTGAGAGTTTGGAAACGAATATGAAAAGTTAAAAGTCCTATCGCAAGCAAAACAATGTATTGGATTAGAAATAGCAGGCAGGAGGACGGTAACGAGGTTGGAAAAGTTGAACTGAGACGACATAGCAGAACTGTAACGGAAACGACTTGACAATAAAAGAGGCTCCTTTAAAAAAAAACGCCCGAGAACTACCCCCGACACATGCCGAGCACGAACCGAAAACTCTACCCAAGGACGTCCCTGCTAAGACATTGATGCGGCCACCACTGTCTATATCTAGGATCCAGTTAAGAGAAGGGGTTATCCCACCAATGGCTAGTGCATAAACTAACAAAGAGCACGATTCAATTATCAGATCTTTTTGCTCTACAACCGAATCAATCTTGGAGCCTATTGCATCATCTTGCAAGGGGTGAAGACAAAGAATAAAATTGGGAGGGATTGTTCTGACATTACTTAGGAAATTGCTAGGGCAATTTGCACAATCTTGGGCTCTCTATCCATGATTGCCCAGAAAACGAGGTTGTTACCCCGAATAGATGGAAGAAGGAGAGAAGGAATAAGTGAAGGTAACACTATTGGCACTAGCCAAACTTGTACCCAGAACCTATCTCTCTTCTCAGAGGACAGCAGCATGACAGCCGTGGATTATAATGCCAAGCACGGCAAGGCTAGAATTCTTAGAGACAAAGCCATGCCATGCAGACAAAGGCGGAACGCTGGGAGCATTGTTCGAATGTTTACTGGCAAAAATCCTGAAACCTTAACGGAGAGGGAAAAGCTAGCTTTAAGCAAATTTATACAGAGATTAAAGACTTTGACTACGACCATCAACGATCGACAAAAAGACATAACGAACAAAGGACCTACAGGGATAAAGTCTTACCCCTAACCAAGCTGCAACCAAATGAGCTCCTCGAAAAAAGTGAGAAATACAAGTTCGTCGCTAAATAGATTTTGGTCCAAGATGAGTAAATAATTCAGGACATCCTTAGAGCAGGAATTTCATCAGGTTGCCATTGTTGATTTCGGTAACACAACTCGAAGGCTGACGTAAAACCAATGGTAGCTACTGGAGCTAAGAATTATGCAAGAAGTCAAAAGTAGTCACCTGCCCCTTTTCGGCAACTCCATGACAGTACATGGGTTTAAAACAATGACTTGCGAGGATGATACAAATTTTTTAAAAGCTCCGAGACTTCATCAGCAGAATTGTGGCGACTTGGCCAGGGAGATCAAAACCCTTAACAGGATAGTAGGAAAACTCCTGATAAAAGCGTCCAAGTTGCCAAAAGATTGACTAGAGAGATACTTTTTATCTCTCAACGCCTTCGACCTACAAAGCTAAGGATGGGAAGTGATCGTGACGGGGAACACGGAGGAAGGCATGAAGGAGATTTTGAGGTTAACTCACAAATCGATACCTCTTCTCTGTAAGATAGACTGTTTATACATTTTTTTTGCAAGAAGAAAATAGGAAAACAATTATGTTTGATTAAAAATTTAAAACTACTTTAAATAACTAATTATTGCCTTGTTCGTAATTCTTATGATGTACTTTGGACATGGAAAGTGTTAAAGTTTTAAGCTTCTTTCTGTATGAGGTGATAGAGATTTCTGTTACCGTCATTCAGAAGTTCCCAAAAATGTCGACGCTATTCAGGCACCTGACATTTTTTAAGCTTTTATATTTTGACATTTGATTAGTAAATACTATGCAATAACTAAAAATGGAACCATACAAGCTTCAATAATGCATCACTGAATTTTTGAAACTCACTATGAAAATAGTGGACATTTTAAAGCCAAGGCTCGTCATCGTCGTCACGAGGCACCTTCTCAGCATCAATAGTAAAATTGTAGGAAAAAATCGAGCTGTTTAGAAAAAGTTAATCATGTTAGGAATTTATTCCGTTTGCGCTACTCGTTTAAAAGCACTGTTGTTGAAGCCCGTATTTATTGCCAAAACAAAGGTTTGTCGCTTTCTCGGCGATTTTTGGAACTAAGCATTATTTTTGTTTTACATTGTGACACCTTAAGGCTTCTTTCTTACAAACACGAGACGAATGAGGTATATGCCAAAACTTCACTTTCGATACGAGACATTAGCAATGGATATCATGAAGTTATCGAGGATATAGAGACGCAATTTAAATGAAAACCATTATTTTTTTGAAAAAAAAAAGGAATTAAGAAAAAGGTCTACACACTTATTCCAGACCCATATTGTGCCGAGAACTTCTTTATTTGTTTAACTTTTAGAAAAAATGATTTTATTTTTTCTAGCAAACTATCAAAATTATAGAAACACTAAAACGCAGATTCCAGAAAAAACATCAGAAGCCTCTTTTTCAAAAAAAAAAAACACCTAAATAATCAATAATTAGAATGGATATGAATAACTTATTAGAAATAGAAAGCTTTTACAATTTTTAGAAGAACTTTAAAAAAATTGTTACTACTAATACGCAACTAAATCGCACAGTAGGAAATGAACAACTATTAACCGATCAGTCAATGTTTTTTTGCCAAGTTGACACCTAAGTTGGTACCATGAGTTTTATTTGCTTAGATTTAAACTTAACATCTGAATTCCTAATTTTTAAAAAAAAAATTTACTAATTCGTAATTTCGACACGTTTTTTTAAAAATGGAAAATGGTCTTGATGCCTTAAGGTTTCACAAAGTAAGGTTTCAGTTTACAAAATAACTTAAGTTGAAAACAACACATTTTTGTCGAATTTTTTAGATTTCTCAGAAATTGAGAGCTACTCGGAATAAAATTTGCTACTTTTTTTCTCAAACAGGAAGCGAAATCAATTTTCAAAATAAGTTTGGAGAATAGGAGGTACAAATGTATATTTTTTCAAAACTCCTCCAAGATTATTTTATGTTAAGTTTGAATTAAAGTAGACATATAAAAGGGAACACGTCATTTCTCAAAAACATCAAACAACTACGTCAATACTCTGAATATTGAAGTAAGAACCTAAGACTTATGATGGTTATTACAATACAAAAACACTTAATTAGATGAACCTAAAAATATAAAAACGCAATAAATGTTATGGTATAAAGTTCATGAACTCCCTTAACAACAAACTGTTGAGAGCAAGCCTTATAATAAAATCTTTATTATTTTATGGCTGATATAAGACTTCCAATTATAATTGATTCTCTGCTCAAAATATTATATGAGAATATACGAGTATAGACGTACTTTACATGAGTGCAAAACATTATGTCTTGATATTTTCTTTTCGATTATATTCAAAAAGTCATAAGCCTTGATACTGCCCTCTCAACAAAAGACATAAAATTCTGATCTCATTTTTGTCTGGACTTTTATATTTTATTTATGACGAAGAAGATAAAAATATGACCAAAAAAGTAAAAATAAAATGTGTAAAAAGAAAAAGTGGCAATTGAATGACATGTGTGCCATTTATTGGTAACATCGTAAAACTGACTGAGTGAGTATAAAAATTACTATTCGATGATGGATAATACAGAGTGTGTCATTAATGTTGTGAAACTTTGAATTTGAAGTGAAAATACACCACGAAAAAATTCTCAATCATAAATAATATCCTTCAATTTAGAAATTTCAAAATGAAAACATAGGAATTTTCAAAAAAAAATAATGTTTTGATAGACGCTCAAGAGGACTTGCAGGCTCTCAAAATTCTTTGAGACTTTAAGCAGATTTCCAACCACTTGTGACACTTATCCAAATTGAATCAGTAAAGTATTTCCCCAAGGACATTCAATTAGAAGAATTAATTTCTACATTTGCATAGAAACGAACATAATGCAATTTCGACAGCCCACATCATGCTGGGTTTACACATCTAAAAACTATGAATACAGATGTCAGTCATTTGACAGTTGACTGCGAAAAAAAACTCGCATTTGAATCGGCTTAGAGCTTAACAATAGTTCAATAATTTCAACTAATTTTTCAAAATTTGAATGAGTCAAAACTTATTTAAAATACAAATCGATTCTCAAAGAAATTTATTGCCAATTAATAATTTCAGTAGTGAAAGTGTCATTGATAACATTGTGGATCTAACGACTTTTAACATAAGTTGACTATCTGTCATTGATTTATTTTGTTTATAAATGTCTTTCCGGTGAACTGTCGTAATTCTTTTAGTAAAAAAATCTCTTTGGCCACAAAGAAATTGTTCGTTGAAATTTTTGGTGCGTAATTTTGTAGCTTCAAAGTTGAACTGTGTCGAAAAATTTTGGCCAAGCCTTTTTTCGATTTTTTTAAAATGTGTTGAAATAACAACATACTTTTCAATAATGTTTTTTTCATGCGGGAATTTTGAGATTTTTCTAAAATGGTCACGGGAGGAAAAAGTGATTATACCGAAAACCGAATTTTTTAGATAGCAGCCTCATTTTTAGGGATTAAAGAAAAGTACTTTATTGGTGCAGTTTTTCTTTTTATTGCTTCTCAGAAACATGTTGTATCTAATTGGTACTTTGTTCGACTTCTTCTTGTTTTTATTACGGCTGCACATCGGCGAGACATTCAATGAGATAGGTTTTTCCATGTGGATGTAGATATCGTGTTCCAGATTCGGATAAGCAGTTTTTTTTTATTTATCAGCTGACTCTGGGAGCTTCTTCGGAATTCCAAGTTTAATTACGAACAAAATATATTGAATTGGATTGAGATCTGGATCGGAATACTAACTGGGAGCGTTATAGGGAAGTACTAGCACAACTGCTTAATCACAACCTTCTTAAAAGCTCCTCCAGTAAAGATGAACTAGACCTTTCTGTAAATCATCTCACCGAAGCCTTAAATGAATCAATGAAATCTTCATGCCCTGTAACGGTTTTAAAGGGTAAAAAGAAACCTTATTGGTGGCGTAAAGAACTAGAACCATTCAGAAAGAGCTGTCGCAAACTCTTCAACAGATCTAAGTACACTAGATCTCCTTCTGATTGGGACTTAATCAAACAAGCTCTAAAGCAATATAAAAAAGAATTAAGAAAAAGTAAGAGGTCTTCTTGGAGAAATTTTTGTGGTAAAATAGAAAATACTTCAGAAGCCTCAAGACTCAGGAAAATTCTCTCAAAAAGTCCAACGTGGACTATCAAAGATGAAGAATCTCTTAATCTGTTATTAGACACCCACTTTCCAGGTAGCTCTAACATAAGCAACGACTTAACATTATAGTCTTTAGCTTATACAAGCGATTTAGTTTATCTAACAACGCGGGAAAAACTGCAATGGGCCATAGACAGCTTTGAACCATATAAATCTCCAGGACCAGAAGGAATCATTCCGGCAAACTACAAAAAATGCTCAGACATGATTATTCCACCATTGGAAATCATTCTGACAAGCTGTGTGAGGTTGAGATATGTTTCCAAAGCCTGGAGAATGGCAAAAGTAGTCTTCATTCCTAAAGCGGGGAAACCCTCACACGTTAACCCTAAAGATCTACGACCAATCAGCCTATCATCCTTCCTTCTTAAAACCTTGGAAAGATTGATTGAAATTTATATCAGACATAATTTAAAACCATGTCTCATTTCCACAGCTCAACATGCTTACTCTAAGGGAAAATCAGTAGAATCAGCACTTCACTCGCTGGTACGTACTATTGAACATTCCCTCGAATAAACGTGGTAGTAAACGACCTACTTACAGCATTGGAAGCAGAGGGTTTTAAGGTGATTGCCTATGCTGACGACGTTGCGATATCCGTATCTGGGAAGCACCCCCAAGTTCTCTCGGAAGTCCTACAAAATGCCCTAAACAGGCTAACTAAATGAGCTAATCAATGTGGACTGGACGTCAACCCACACAAAACAGAATTAATACTCTTTTCGAGAAGATATAAAATTCCTCAGATTAGCCCACCCAAGATTAAAGGATTACCATTAAGCTTTTCCGATCAAGCTAAATATTTGAGCCTGATTTTAGACAAAAAACTAATTTGGAAGGCAAATATTGATGAAAGAGTAAAAAAGGGGCTTCTCCCCAAAAATAACCCACTGGCTATACACTTCGGTAATCAGACGGATACTCATTTATGGAGCTGTCGTATGGTGGACCGCACTGGGCAGGGCAAGATGGTAAATCTAAATAAGCTCATCAAAGTCCAGCGGTCAGCAGGTATGTGCATCACAGGAGCACTTCGCTCAACACCAACCGCACCACTGGAAGTGCTTTTTAACCTAATACCACTTGACATCTTTTCCAAAAAGGTGGCTGCCAACTCATGTGTAAGGCTTAGAGCCACCTCTCAATGGACCAGTAACAATACTGGACATACTACTATTCTAGACAGTTTCAGATCTATTCCAGATCGCTTAGACTATACCACCCCAAAAATGGTATTCGATAAAAGCTTCCATGGGTCCATCCCTTCAAGATCCTTCTGGGAAGAAGAGAGACCCCTAGAAGACGATGCGGTACACTTCTATACTGACAGTTCAAAGACCGATCACGGAGTTGGAAGTGGTATCTATTCAGAACAACTGAATCTGAGTCTATCTTATAGGTTTCCCAATCAATGTAGTGTATTACAGGCAGAAGTAATGGCAATCAAAAAAGCACTATCCTGGCTTAAAGAAAATGTTATATCTTGTAAGGTTATACGATTCTTCTCAGACAGCCAAGCCGCTCTTAAATCTCTCGCGTCTGTCTCCACAAACTCTCAAACAGTCCACGATTGTCGATCATCTCTGAATGAGATGACGGAACAGTTTAACATTCACCTCATTTGAGTGCCGAGCCACAGAGACATTCCGGGAAATTGCAAAGCCGATGAGCTCGCCAAAAACGGAACACTTCTGCCTAATGTTAGACAAAAACATAACATAGGAACACCACTTGCTACATGCAAATATCTTCTCAAGCAATATGCTCTAGAAACAACAAATGCTAGATGGTCACAAAGTACCACCTGCCTAGCAACCAAGCAAATATGGCCAAGTATTGACTTAAAACGGTCAAAAAGTTTGATATCACTGAGCATGGCAAAGTATAAGCTCTACAATTGGAGTAATAACTTGACACTGCCTCATAGGAAGACATGCTCTGAGGCTAGGGGTCTACACAAATGACTTCTGTAGAAGCTGCATGGACAAGGAGGAAGAGGAAACGGTCCAACACCTTCTATGTACATGTCTAGCACTCTCCATTAGAAGGAATAACTTCCTCGGTAATCCCTTCTTCGATAACACCAGTGAACTGGCAACGATTGACTCAAAACGTCTCTCTAACTTTATTAAAAGTACAAAATGGTTTGTTTAAATTCATTACAATCCCATGAGTAACCTTATTAGTGGTATCACAATGGACCCTTGAGGTCTACGTGTGTCAATGACATCTGGACAGCCACTCCAACCTAACCTAGATCTGAACTGTAGGGAGGCCATCTTAGTTCCCTCGGTCAATAATCCTCCCATCTCCAAATGGATCTTAAATTTTGATTCGTCCGAAAAGATGACATTGTTCCACATGCCTTGAGTTCAATTTAGGTTCTTCTGAGCCCAGAGTAATTGTTTTTCTTTGACTCTTTTTGGAAAATTTCGGCTTCAGTACCGGCTTGAGTGCTCTCAAGCTCCAGCTTTTACGAGCTTTTTTTTTGTACTGAGCTTGACGAAATTACTTTGAAAGGTTGTTTTTAGGTTCCACCAAAGTCCTGAACCGATGTTGACGACTGTACAACACCAAAACACGATCTTCCCCTGGGGTTGTCTTTTATGGCCTCCATGAGCATTTTATCCGGCTAGTAGCCCCCGTCTCACGATATTTTTTTTCAAATTGCATGCCACAGTTTATTGAGAAATATTCAAGATTCTCTTAGAAATGCCACGTGTTGTCAAATTGAGATGTGACAGACAAAAAATAATGTCTTTATTTTCCGAACTGATATTTCAAATTGTTTCCACAAAATAACTTCGGTTGGTATTGGACTACTTTCACGAGCCAAATTCAGCTCTTATTGATAATAATATAAACTTTTATACAGTTTTTGAATGCTAAGTTGCTACCTTGTGCAAAAAACCGTCTATTTAATATTTGTCCATAGGAAGTTAGTATCCGAATTGTTGAAGTCAAAAAATATGGCATATCTCGATGTTTCAAGGTTCCTAAAATCTTAATCAAAGGCATGTACACCCTGACGATCTCAAAAACTTTTTCGAATTTCAAATTAAATAAATAAAATTGTTGTATTTGAGGTTCTGCGAATCCTCAAGTAATTTAAGAGAAGTTATTGCATCCACAAAAATTGATCCGAAGGTGTGGTTGGAACTTACTTCTTCGAAAACGACGATGGGTCACGGTCAATTCCGAGCGGTATGTTCAAATGATACCACCTTTTTTTGTGCCTGCTATTGAAGAATACGAATTGGAGAATATGTGATTTCAACACGATGGTGCCACATGTCACAACTTGATCAAATATGGCTTAATTGCAAGAGTCATTTCGTGACCCCATAATTAATTATCGTGGCGGTATCAAAAAGTGGTCGAAAATTACCTCTAAAGAACTAATGCTTGCAAGAATTCATAAATAGCCAACATTCAAACTTTATACTAAAAAAAAAAAACATCATAAAAATAAATATTTTAAAGTTGTTTTATTAACGTTTACTTTTGAAACTGCAAAATGGATAACCCTGTAGTACATCAAATATAATTGTTTGCATCAAGGAATTACATTTTTGATATATTGTGAAATTTTTCAAGTAATTGAAGTCAAATAAAAGAATATTACTACTTCCAAGTGTCAATCCCTTCTATAGGTATGTAGAAATGGCGATCTCAAGGCAACCTATCCTGTAGTGCGCCGTTTTGATACCAAAACTTGTTTGACCTGTGATAGAAAGGGAAAGATTTATAGAGAAGCTTCATGGCGATTATGCTAGAGCCATTTTTTCGCATTGAAAAAAAAGATTAGGTCTCTAATCTTTGTCTCAGATAGCTCATCAAGTTCGTGAAAGAATGCTTTTCCAAAGTATTTCATTCTAGTGTTTGCCAAAACAGGACATTTGCAGAGGAAATAGATTATCGTTTCACTTTCTCTTTGGTCACTACAACTACGGCAAAAGGTGTTGTAAGAGATACCCAACTTCTCTGCATGAACTCCTATAGGCCAATGTCCGGTACAAACCGCAACAATCCTGGCTATGTCTTGCCTTGGCCTGCATAGAAGATCGTTTGTACGGGTTTTGTTATAGGTGGGCCATATCTTTCTAGATATAATGCAGTTGGGTAAATTACTCCACCTTCGGTTTGATTCAGCTTGGTAGATAGAAAAGATTTTACCCTTCATAGCACCAAGAGGAATGTTAACCATTTCCGCAAGTGAGCTATGAAGGGCCGATCCTTGCCTGGCTAGCTCGTCAGCCCATTCATTTCCCACGACACCTCTATGGCCCGGAACCCAGATCAGGGTGACACCGAGGTTAGTATTCAGGCTTGCAAGCTCATCGCGACATTGCTGGACCAATTTAGATGAGGATGTGGCCGAGTTAATGGCTTTGACAGCTGCCTGACTATCTGTGAGGATAGCCGCATTTCGGTTTTGGTTTGGGCTTTGTAAGTATCTTAAATGCCTCCCTTATTGCCAGCAGTTCAGCCTGAAAAACGCTAGCAAAGTCAGGAAGCCTTAAGGATTTAGCTACATTTATTGACTCAGAAAAGATCCAAGAACCAACTCCGCACTCCATCTTTGAGCCGTCAGTAAAGATGGTTGTGTCGAAACCTATCGACACGATGTCATCCTCCCAATCTTCTCTGGATGGGAAAATAACCTTAAAACCCTTACTAAGGTTCAAAGTAGGAATGCAGTAGTCATTTTCCACCGAGATAATATCTGAGGGAATCAATTTCGTTGTGTTGCTGTGACCATAAGGTTTTGACAACCAGCTGTATGATTCCTTCAGCCTAATAGCGCTGCAGGAAACTATGTATTTAATAAAAAGGTCAATTGTAAGAAGTTCCAAAATAATGTTTAAGACGTCCGTTGGGCAAGTACCCCTGTGGTGCCGACGCAAGCTGTTCTCTGAACCTTCTTTAGCTTATCAATATTATAGGTTTTGCTAAGAGCAGGCCACCACACAATCGACCTATATTTTGAGATTGATCCCTTCTATAAGTCTACCTGAAAGAATAAGTCATATTTGACGGATTAAAAACCGAAGTCGGGATTGGTGGAATGTTTCTCATTCCGTCTTCTCAATTACTGTAACTTCTTGCAGGCAGAACTTCTGGCCTTCAAAGAAGCATTGTCTTGGCTAGAGAAAAAGGAATATCGACTGCTGATACTTTTTAATAGTCAAGCTGCTATAGAATCATTGAAATCTGTCTGAATAAACTCATTAACAGAAACTGTTGATCATCTCTTTTGAAGATGGCGAAACAGTTTCGACATTAAATTCATTTAGGTGCCCAGGTCATAGAAATATTCCAGGAAACTGCAATGCTGCAAACTTGCAATAAATGAAAAAACTTCGCCAAACTTTCAGCTACTTCTTAACTTATGCATTATCATGATACCATAAAGAAAGTGAACCAAAGATGGTTTAATACCACCACTTGTCTGTCAACTCAATTAATTTGATGCTAAACACTCTAAGCAACTCCGTTGTTGGAATTTGAGCTCCTGCAAATGATTTTCGCAGAAGCTTCATGACTACAAAAGAAGAGGAGATAGTTTTTGTTCTTCACTGTCACAAAAACGAAGACTACACTTTCTACACTTTTATCACAATGATCTTATTGATTTTAGATATTCCGACGTCTATTGTCTCAAAGGCTTCAAAGCGAGCTCTAACTATGGTTCAACGAGAAAGGTAGATCTTTAGATCCATGTGATATTACAATGGACCAACTATTGATCTAAGCTTGTTGACCTCTGCCTCAATAGCCATCTCAACATAATCTAACTTAACCTTGTTGAAAGTTTTAAAAAAGTTCAATTTACAGCTTTTTTATTTAAAATAAAACATCTAAAAAATACTAAACGAAATTGGCAAAAACAGATTTTCGTCTAAAATATCTTAAGAACAAAAAATGAAACCGAACTTATTTTGTAATATGAAAAATGTTGTATAGTTAACTTTAAGCTAATATTTCGAAAAATAATTTTTTTACAAAGACCGAAAACCTACAACTTATAAAAATTGGTTTTCGACTTAAGTATCTTGAGAACATAGAAAGGTAAAGACTTCAAACTTTCTTAACTTACACAAAATGTTGTTATTAATATTTTGTAAAACTTCAAATCTAATTTCGACAGAAAGGCTTACGACTGTGAGTTGCATCTAGCCTCTTTTTTCAATGTAAATAGTTCTCATTAAAGTCAAAACAGATTTTCCAAAAGTACCTTTTTGAGTCTTTCTACAAAATACCTAAAACTTTATGGTAAACGTTAAAAGATATAGTTTATGGGTCTCATGGTGGCGCGTAATCATTATCCATCTTCTGATTAATGACTTCACAGAGTACTCACTATTCATACCTTGACATACATATATCTAGTTAGATACATTATGCACTAAGTTTATAGTGAGATGCGTGTGGAAATGGATAAAAGACATAGCGGCAAATTGACAGAAGTCAGCATCACAAGGATAAACACTCCTTCCACATTTTAGTCGTCATCGTCGTCGGCGCTCCACTCGTCGTCGTCTATTTCAAAAATAAAAAAGAAGAAAACACTTTTAGATAAATTAACGCGCTTCGGTATGCGAATGCGAATCTACGTGAGTTCCGTAAGTTTTACCTTGCAATACAAAATAAGGTATAGGTAAGGTACACCCTGGGGGATATACGACAAGTACAACAAGAAAACTGACATGCCAACGACGCTACGCGACGCGACGGTAAGAAGGCAGCTTCTTCCATTTATTTTTTGTTTGTTAGTTGAAAAGAGTTGAGATTCATCTCCTTTCACATTCGCGCCACTTATGTGCATAAATTAAATTTTGTACTTTAATTTTTCATATACGTAGATAATAAAACCTCTACGAGGACGAGGAAGGAGATACATTAAATAGAAAATGGCAAAATGTGTTCACACCGTTAAAAGATCCATTATTTATTACTTAACTGGTAACGTGCAGCCGAGGGAAGTATATCTTGCAGTAGTAGTTGTTGATTGTGGCTCCCTCTATATTTGTTGGGTTTCGTTGCAGTACGACAAGACCACCTCCTTATGCAAGGTAATGATCGATGATGTCTGGATGGTTGTCGCAGGATAGACCTCAGATACCTTGCTTATAAGTTCTTTTCTCCTGTATACAAATCGAAGCTACCTGTAGTGGCGTTACTATTTCTGCAGAAACCTTCTTCAAAACGCTTCTTGAGGAACCTTCTACCACCTGGAACCTGGAAGACTATATAAATGTACAAAGACCAAGTATATCAGTCACATTAATCGAAGTGGAGATATTTATCATTTCATTCATGTGGACGTTCATATTCGCAATCCAAGGAGTCTCTCTTCAAGGATGTATAGAGTCTGACTCTTTCTGAGGCTTCGGCTAGATATGACATCACCAAACAAGGCGAAGAAGCAAAACCTATACGAATATAGAAATTGATTGCAACAAATTGAAAATCGATTTATAGCAACACACCAAATAAATTGTTCAATTTTGTTGTTTGGCAGATTCATTAAATTAATGACACTCCACTTGAGTTCTTGTCCACGACGACCGAGGAGGCAATCTTATATACATCCGTATGAGACTTAATGTCACATAACAGCATATGTGTATATAGAAGTCGGTACTTGTGGCGATATCAATAAATATGGCCGGGATTATAAATACATTGTGGTGTCACTTGAAGGACAAAATACTTGTGCTTCCAAAGAGCCATACGAGCAAACGATGAAGACCGAAAAGACAAAGTTCCAAAATGATTTTGGAATTACTGTCATAAGAACCAGAAACTGAGATCTTCATTATCATTAGAGTGTCTAGAGAGACTTTCCAAGCTAAAGACGAAGAAGATTTTTGTGGGACTTTTTTTTTGGTTTGCTTTGTTTACTGAGAATAATTGGGGAATGTGTCATTTGGCTCACGCATTGGAATCATTAATTGGTTTGGGTTTGATTAAGACACTTCAATTAAAGGAAATTCAATTTAATAAACAAAATGAAACGACGTTTCGTCAAGCAGCTTCACACCCTTTCATACAGAAATTGTGTTGTAATTTTGGTGCACGATAATGCAAACGAAATCAAGGGGTTAACGTAGGTATATGTTATCAAACGGGTGTGTGTGTTTTTTTAAGGTGTAGAACTTTAAGTTTCATTTTGCCAACTGTCAAATATTTACTTTATAGAAGTCCTTATCTTGACATCAACTTCACGCTAATTTGATGATTTGCCAGATTCCATCCGAAGAATTGTTTCTTCCTTCTCCCAACGCTGAAATCGTTGTTAAAGTCGATTTCAATGTATACAATTCTTCTTGGCTTCTTCATTCCGGTGAAAAATCAGAAGAAGGAGTGTGTGCTGAGAGTTTTGCTGAGAATTATCACCTTTATCAGCTGGCCAACGAGCCCCCAAGAATATCGGTCGTTATTTGGTCGAGCAGAAATCACTCTTGGGTTGTTCCTTACTTTTGACACTGACAAGTATCAGTATCAGTGTTCTATCTCCTCGAAACTTATCCAAGCTTTTTGTTGTATCAGCTTAACTCTCGTGTCGAAACTTATCAGCTAAGAAAAGAGCTCCGTTTAGCAATACGAAATAGCAAACTTGGACGGTCTGAAAAATTATTTCATGATGTTTAACTATGCATTCTCGACAGTGACGTTAATTTCAGTGCTATTATGATCACAAGTTTAGGATTAAAAGTATCAGATCTAAGAAAAATGCTTCGTTTAAGGTTTAAGAAGTAAACCAACTCTACTGAGGAAAATTCTTCAGACAAAATATATAATTACTTAAAGTGGCGCTACAGTCCTGTGTGAACTAGGGCCTCACCCAACAAACTTCTCCATCTAGGTCGGACCCTAGCTAAATGTCTCCAGTTTCGCGCTAAAAGTTGGGTGAGTTGACTTTCCATTTTTGCGCACCACCTGATCCGCGGTCTTCCTCTACTGCGCTTTCCTGTGTCTGTGGATTCGAAGACTTTCCGGGCCGGAGCATTGGTTTCCATGCACTCTACGTGACCCAGCTATCTTAGTCGTTGGGCTTTTAACCTTCTGGCTAAGTCTACGTCGCTGTACAGCTCGTCGTATCATCTACTACTCTACTCCCCTTCGATTCATACTGGACCGTAGATCACACGAAGAACTTTTCTTTAGAAGCGACCCAAGGTGCTTTCATCCGCTTTTGTCATAGTCGATTCTTCTGCACCGCACTTTGGTCTTTCGAGAGAGGACTTTACCACTCAATTGCTTTCTTAGCCCAAAGAAACAGAAGTTAAAAATTAAATTAAATTGGGTGGCGCAAAAGTCCGTTGTTAACCAGGGCCTAACGACTTATAACTCTGAACCATTCCTGTGTGCGAGTACTGTTGTCAGGAATGGAAGGGACCTACAACTACAATTTTAGGCCGAATCCGAACGGCTAATTTGAGAAAGCACTTTTTCATGACAAGAATTACTCTTAAAGCATTTGTCAATTCCTCGCAAGAGGCAGTACCCGCGAAAATTATTTTTTTTTAAATTAAGGTGGCGCAAGCAGGGATCGAACTCAAGACCTCTGGCATGACAGTCCGACGCACTAACCATCATGCCACGGGTACTACAAAAACAGCGGTTACTTAGAGTTATTCTGCGTTTGATCTGAGCACTATTGTTGTTTTCTGCGTTTACAGCGGAGCCTTGGTAGAAGAAGTCCTTGACTACCTCAAACTTACGTCTTTCGATGGCTACGTTTTGACCGAGACGTTGGTGTTGTAGGTGCTTCTTGCCGACAGCATATACTTTGTTTTGCCGTCATTAACCGTTTAAATCATGTTTGCCGCCTCTGCCTCAATACTCATAAGAGCCCCATTGACATCACGCTGAGTTCTTCTAAAATTGAGGCTTAAAATACTGCAATATCCCAAAGGCAGTACAAATGTTTGGTCATTTTTAAAAACATTAAGACTTTATCCCTTTCTTACTTTCTTCGCTCGTTGCCAATAAAACTTCATTTGTTAACTTTTAGAAGAAAGCTAATCTCTAACTAAACTAGGTATTTGGACAGCAATTCTGAAATTGTTATGACTCTGCCTGTAGTCGAGTGCGTAACTAATTTTATTAAACAAAACTTTTTCCGAACCCGTGCAGTAGACATATGCCGCTGGCCCGAGTAGATAGAAAGATGCGAATCCTCCCCTACTAATTATCGACCGATTACCCTTACGTCCCTCCCTAACTTCTAAGGTCATACCAACACTGATTAATTATCAGCTTAAGAAATATTTCCAAAACCGAAGGAATCTTTAGAAACGGAAGTACTAATTTCGTAGCAAAAGGTTTAAATCCTTCATTGGATTAAAAATAACGTTTTAGACCGTTCAATGAAAGTAGTATTGGATGGTTTTAAGTTTGAAATCTATAAAATAAAAAAAAGTGTGCCTCAGGGTTCTGTTTTGTCTCCGACATTCTTTCTTATTCTTATTAATGATACTAAGAGGATATGTGAAATCAGTAGTCGATGCCTGATGGATTATGGACAGCCTCTTTAGCTGAGCCCTTAGAAGTACTAATGGCAACTCATTGTCTGGAATGCGAGAATAGCAACGTCAAAACGTTTAGATCTCAAAAAATGGATCTAGTTCCTGTAGAATAAATTAATTCTGTTAATACAAGAATCAGCTATTTTGGGTTATTAATTCTTCCTTTATCTTTGAATCTCAAGGTGTGTATGGAATACTAAGAGTTATGCTACAAAAACTGCAAGATATAGCAGAATCACGTAGCGAAGATATAGAGACAGTTTAAAGTAGTTCTAATTCCAAAAGCGGGCACAAGTTTTGAGCAATAATCATCAATACTTTTGTACTTAAATCACTAGTACGCATCCTGTAGCTACAAATATCAGGAGACATTAATGTCCACAAGAAGAACTCTGTCATTCCACGAATAACTTACTCATTTCGGGGTGGAGGTTTTTATTTACTGAATAATTTATATGCTTCGATGATGAATTTAAGCTTCTTCAGGTATCACAATATCTTCCAAACACGTGAGAAGAGGAACACCCTAGGTGATCTTTCGTTAATTCTATCGATCTTTCAAAGTAATGGGTGAAGGCGGTAGCTTTTGCTGATGATTTGGTTTTATTGGTCTCGGGAAAGTTTGACACCTTGATTAGCGACATCACGAAGATGGCACTTAAGGTAGTTAGCAACTGGGCCACTAGCAGCGGACAAGGTATTGATCAGAGCAATACTGAACTAATGCTCTTTACGACCAAATCAAAAATACACGCCTTCACTCTAACCCGATTGAACGGTCAAATCATGTCCTTATCTGCGAATGCGAAATATCAAGGAGTCATTCTTGATCCCGAACTAAACTGGAAATAAACATTGAAGAACGGGTTTTTGAGAGTTCGAACTACCTTTTACGGCTGTAGCAAAGTTGTAGTAAAAATCAAAGATCATATTTTGTCATATGGACCAATTGTGTGAAGGCATGCGCTTAACAAAAAATACAATATCAACAAACTTAACAAAGTTCAAGCAATATCTAGTGTTGGCTCTTCAGGCAGTGAATCGATTCTGAGCAACAGATAACTTATATGTTATTTTACCAGTTGGGCTATACATCAAATATTTTGTATCGTGCAGCACCCTAAGATTTAAAGAATAAAACTGTTGGTCTTTGGACGGAGTTGAAACCATCGGATATTTTTGCTACAAACACCGACTACTGCACCCCTGTCTTGAACATTAGCAAGGATTTTAAAGTCATCTTTCATTGAAAGGATTGGAAGGATAGAATGTTTACAAAATGCCCGTATAACTATCTTTACTGAGGGTTTTAGTTGAGTCAGAAATCTTCTCCGAGTTTCTGAATGACTCTAAGTCTTTTCAGCAACATGATTTTGATAGTGTATTTCAGAAAAGCATGCAAGAAACACCGCTATCTGCACGGACAGCCAGACCGCTGTTATGGCTATCAATTTCGGCACAACATTCTCTATATTGGTTCAACAATGTCAGGATGAAGAATACAGCCTAAACATTAACCTCCATGTCACTCTCTATGATGGAAATAAACGTGTTGAGGAATTGGCAAGGATCTGTTTTTTGTATAGCTTCCTGCAGAAAGTTTAAATATTGTTCTAGGAGATCTTAAGAGCAAAAAGGTTTTAAATTCATTTTGCCACAATCCAACAGCAGATGGTCCCTAGATCACAAGACTGAAATTTAAACTTTTGTAGGTGGTCAAGGTCACGAAATTTTCAAGCACAAATACTGCCAACTTTTACCAATGTAAGCCGCATATTAACAGAGATACGGACTGTATTATATCCACGAAGATACGCCCTATCTGCAACAAAAACCGTTTTCTTAACCTTTTATAAAGACGCAGGCATGATATAGCCAGTATCACTGCAACATGTACCGGACACTGGCCTATAGGAGCACATGCGGCTAAGTTAGGCATCTCTCAAAGTACATAAAAGTCCAACATAAAAGGTTAACTGTGGTTAACTCTGTAAATTTCCTGCCCTGGAAATTCTGGAATATAAGCTTTCTTAAGATAATTCTTTAACGATCCTGATGAACTTTCCAAAATGAAAACCTAGTGTCACAAATTTTGTCAATATGAATCCGTTCTAAATCTGTTTTTTTAATATATAGGTCTTAAAAGTAAATATATGGTATCAAAACGACAATCTGCAGAGCTAATTAAGTCGCTATTATTTACAGACTCTTAGTGAGTTTTTAGTTTATTCCAGTCTTTCAATCTTATTCAGCTAAACATCTGATGACATCTTCTATCTAAGACTGTGAATTTTGACATATTTTAGTACCTACAGATCTCAAAGGTTGTTTTTTAGTTAAGTTTGAGTACTACTACTTAATTATTTAAAATCCACTACTAATGTTCAAGACAAGTGCTAGATCATTTACAGAAATGTTAATAAATTCGTGAGTTGTTTTTCTCCCAGTAATTTTCATATAAAATCACGCTGAAAAAAAATGAATTCCAATGAAACTTAACCAACCATCCCTTTCCTTGATGCTACCATATAGACCATAATCCATACCTCCAGATAAAATCACTTATACAATATAATACAATGTTAATGGGATGTTAACATAATCAAACTGTCAACAACATCTGATTATACAAAACACACCATACCTCTCCGTTTTTGAAACACAAGTACCTAAATGAAAATCCCATACCCTATTTTTATGGTGTTTCCTTTTATAGTATAAAACTTAAGTATGTTTCCTTGGAAAATATTATCATAAAACCATAAGTTTCAAAACAAACAGAAGCAGTTTTTTTTCCAACACCCTAAGAAATTTTCATAAGACAAGAAGATATAATAAAAAAAAAAACTCCTCACTAATTTTGAATATTTTCACGAAGATGAAAACAGAGAAGAACCTTTTTACTGATGCGCTCTTCATATCTCAGGAACTACACTTAATTTATATTCAATTTGAAATGTAAAAAAAAATATATGCAAACAGAGAAAGATAAAAAATTCGTTACAGTGTTTGGCTCAACTTGAAGCCCGCTCGCTGTTCCCATTCTTTGTACCATCCAGAGCTCCTTTTTAGAGAAGTTCTGCAGAAAAACTTTTGTATAGAGATACGAAGTACGAGTAGTGTCTATACGATACGATTTTCCCGCATTACCCACGGTCATGTCATATCCTTTTCTTTTTCTTTAGAAATTTATTCATTAGCAAACAAATTTTCCGAAAATGTAAACAAAATTCACAAACACACATATATTTTGTTGAGATGTTTCTTCACCGTACACAGCTTACTGATGGATACTGAAGAACGCGAGCTAGCGAAGATGCATCCATCCACAATGTATCTACCATCGATCCACATCTCTTCTATGTACCTATACTTCTACTCCATTTAGGGGTATCTCTGGGATCTTGAATGTGAAGGCGAACATCTTATTAGACATCATTACGTATGAATTAATTTGAAATTCATCATCAGGAGAAGTGTATATGAGGCTCTAGAGTCTAGAGTATATCCATCTACCTATGGTATAACATAACTCGGTCGGGTAATGGTTGCTTGTTACTTAAAGGCGAATCTCCGGCGACATGAAGATGATTGAAGATGAATGTCAATATACGACACTCTACTCGTATAGTCTATGAGCCTTCTGTATGAATCCTCTTTATAGATAGATAGATACATTTTGTGATTCTACTGTTGTCCTTTAATATAAAATCCAATGCAGTGGCCAAGAAGAAGAAGAAATACTATACACAACACAACTCTCAATTAATTGCATCGAGAGAATCCTAGAAGGTTTGGTGAATTTCTTCAGAACTATTTATGGAAACAAATTTAAGAAACCATTTTGCAGGAAATTTGTAAAAATCTACAAAGAAATAATTGAAGTTTTTCCTCTTGAACTTAGAGTTAAGAGGGTCCTAAGCCCAATGGTAGTCAAAGATATTTTTTAAATTTTAATTTCTTGAGAAAATCGAAATAAATTCTTCCAACATTGAAGAAGAAGAAGTGACGAATTTTGACATCTTTCAAACACATGGCTAAATATAAATAAATTAGGTGGCGCAACAGTCCATTGAGAACTAAGGCCTAATGAATTAAAACCCTCAACCATTTCTGTGTGCGAGTAATGTTGTCAGGAATGGAGGGGACCTACAGTTTTTTAATCCGAACCCGAACTTAAGAAAGCAATTTTTATGACAAAAATTACTTTTGGAGAATTTGTCAATTCTCCACAAGAGGCAATACCCGTAAAAAAACCGTAGATGGCATAGAAAGGAACCCAAGACCTATGGCATGACAGTCCAACGCACTAACCATCTTGCCACGGGTACTACCAAACCCATGGCTACTTTTTAAATAAGACTCTCAAATGTATAATAATATTTTAGGGCTTCTCCATTCCACCTCTTGATCCATTGAGGGTCTCAGTCTGAGGTATTGTGTTTTTTAATCGTTTGCGGTCCCTTGCAAGCCTCCCACCTCGTCCTCAGCTGGGAAAACCAATTGCTCTTGCGTTAATAACCGCCTGGGATTTGTAGCTAAAATTTGGTATTCTTCGTCGTCTCGAAACCTGGAAGCTGGGATTCAAAGCTTTTCTTTGCTAGACCGTTTTGTCCATTCGCTTGAAGTGGTGGGGCCAATGTGATTGGCGTGGTTTACATCCACATCTTATGCCGTTCATACAAGTCACGACTAAAACTTCTCCTTCGCATTAAGGACAAAATATCCAAAATAGGATTTTTGTGTAACGTGCACTATGTCTTTGGAGAAAAGAGTTTTGAACTCATATGTTTGGCGAAACCTAAGCAGCAGCAGTGGTTTGCTGGGGTAGTTCTTAGTCGCATTTCCATAAAAGTCAAAAGAAGTTAAACTTCTTTGACGCTCTCAAAATAACTGCTTCGAACAGTGAATTTTTGTCCTAGGCGGTGGCCACTTGACACTTTATGCACATACTTTGTTGTAACGTCATTCACTTCAAGACTAACGCTTTTCGACTCCAGAACAGATCGCTTGGAGCGGCTGATGATGTCCGCATATCCAAGCAATTGTGAAGACCTGTTAAAACTTCTTTTTAAGATTTGGACTTCAAAAATCGCCCATAGACTCTCTTGGTAACTTAAATCAAATGCGGCTTAAAAGTCGATGAAAAGATGGTGGGTCTTGACTTGAAATTCGTTGATGTTTTCCAGGATTTGCATTAATGTGAATATTTGGTCGATCGTTGATCTGCTTGCCCTTAAAGTACACTGGTACGTACCGATTGTAGTGTTGGAGTAAGTTGAATAGGATCATCAAGCAGGGCAAGGAGGCGACATCAAGCAGGGATATTCCTCTGCAGTTTTTGCAAGACATAGGATGGCCTTATATATAGATAGGGAAATTAAGCTATTTGACCAGCCATCGGGCATACTGGAGCTTACACTTCACCAAGACATAGCGTCCATATTTTAAGAGTTCTGCAGACGGGCCATCGGATCTGGCAGATTAGTTTTTTCTAAGCTTGTGGGTGGCTTTCTTAATCTCTTCAAAACCAAAATTGGGATTGAGTCCTCATTAAATGGTCTTATAATTCTTTTGTCACTTCCTTCTTCTACGTGATAAACAAGTTTACAATTCCCTGTGCTTCGGTGACTGGGTGTCCTCTTTTTCTTTGGAAACCATTGCCCGTTCTATAACCAGATGCCATTTGCTCGGAGTTTTGAAAAACCGACGTGATTTTCAACTTAAATATCTTAAGAACAGAGATAAAATTCGAATCAAATGCATCTCTCCATTAAATGATAACAAATGTAGAGGGAAAAACAGAAGTTGTGGGGCTGAAAATAAATTCCGGCAAAACAAAAATGATCGCCTTTCAAAAAAATATTTAATCGCAACCGGTAGAAAATCGCAACAGAACAAGATGTCACCTGCCGCATCGGCAAAGCAAAAGCGGCGTTCGGTATGCTGTAGAAAATTTGGAGGAACTTCATCATCGTAAGATCAAAGCTACCACTGTTTCGCACAAAAGTCGAATCTGTACTTCTTTATGGGAGGACTTGTCAGGAACCTAAAGACTCTATTATACGAAGGCTTAAGTAGGAATAGATTGGACATACTCTTCAAAAAGGTGACGACTACATTCCATTGCATTGCAGGCACAAGAAGGAAGAAGAGCTTTACGACCGAGAAGCACATGGCGCAAGAGAGGCAAGGCAGAATCAGCGTCACTGGGCAAGAGTTGGTGGAAGCTAAAAAGCATCTCCAGAAACCGTACACGATGGCACGTAGGCGTGTTTCGTGGTTTCTAATAAAAAAAACAGTAGTATTTGACAACTGTCAACTTTTTTTGACCAACTTTTCGTTAAGAGCTAAGACGCTGGTGTCTATGTTGCATTGTGCTTACAGTTTTAAATTTGCGTGTTTTCAATATTTTGACAGCTTAATCTACGGCTCCAACTCCTTACAAACGTCAGTTACTGTATACGTCAACATTTATCAATCTTTTAAGCTTGTGAAATTCTCATCGCCTAAACATAAATTCCCAAATTCATCAACGTCGTTGTCACTAATATCTTCGTTGGTTAAGATTTAGATTAAGATAGCTACAAAATAAGCAACCAACCCACATCATAGAAACAAAATGGAATATTTGTATTTGGATGCACTGCTGCTTGCTGATGATGCTACCAATGTTGACGCGTCCAGGTTCTTCTTTAGAACCATCGTAGGTATATAGAGTCTCCAAGCCAACAATCTTAAACCATCAACAAAATCTAACCAGAACTTGAACATCTAACAATATAGAATCATTAAAGTCAAAATGGGAAGACACAAAACAACATAAGAAACTCAAGCAGAGAAGGTGAAGGTGGAATTTTGACCTGGTCTTGAAGGAACAGAGATCTGCTGCAGTATATGTAGGCAGGGGCCTAATAAGAAAAACAAACAAGGATAATATAATTTTGAAAGGTACTAGGTACTTGAAAATAAACCATCTTCGAACATCGGTTAAGGGTTTGATATGCAAAGATGAAGAAGATGAGTCTTAGCATATAGAATGGTTGAGGAATGATGGAAATTAATGCTCTTGGTCGCCTTCATCAAGTTCATCATAATCAGCACGAACAGCAGAAGCAAGCTGCTCCTTCTGGTGCGTGGTGCTATTTCCTTCTTCTTCGGTCTTCAGTTGTCGGTCCTCATCGATGAACATTACCAGTAATCATGCGAAACAAAATTGCTTAAGTAAAGCCATAAGAAGCGATGCCTTGAAGAGCCGCACATTACACACACACTAGAAATTGAAGTGGAAGACTCTTTAACTTCTGCCTCCCAAGGACTGGATGGCGCTGCCCGACGACGTTTGTCTGCACTCCTCTCAACAAATAAAAGGGTTCTTCCTACAATATATTGAAGATATGTTTTGAAAAGACTAAAGGAAGATTCTCATTCGATGTGAACAAATTTCATCCTGTGTGTTCAGGTTCAGCTTCAGCTCCATCTTCAGCTTCAGCTTCAAATTGTAAGATCTGATTAGTAATTTGCATCAATGATGAGACTTCGATGGGCTTTCGATTGGCTTTTTGATGGGTCTCTTATATATTGAAGGCTATATGAGGTTAAGCATACCCTTTATATATATATAATAATGAAGATGCTAAAGCAAACAGAAATTACTGAACAAAGATTCAATCCCATTGACCCTGTCCTGTGGTTGAGTATATCAATATCTTTATATTCTCAAACCCAGAAATGTGTGCTGCAAAAACCTTTCCCATGATGGATTCTATACTCGTACTTGTAATATTGATTTTGATAATAATTATAATAATAGAGTACGTGCAGAGTTATAAACAAATTAGCGCTGCTCATGATTAATGGTTTGAGATATATTATTGGTACTGGATATACAAAGTTCTTGTTTTGGTTTCTATAGAAATTTGTATAATCTTTCAGTAAAGATTTCAGAAGAAGAAGAAAAACGTCGATGGAAAAAGTTGTTTTGTTTGGTCTTTAAGAGATTATCAGAAGATTGAGATGATGATGATGAAAATGAAGAAATCATGAAGATAAGTGAGTCTGGTTAGTGAGCCTTTGGGTTATGTAATTATTATTTGGTTTTAATTTTAATGGTAAAGTGAAGACAGGGCCATGAATGCGAACCTATATACTCGAAGAAGCTTGTTAATCTTATTGTGTAAAAATTGACTTACACAACAATGTATGAGGCGTTATTAGTGAAACTTTCTGAATATTTCGGTATCTTGAGGTCAACAAACGTTGCTTATTGTAGAGAAACAAAAGTAATGTATCTTTTCAAAAGCCTTAAACTTGACGTTGGAATTACTAGAAAGTTGTTTAAATATTCTAAGCAATTCCAATGGCCTCTACGTTTTATCAAAGACAACGTTTTTCTATACAACTGAACTTGAAAACCTGGAGCTTAGCTTCTAAGAACTTGGAGAGTCCATGGTAGCCAATTTTTTTGTAGACGAAAGTGTGGCAGGGCATGTTTACCAAGCGCTGCAAAGATGGCTTAGGCAAAGCATTAAGATGTGCAACTAGATAATGTCTCCACGCGTTCAGACTTAAAAATGGTTATAATTATTTTCTAAAGGAGGCCAAGGCCACAACCTGTTTGTTGCGCCGATAATTGTGAGTGCAAATATTTATCGTCTTTCAACAAACACTCTTTAAGTTCTGGCTCAAAAGTTCCCAAACATTACATACTTTTAAAAACCAAATTGTCGGTAAGGTAGTTCGTAAATGAAAGTTTATTTAAGCATAAATTAGGTTAAATTTGACACATGGCATCGATAATGTGGTCTTTGATAGCCGCAGGAATTTACGGCTTAACTGCATAAACCTGCGACTTAAAAAAGTCACACCAGAAAAAGTCTAAAAAGGTCATATCACACTTTCGGTGTTGGAAACCACTCGTGTATTTTGAGATATGTGGCACGTAGCGCCATCCTATTGAAACCATGTGTTTTCGGTGTCCATATAGTCCAATTTAGGTTCCAAGAAGTTGGTGATCATCGACATTATGCGATTGTCATGACCTGACCTGGCCAAATCATTTTGAAAGAAGTACGCACCGATTACGTTGTAACCTTCAAATCAACCTCTTGAATCTTGCGTGGGTTGGTGTTGTCTCAAATCCATCAATTTTGCTTATTTCCGAAAATGGGCCTTATCACCACACTCGATTTTCGACCATAATTTGAATCAACTTCCAACTACTCCAAAATATCATTAGATCTTGAATATCGATAACGTAGGAGTATCACAATGGACCATTAAGGTCTACGTGTGTCAATGACATCTGGACAGCCACTCCAACCTAACCTAACCTAAGGCCTAGTGACTTACAGCTTTCAACCATTTCTGTGTTCAAGTACTGTTGTCAGGGATGGAGGGGACCTACAGTTTTAAACCGAATCCAAACGTATAATTTGAAAAAGCACTTTTCATGACAAGAATTTCTCTTGGAGTATCTGTCAATTTCTCGCAAGAGGTAAAAAATTCTTTGGATGTCATAGGCAGTGATCGAACCCAAGACTTTTGGCATGACAGTCCAGCGCACTAACTATCATGCCACGGGTACTACGCGCGCATCGTTGCCACTAGAAAAAAAATAAAACAATTTTATAACAAAGTTTTATCATTTACACGTGTTCTTCAACGCTCTAACTTGTCATAATGATTTGTCTTTAGTGACTGATTAAACAAATAATATATTGACAGAAAAAAAACAATATGGTCACCACGAGCTGTCAAAATCAACACGTCTCTTTTCGAAAACCCTTAAGCATCGGATATATAGACGTAATTGAATAGCATTCAAAGAAGATTCAGTGCCACTGGCAAAATAATTCTAAGATAGTTTTGACGCCAATGATATACATTCCTAATTAGCTGCCGTCAAAAAATGACTTAATTATCACGAAGAATTTTAGGGGAATGCAAATGTTAAGGTTTACTGTCTGACATAGCATTTGTCACTTAACCACTTTATTATAGAGAATTTAACCTGGAATTTGTTAACTTATTCATAACCTGAGAAAACAGTGTGTCAATAATTGACATATTTTTAAGTATTTGGAAGATAACTAACGTCATTGAATACAAGTCTTCAATATAGAATTATTTAAAAACTGTCTGAGGTCCTAAAGATCAAACAAAAACTAAACTATTTGCATTGCCTACACTTTGAAATGTTTCCTAAATGACAGTAGTGACACATCAGACGTCATTTAAATACAATTTACTTTCGCATATGTCATTTATACGAAAACATTTACCAAATTTGTTCTAAAGTTAAGTCAATAACTATTTAAGATATGAGATTTCTGTAAAAAGAATATAGCTGAAGATGGACGTCACTTTTGTAAGGATAGATTATAAGGAGGCGTCACTAAATCTTGTTGAGAAAATGTTGGTTTTACCGTCAGATATTTATTAAAAGAAATAATTATTTGATAACAGAAATAATTAAGTATATATTCAAGAGAATGACGTATTAAACGTCACTAAATTAAATTCTGAGATATTTAGGATGTCACTTTATTTTAGATAAATATGTAACATCATTTACTTAAACTCAGCAGATTTATATGGAAAACAAAACTTTGCATAAATCGAATGACAGCTGTCAAAAAAAAACCAACTGTCAAAAAGGTATTGCCAGATTGAATGCCAGACCTCTAAAAAAAACACACGTTTCATGTTCTTAAACTGAAAACATGACGCATCTATAACTTTAATTTTTAACTCGAAAAACTTTAAATTAATTTTGCCTAAAACTGATTTTTTTCTTGACATTTTATTTCTTTTCTTTGAAATTAACCCCAAACGTAAACTGATAATATCGCATTCACTTAAAATTATGCTGATTCACTTTTATTTGCATTCCGAATAAACGAATGCCCAAGGATCATTAATCAGCATCGAACAAAATTCACAGCGTGACAAACACGGTTGCTCTCCCAGCATGCGATGTATGCTTGCCTTAAGTTAAGGTACACATGACATGTGTACACACTACAAGAAAGAATGATGTAGGGATGCCATAAACCTTATTTTTGTTTTGAAAAAAACTACAGATATTTTGATTTTAGTGAGATAAAAATATAACAAAATTTCGAAAATCAAAAAATAAATACTTCTCAAGACTCAACCACATCCAATACTTCATCATTATTGCAATTTTATAAAAATCGTAATCACTTAACTCACAATAAAAGAACGAAACACAACAACACAAAATTGAATCGAATGGCCATTACACCATGGGATGAGGCTACGGGTATTTGTTTTTCTTGGAACATTTAGTCTCCTCCGAATCTTGATTTGAAGACTGAAGAGTCCCAAAACGAACAGATAAAGCGAAGAAGCAGGAGGAGAAGAAGAACTAAAATAAACAATAAACCTTCCATGGCACTTGGTCATTTCTCATAAAATCACCTGGCGATGGTACTGGGTGTCCCCCTTTTCACCTGGGTTTGTTATTCAACTTCAAGAACATACCTTTCTATCCATACCTAACCTACCTACCTATACCTTGCGAAGATGAGGGTTCTTCGACTTTATGGTCGTCGGCTGGTCGGTTGGTCGTCCTATAACAAAAACCAACATCATTGAATTCCTTTTCCATCATGCAGAGCTGCTTAATCACACGACACGTTGTCCCATCCGTCGCGTCCGTTTGTTTTCTTCGTTCGGCGTTCGGCGTTCGTCGTAATTTGTTGGTGTTTCCCCCCGGATTTACTTTCGGCTTGTGAAGTTCTCTTAACCATTTAGCAATAAAAGTGTACAAGTTAGGTTCCCGACTGTTTGTCTGGGCAGAGGCAGATGATGACCGACTGTTGACGACCAACGATGACGATGCAGACCGGACACAAAACAAAATCCACTTCCATACATAACAATAATCTTGGCTCGTTAACCATCTCGGGTTTGCCACTCAAGTTGTTTTGACTCCTCGACCACTCCCCACAGTCGTACATGATGGAAAGATGGGGCTCCATGGATATGTTCGATATACGCAGCGTTGGACCGTGTGTGTTTTTCAAAATACCCCATACGCATTGGTTATCAATTATCGCGCACACTGCAGTCAGTTCCCTAGGAAGAAGAAGCACCATCAAGCGCGAACCAGGCTATTCTGCGGATGCGGATGGATCTCCTGCTGATACTGATGGCTGGAACATAATTAAAAATTGATGGTGGTGCAAAGTAGCAATATGTGTGCGAGAGTTTAGAATGAAAGCCTTGGCTTTAAAAACAACATCAGAGATATTTATCTCAAGACCGATACACAGCGGCACCGTGCTGGGATGATCGTTCATGTGACCATAAGAGTGGATGGTAAGAAAACACATAGGATATGGTCATGTTGCGGATTGTGTCTGAGTCTGGACACTGGACACCAGGACACACGTGTGTTTTAAATAATTTTTCATGAGGCAGTTAAATTATTTGTTTCTCAAGAAATATAAAAACTAACATGAGTCAAAAGTTATACCTACAGGAGGAACAAGAGTCAACTGAAGCTTAAAATAAGCCAAAAAGAAAAATACTGGAGAAATAATTTGTTCCATCAAGTGCAGGGCTTAAGACATTCAAAATAAAAATAAATAAGGTAGCGCTACAGTTCATTTGAAACGAGAGTCTAGTGACTTACAACTCTCAACCATTCATGTGAGCGAGTAATATTGTCAGGACTGAAGGAGACCTACAGTTTTCAGCCGAAACCAAACGGCTAATTTAAGAAAGCACCTTTCATGACAAGAATTACTCTTGGAGGTTTCTCAATTCTTCGCAAAAGCCAGAAGCCGTGAAAAACTTCTTAGATGGCACAGGCAGGGATTGAACTTAAGACCTCTGGCATGACAGTCATACGCACCAACCATCATGCCACGTGTAATACTAATTGGAATACAAGCTTTCTTAGAACTCCTCGTATTTTGAAATAACTAGATAAGGGAAATAGAAAAATTATAAGTGACAGTACGGGCGTCACTTTTTACGAACGAAACTTTCATGGATTTTTGACAAATTTTATTATCAAATTGGGTGTTCTGTTAAGAAAATTTAGTCCCGCTTCTTCCATTTCATGGTCAGTTAAAACGACCTACTCATGGAGCTTTTCGGGCTATTATGAGTAAATTTAGCTTCAAAATTACATTAAAATTACGAACAGGTTTACGTAGAAGGCGAACTGACGAAAATATAGCAGCTGTATCAACCAGTGTAAGAAATTACCGTGACTTATCGATTCGGGGTCGTTCGTAGAACATTTTGCGGAAGGAATGAGGTGTGTTGTGTAACCTTTCAATATATTGCTATGGTACGAAACTTGATGCCGAACGACCCTTTATAACTATGAATTTTTTGTGAAAGGGCTTTTGAAAAGTTGGCTGAAGATCCACTTTTTTTTGCAGAATAATAGTGTTTAGCGACAAATCTTATTTCCGTAAGAGATGCCGCCTCTGAAGTGCTAGGTTTCACAAGGCCACCACAGCTAAACGCCCAAGGGTATGCCCGATACATAAGAAAGGAGATCCTCTAAATTCCGCCAACTACAGAGGCATCAGTCTTCTTAACATTGCGTATAAGATCCTCTCTGCCGTATTATGTGAACGTCTGAAGCCATTCGTCAACAACCTGATTGGTCCTTATAAGTGTGGCTTCAGACCAGGAAAGTCCACTATCGACCAAATATTCACACTACGGCAGATCTTGGAAAAAACCCAGGAGCTTCAAATCGATACCCACCATCTCTTTACCGATTTTAAAGCCGCGTATGACAGCATCTATAGGGAACAGCTCTACAGAGCAATGTCTAGTTTTGACATCCCTGTCAAACGTATCCGTTTGTGCGGAATGACGATGGAGAATGCACGCTGCTCTATCAAGGTCGGAAAAGATCTTACCGATGCATTTGATGTCAAAAAAGGTTTTAGACACTGCACTGTCATGCGACTTCTTCAACATCGTTCTGGAAAGAATTGTGTAAAACTCAACTGTCAACACTAGAGGCACAATCTTCCAAAGGTCCATCCAATTACTCGGATACGCAGATGATATTGACATAATTGGAAGATCAAAGCGTGATGTAAGTGGAGCGTTTTTCAGCATTGCGACGGAAGCGAAGAAGATGGGTTTAGTGGTCAATGAGGTAAGACCAAGTTTATGCTGTCATCAAAGAAGGACACTGAACAACGACGTCTAGGACAAAACAGCACCATGGACAGCTATAACTTTGAGGTAGTTAAGGACTTTGTCTACTTAGGCACTCTTGCAAAGCGCTGCTTGTTTGGACTTAGAAGGCAATTGAGAAGTAAAGTCCTCTCTCGAGCATCTAAAATCACAAAATCATTTATGGCGCTGAGGCCTGGACCCTGTCAAAGAAAGATGAGAGCGTCTTAGGATGCTTTGAGAGAAAAATTCGGGTGATTTTCGGTCCCCTATGCATAGATGAAGAATGGAGGAGAAGATATAACGACGAACTGTACGGGCTGTACAACGACACTGACCTAGTTAGCAGAATTAAAGTCCAACGGCTTCCATGGCTTGGTCATGTAGAGCGGATAGACATCAACGCTCCAGCCCGGAAGGTCTTCGAATCCAATCCCGAAGGACGGCGCAGTAGAGGAAGACCGCGACTCAGGTGGCGCACCCAGGTGGGAAAGAACCTCAACCAACATGCGAAACTGGAGACAGCTAGCTAGGGACCGAGCTGCCTGGAGACGCATGTTGGTTCAGGCCCAGGTCCTTCCCGGACTGTAGCGCCACCTTAAGTAAATAAGTTAGTAAGATGCGTATCGCAATGTCCCTTAGAATGGTAAGCGCTACCGTGCGATAATAGAAAACTCCTTTGCACAAAATGAAAGAGCTTGACTTGCATGACATTTGGTTTCAACAAGAAGGTAACAAAGGATCAATTGAATTGAGCGAGTTCGATGAGCGATTTCAATTGTTCACTTAGAGGGGCTAAGTTAAGCTTTACAACTATTGGGATAAGCTTGCTTTGATTGACGCTTGGAAGCTAGTATTTATTTGTGAGCAAGAAAGCAGTATTTTTTAATAACCTTTATAGGTCTAAGTCAATGTAATCGTAGGATAGAAAAATCTACTGTCAATTAGAAACATCAATCGAGGGCCACATTTTCATCGATTTCTGCCAGTAAAAAAGTTCGTGCGTGCTTTCCCTTTTTTGGAATAACGTAATTAAAATAAAAACATGATAAATAGCGAAACTGTCTGTTTAAAACAAGAGTCTAGTGACTTACAACTTTCAACCATGTGTGCGAGTAACATTGTCAGGAATGGAGTGGATCAACAGTTTTTAGCAGAATTCGAACGGCTTATTTGAGAAAACACTTCTCAGAACAAGAATTACTCTTTGAGGATTTGTCAATTTTTTGCTATAGGAAGCACACCGTCAAACGGCACAGGCAAAGTATGAACCCAAGACTTTTGGCATGACAGACCCACCACTACTCAGTACGCATCACGCTATAGGTACTTGCCTTTACATGAGATGAACTGTCAAAAATTACGGTGTTACGATTATGATGTTTTTTGGACATGGCAAGTTTCTAATACCGCCACCCATTTCTGGGGTCGTTTATTCAAACTTGTCGGTCAAATAGCATTTGTTACTCGAAAATAATTGACTTTTAAGGACTTGACAACTTGATTAATCGGAGAATGTACGCTGCTTTTTCTTGAACCGGTATCCTAACGCAAAATGCAATATAATTTGCTTTGAGCAATGCAGAATTCTTCTGATTCCTGAAGTGCATCGATATTTTTAATTGTTCAACAACGAATATGTAGACTCATGCCTATTCACTAGAACGAGCACGAGGACCGAAAATTGAATTTCAAACTATTGAAACTTTCGATACTGACTCCGAATTTCGGTGGAAAGTTTTTAAAATTTGCAGATGTTGCTCATTCGTAAAAAATGTTGAGTTTACTGAATAAATTGACAATGACAGTTCGATTATTAGTGAAAGGGTGCGTTCACAAATTAAATCCATAGTGTTCAAGTTCTTATTTATAGGGATTTGACAACAAAAACACAAAAGAGAAAGTTCTCATATTAGTCGTTTAAAATCAGACATGATGCGATTTTTTAATTTCTTCCATCCAAAAAATATAACGTTAGGGTTGAAATTCTTTAAGACCTAGTTTTAGAGACAAATCTTTTACATCCACAAATCGACCCTGAAAGTGTTGAGCAATAAATCGAACATCCAAAAACGTAAATACCTTTTCATGGAAGCAGTGATATAGAATCTACTCTATACTCCAATTTATCCACCCTTTTACAAAAGTCTCGATTTACCACAGACAGCCTGGCGACTTAACTCTTAAAAGGATTAAATCTTCATCCTTTTATTCTCTCTCTATCTCATTCCACATCCATATTGTCATTCCTCAGTTACTTATACATAGAAATGTGCATTCCATCCTCAACCATCATTTACTTACAAAAAAAATAAATATCCAATTACATTTTAATCGAGTCACTTTTCTAGCCAATGAATTTCTATATCTTTGAAAAAAAAGAGAAAAAAGAATAAAAATAAGAACATTAGAAGAAGAGGCAAGACCAAACAACAGCAACAACGTCAAAAAAAAAAACAGAATATGGAATTGAAAAATATCTACAAACTATCACCGCACACGCAATCCTTAATTGAATTAGAAGTTAAACAAGAAAAAGAAGAAAAACATCTACAGCGACAGCAGCAAGAAGATAGAAGAACACACACGTCACAAAGATACACACTACATACACATGACACATCGATTAATCATTTTGCAAATTGTTTGCCATATCCTCATATTGACACTTGATACACCATAGAGAGTGACTGACAGACAGAATTGGAAAGAAAGAAAACAGAAAAAAAAACAAGGAGCAAGAGAAAAAAAAAGTAAACCTGTTCAGTTGAGGAACGACAAATGCTATTAAAGCTCCCTCCACACTACCACCCCAAACACATCGGGTTTATGACTTTTCAATACGTAATGATTGTAGGTTTACACCATGCCACACATCACTACCTCTAGTCTATACCACCACTTCAGGAGCAGTGACTGGGTGTCAAGGAATCAATTAAACTACATTGTCCATATCAGAAGAAGGGAAAGAACGACTGCGATAATGCGAGTAAAACAAGGAAAAAAAACACATCGAACTTAAACTTCAACAATGCAAAGTGATACCAAACTAGTAGAATTTAAGAAGCCATACAATACGATACTGTGTCCCTCTCTCATACCTCAAAATGAGCTTCAACAGACATCATCATCATTTGCTTATCATAAATTAACCTTGCCAACGAAACCAGGCAGGCAGTCCATCATGTAACGACAGCAACTACTGTCATCTGAGCTTCTGTCAAAGTGTCAAATGACATTATTATGGATTTTTGTCCAACCCTCTCTTAAAGAATTTATGTATATCTTTGCTTGATGTGGAGTGAAGTAAACTTGTCTGCTAAACCATCATCAGTATGACAAACAAGAGACGGGGAAGGATTATAAAAATTATTACAATCATTCAGCAGGAGTTCTGAGGAGCTCATAAAAATGCCCATCACATCAGCAGCGCCCTCTACCTCGGGGAATATTTTAGAATATCAAATAGTCAGTTAGTGTGGAGTAAATGAAACAGATAACACTTAACTTCCATAAATGACAGGAAGTGAGTGTCAACATTCTACTGACTGATATTCTGATTGCTATCAACATCAGCGCCCTCTATATATGTTGGATGTTGGTGTGTTACCACCACAAGTCATCTAAATGGAAACTGGATCCTCTGTACGAGTTGGAGGGTGTGTATGAAATTAAACTAACAAACATCACTGCCCCTATTCGCTTCGGTAATGACAGGATATAAGCGAATTTCAACGGAATTTACTTCTTGATCATCAACAGACTACAGAGCACACACCCAGCGCCCTCTATGCCGCGAAAAAGAGAATTTCCATTTGAAATTCACTCGCACTAATTGCAACGACGACGACAAACCAAGAAGTAAAGAACCCTTTTTGCATGTGTTCTTATGTACACTTCCGGGAAATAAATGTTTGTCATTATGGGCTGTATGCCGACGAGCGACGAAGCCAAGGCTTCTCCTGAGGTCGTGCTAATGAGGAAACATTACTGGTAAGGAAAACCAGACCAGAGTAGCCTTGAATACGAGTTTGTAAAGTCTCACCTTGGTGATATAGTGTTTTGACGTCGCGAGCCACAAATTGTAGGGCGCCAGCCATAGGATACTCATGACCAAGCCAACTTTGCCTTAATGTAAAAGGGAAAGATGCAAAATGGTTAAATTATGCACATAACACCTTTTTCCTTTTGCAAGCTTTAACTTCTTCCAAACCACACACACTATCTCCCTTGACTTCGGCTGCTTTCGAAAAGCCTCCTTTATTCACCCCAATGGCAACTTCAACGTACACACAAATTTGGGACAGAAGAGACGCTAAATAGTTGTCAACGCGAGCGTCATTAAGATAAGGAATTCTCGCAGTATATTTCCCAGTTCCCAAGATACACAAACCAGTGAAAAAAGTGTTAAAGGAGTTCAAAACCTGCGAAGGTAAACAAAAACACATCTTACCTTCATTAAAGCTCTATGTGTGGTAATTTTGTGAGAATATATGAGTCTACAAAAGGTTGACCAGGGATGAACATTAATTACAATGAATATATGATGAGTGTTTTGGGCAAACTTAAGGTGTTTGTGTGTTTTTGTTATACGAGTATGCCTCAAGTCAGAAACCAGGATCTAACTTCAGCTTTAGCTTTAGTTTTGGGGATACATTTTTACCTTTATAAAGAATAACTTTTTCATTTGGTAATAAAATCTGGTTTAATGAAGTCATTTTGGCCGGATGAATGGATGTAATGGAATGTCTTTGGTTTAATTAAATTAATTTTTAATTTCACTACAGGCGACAAGTGGTAGAGTGATTGATGATATGCTGTCCTGGTTTCTTGGGGCATTTAACTTTTTCCCAATGAAATTCGAAGGGGTTTTTCTGTTTACCTATATTATGCTTATGGTCCCCGGCATCCTCGACGTCGTTGTCGGTCTTTTGTGAAACGTTAGAAAGGGATGTGGTTATTTGTGCAAAATAAGTTATATATCTTAATAAGAAAAAGGATGTGTAAACATATAGTATTCGGGCTTTGGAGAATGTCCTGATATGGTGTTAATAAACAATACGTTAACCAACAACAACAACAGATTCTTGAGGTACTATAATTTAATTTCACAGGAGTTCGCACAGAGGAAGAATTCCGCAATCTCTTCAATCTGTGGAATTTACACATCTAATGAACCCTTATAGTGTAAAAGAACCTTAATTAATCACATTCTAAAGGGTGGCCCAAAATTTGAATTCGACGCTGCCGTGAAGTGTAGACAACCTTGCAGATATTTGACAGCTGTCATCACCAAAGGGTTAGTTACAGTAAAAGATTACATGATAAAACAACACTTTTTCATTTTTGAACAGAATACTTCAAATGCAAGTAGAAAGTTATTTGGAGTAAAGCTCTGTTTTGACATATCAATTACAACTGTCAAATTACACACTTTTTTAACACTCAATACAAAATTATTGCACACAAAATTGTAGCAAATTCTAATCACATTCTAACTTCCTGTACAGAATTGTAATTATCTTAACTCGAAATAATCTCTATTAGATATTTGACTTATCTACTCGTAAGATGTGATGCAAGCTGTCAAAAGTTGACAATTAGATAAAAAGTAGTGTGATTACTTGACTTTTAAAGCGCGAAGTTTTGTTGTTAAAAACAAAATTTGGCGGTGTTCACATTGGTCTTTTTCGAGGCGTCTCATTCTTGACGTTTCATCATTTTATTAAGTTCCCACTTGTTGGTTAGAAATTGACAGAAAACTATGGCAGACATTTTTTACTTAATTTTGTAAAAGCAACGAGATGAAATGATAGATTTTTTGACGTTTCATAATTTTATTTCGATCTCACTTGTTGGTTTTGATTTGACAGAAAAGTATGGCCGACATTTTGCATTTAAAGCAAGAAGATGATATGATGGAAATGTCAAAAATCTTGTTTATAGTAACTTTTAAAAAATTCTTAACAGATTGTTTTTAATACCAATATCTGTCAGAATTATTTATTTCAAAGTAACAGCAAATATACATATGCTTGGTAAATTATGCATTTCCTTAAGAAATGTCAATAAAATCCCGTTTACCTGTTATTATTTTTCACATTTAAGTTGGCAGTTGTCTATAATTGCTTTTAGCTGTCACTCATTGAAAGCTGTCTCGAAATTTGACTTACCTGAAAAGAAAAAGAAAATAATTTTAAATTTGTTTGTCAATAATATTTTTTTTAAACACATTTATTTAAAAAGGTAAGAAATAGTTTGAGTTTGTCAAACTTTTTTATTAGCAGTGATATTTAAACAAACAAAACTTTTGACGTTTGAGTTTGACATTTTAAACCAATGTTAACATTAAACTCATTTTGATGCCTAATCATTCTGTCTCACTAACATTTCATGGGTGATAAGAGAAATACGAAAATGAGGTGAAATTATGTCACGTCAAAATTTGATTACAATCTTTGACGCTGACAGCCCTTTTTATGTGGATTATTTTGACGTACCAGTCTCATGATTTTTCAATTCCATATGAAAAACATTTTTAAATTGAAACAAGCAATAAATTTGATTAGGAAGAAATATTAAAATAAAATATAGTTCCAAAGCAGAAATTGTGTACTCACCACGATGATGTGAATACATCTTAGTTTTTAGAAGAGTTTGACATTTTGTCTGCTATTTTGTTTTTGGCAACAAACGTCAAACTTTAAACTAAAACAAATTACTGAAATTAAGTCAAAATCATTCCTTTTAAGAAAATGGGTACATATTTTAACACGAAGAACAAATGTCACATTGTATTCACCACAATTGTGTGGTGAATACAATGTGACGTGGTTTTTTAATTTTGACGTTTTTGTGGAAACATATCATTTACACATAAATGAATGTAAGCAAGTGATTATTATTTCAATAAAATATTTTAAGATTGAATTAACGTCACGCGACTTATTTTGACGTCTTATCATCCAGTCATAGCAGCCTTCAACTGATTTTAATTTAAAAAAAAAACTCTTAGTTTCACTGTCATTTTCATTCCATAAAGTATGAAAATTATGAAAAGTCAAATTGCTAACATGATGAAAGTGCCATAAGACAGATAAGTTTTGACAAGTCAGTTTGTGTCAAAAGTGTCAGACATTTATGTCAAATGAAACTTTATCGTTTATCTATTAGAATGAGCTTAAATGAGGTACCTACCTAAATATTTGCATTTTCAAACAATAAACGTCATCTACGAATTTTTAAAAATGAACTAATTTAAAAACCGTCACATCATCTCTTAAAACAACCACTTTTAAGTCAAGGTAATGTGTTATAATCTTTAAATCTTAAATTACATCTTGTGAATCCTTTTCTACTCGTACCTTTTTAAGACAGTCAAAAAATAAAAAACACCTCCATGATGGGTGTTATTTTTTGTTCCCTTTAACAACCACTTAAGGCTGAAAGTCTGAAAAATGTATGCCGACATGTCATCCAACCAAACCACCCACCTATATTACCATCCAACCAACCAACCAAGAAAACGAACAAACAAAAAAAACTCTTTCCCACTTTAAAGAAATTCCAGCACGAATCCGACCTGGTTCACGGAAACCTTGTTTCCAGAGACACACTCGTGAATTCATGTGACTATGGGAGTTTATACCTGCATCTTTTTTGCAGAACTTCTAATCCACCGCGTGTGACTTTCCTTACACATATCTATGTAGGTGCTTATATAGCTTCTCTCTCTCTTTGGGTGAAAGGCATTCAAGGTGCACGACCTGGGCACGAGTGGCACTATAATACTATCCAAGTATCACGCTCCATAGATATGTATTCCTTCGTCTTAAAGTGTTGCACTTTAGATTCTACATAGTTTGGAAAAATCTTATCGGAAAACCAGCTTAGCTCATATTGCATGTCAAAATCGCGCATAATAGTTAGCTTGGTTAAAGCTTTATACCTATACTTGCCTACCTATGGCTAGCCCAAATCATATGGCATGTTCGAGTTTTTGGGACACTATGCACAACCTCTGTGTGTGGCAATTTCGTGAGAGAACAAGGGTTGAATATAAATCTTTCAACTCAACTGCACCGGCTGCTGCATTTGCTGCTGCTGTTGGCTTCAGCCTGCAGAAACTCAGAAACTGATGGCCGTGGTTGTGGTTGCATTGACTGAACTGGTTTTCGCACGTGGCATTTGGATTTTAAAAATTTATTATTCCACGAGCTCCTTGCGGGATCAAGATTGTGTGTCCAATTAGCAGATTTCTCTATACATGTGTTCCACATTAGGGTGACACAAAACATAACGCTATAGAGCTATAACCTCTACGCACGACGACGACGAACGGACGGATGTTTGCCAATGGCAGGAGACAAAGTCTTGGCAACCTAACTCTTAGTCTTAGGTAGCTGTCTTTCAGACTAAGTCGAATGTCTACATAATTCCTTCAAACGAGAGTGGCGGTTGTCCAAGTCCAATTCGAAAAAACACAAACGTGTTCCTCTGGGGAATTGTTGGAACTGGGAGCTGGGGATTTCTGCAATACCGTCTCACCAGCCGCCGCCGATAGACCTGTCCAGTTGAGTAGTAGTATAACTGCTTAGATACTAGGTCCAGCTGTATGGTACTATACTTGGTGTCAGACTCTGCACCGTTAAGTCAAGAAATATAGAAAAAATATAAATACAACTTGTTTAGAAATGCTGCTGTTGGACTTTGAAGTGCAACATGTGCTTCATGCGTAGTTTCGCTTTGGACTTTTTGTTGCACGCACTTCTTATAGTTAAGAAGTGCGGGCGCGGGAATAATATAACTGAACTTATTTAAAGACTAAAAATTCCTTGAGTCCTTTTTAGGCCATCAATTGTTTACTTTGTATATTAATTTTTAAAAAAGAACCCGCTACAAGATTGTGGAGAGCTTAACTATCTGGAGCTTTTGTTTTACTTAAAGGCAGACGATATTAAAGTTTATATTATAATAGATGATTTTGTTGATATTTTATTTTTAACATTGATTTCGACAGCTTTTGGCTTCAGCCTTCACGTTCGTGGTTTGTGTCACTGTCAAACATCCTCAGCTTGGTCTATAAATGTGAATCGTGTTACAAAGGAACAATGATGTCAAATTTTTGCATTTTTTCATCAATACGCTTGCTTGACTTGCAACTCTCAACCATTCCCATGTGTGAGTTATGTTGTCAAGTTTGGAGTAAGTCCTTACAGTTTTGAGTCGAATAACAACGAATAATTTGACCACCACGCCTACCTTAAACCTATTGGATAATTTGTTAAAAGTTAATTTTTGGTATAAGTACAGTTCGAAGATCCAACGAAAAAACACGAGCCTCCAAATTCATCATCGCTAGACCTAAGGATCCCACGACCTCAACAATTCAGGGACCACCTATCTCAGGAAATGAGAACAATCAGCAGCACAGTACATGCCAACATCGAACACCTTCGGAATGCTGGGAAAAATGTTTTAATTTCAGGTGCTGACAGAATAATTGGTCAGAAAGAAGGAAGCAACATCACCTGGCTTTAAGAGGAATCATGGGCAAGGATCAACGAACGCCAAAAGTTAAGTGTACAAATAACTGCTGCACAAGGGGAAATAAGAAGTGAGCTGGAATCCTCGTACCACATGAAAAATAGAGAGGTGCACAGCACTATGAGTCGTGACAAGCGTAACTACACCAGTGCATTGAAGCGAGAAGTAGAAGATGGTGCAAATAGGTGCTACAGCAGGAGCGTTTACAGAATAACCAAGGAACTGACCGGTGCACACAGCTCAAAGCAACACCTGGTTAAAGAAGTAGACGGTACTTTGCTAAGTTCAGTGGATGAACAAGTTAGAAGGTGGAAAGAACACTTTTCATCGGTTTTAAACTAAGTGTCTGTAGGCTTCTGAAGCGTCCGAACAAATTTATCCCCGAATTCGCACCAGATGAGTTCGTTACTGCAATAAAAGCACAACAAATCGGTTCGACTTGATGGAATTCCCTCTGAGCAATTACAAGCAGCGCCAACTTTATCAAGCTAACTGCTTCATCCACCATCAAAAAACCTGGACCACCGAAAGCTTTCCCGATGAGTGGAAGAAAGGAATGATAACCAAGCTCCGAAAAAAAGGAGACTGAATCTTCCTGTATTGATCCTATCAATTATTGAGCAGTGCGTTGAATATCGAACACCACTACACCTGCTGTTCATCTACTTCGAAAAGGCCTTTGATAGAGTCTACAAGGAGTACATCTTATTAGCTTTGCAGAGGAGAGGCATTCCAGATAAACTAATTGCTATTATAAGGGCAACATATGATTGATCGAAGTATCCCGTTCTGCACGATGCGATGGTAGGTTGTCAGATTAATTTGAAATCCGGAGTGTAGTCAGGCAGGGCTGTATTCTGTCGCCAATATTGTTTTTGTTGGTGATAAGTGATATATTGCCCGCAGCTTTGTCAGGTAGTGGAGGGGCTTTGACATCCTATTTAAAGCACTTGGATTACGCGGACGATCTGTGCTTACTCTCTCATAGGATCATGGATCTCCATCAAATGACAACAAGTGTGGAGAGAGAAGCAGAAGTCGAGGGGCTGAAAATTAATTCCGGCAAAACAAAAATGATCAGCCTCCTAACCCGACCATCCTCTCAAAACAAATATTTTCTGACAACCGGTAGAAAAAGTGGAGAGCTTTCAATACCTAAGAAGTATTGTCTCCATCGAAGACGGAACGAAACAAAACGTCATCTGCCGCATCAATAAAGCAAAAGCGCCGTTCGGTACGCTGTCAAAAATTTGTTGGAATAACTCTATCATCTTAAGATCAAAGCTACGACTTTTTCGCACAAATGTCGAATCTGTGCTTCTTTATGGGAGGACTGGTCAGGAACCTGAAGAGTTTATTGTACGAAAGCGTAAGTGCCAATCGATTGGACATACGCTTAAAAAAGGTAACGACTGCATGACAGGCCAAACAATGCAGTGGAATCAGCTCTCACAAGAAGGAAGTAGAGCTGGACGAGCGAGAAGCACATGGCGCAGGACAGTTGAGACGGAATCAGCGTCACCAGGAAAGAGTTGGATGGAGCTGAAAAATATATCTCCGGAAACCGCACACAATGGCGCTGTAGGAGTTGTAGAGGCCCTATGCCCTTTAGGGGTTCCCAACGAACTTAACAGGCCTGAGGACCTAAGTAAGTAGTAAGTATCTTTTGGTAGGTAAAAATGTCTATATATCTTTTATTATAATGAAGAGTGTTTGACTTATTTTGAAAAATCACCATGGAAGGACTCTCTAAGACAAAGTTTGGACAAAGGGTGGACATTTATTCAAAATTGGAGCTCAGATCCCGAAAATTATTGAACGTTGTTATGGTCGCAATATTTTTAGGCGATGAGGCTCATTTATTGCTTAGCAACCTGCATTGCTCTCAAAAGTTGCCATCACGACTCGTTGTCCGTTCCTATAAGCTTTTCGGAAAGAAAAATGTGGTTTTAATTGCATATTTTTAATGCATAAAACAGGGTTTTCCAATAAGATGTTACTATATTTTTTAAGAAAAATATAAAGAAGAGGATCTTCAATTGATTTTGGATCAGAAGCATAAGTCCTAAAGGACTTAAATGACCAGATCACTAATACTTATTTTTTTTATTTTAAAGAACTTCAGTTTCAAAAACAAAACAAGTCAAACAATTATTGAAACTCATAAGTTTCAAAGTTCTTCTAGGAAATTTTTATTTTCCGCAAATGATTTAAACTAACTAAGGACTTCTGTTGTTCAAATAACTCCAATGTACATATTTTAGTTGATTAAGTTTAAACTTAGCAAATAACCTTTTTTAAACCTTAAACTCTAGGTCAAAGCAATTAATTAGATATAACTACTTTATTAAAAGTCAACAAATCAAATCCAATTAAGTGTAAAATTAAATCCTTCCTTAAACATTTCTATAAAAGTGAGGCATTTATTTTAACAACGCTAAAGGAATTCACAAAACAATGTATAGGCATGAATTAATGAATAAAATATCACATCAATAATAACGTAAAAAAGTCCAAAATAGTCATCATCGATTATGTTAGTATAAATTTATAGGCAATTTATATTATGTTTTCTATTAATCTCTCATAAAACATTCTGTTTCCATAGGGTTTCAACACTTTCCACACAACTAAACAAAAAGAAAAAAAAAACAAAGCATATTATTGCTAAAACTCATTCATAACAATTTATTTGAATGCTTTGAAATTTAATTCCCACACCTTTATTATAGCAAAGCAACCTATCGTATCGTGATTCTATGCCATAAGCCATAATGCCAAATTCTCGAAAAACTTCAACTTAAACTTCACCCTTCTGTTTTTTGTATTTTTTTCTGGAACGAGTTAAACCGTTTAATTCCATTTTGTATAATAAATATTTCTTCACCCGCAGCAGTCCATATACCATGCCATACGAATACCATACCTAGAAACATAGTCAACTTAATATTCATAAGTTCTAGAGCGGAGCGGAAAAACAAAACAACAACTAGAACAACGGATAAAAACGCACCACTTATATAAACCGCCTATGGATCCTATGCTTGCCTGATGGCACGTCTTCTTCTTCCTTAAGCTCTAGTGTATTGGCCTGGCCTAAAAGTTTTTACCACCTTCTGTTTTCTGATGTGGGTTCCTCATCACACCTCACTCACTCTCACTCTGCCAATGCCAAGCCAACCGTTTATCATTTACATTTACTTTTCGTGTGACTTGACTTTTCTAAAAACCTGCCACGCACACACCCTTTCCATTTCTATTTCTCTTTCCATACCCATTTAAGCTGCCAGAAAGAACCTTGAAAAACATTCTTCCATAACTTTCCTTCCTTTTTTGGCAGAAGCAAGAAAACAGCTGAATGAAGTAAACGAAAAAAAAAGGTTTGTGGACTGTTGGGGGTGGTGTCCTATTTTAGGTGTTATTACTTAATTAATAAACTTCCCTCCAAACAACAACGATACCATCATCATCAACATGGAAAAGAGCGAGCGGAGCAAAGCGGTAAGCACCGAGTACATCCAGTGAAACCAACACAAACAGCACTTAATAGGAATAGCAAACTCGTTACGGTACGTGCTGAAATTCAATATCCCATGCCAAATGACTTCCGGACTACTCCCAGTTACTTTGCTTGCGGACAGCCCGCGCCACGCCACGCCATACCACACCACCACCGACCACCAACGCCAACGCCAAAGCTATCGCCATAGTATTGCAAACTAACACACCATAGCTAAAAATGCCATTCCTTATCCTCTTATAGCATCATGGAACGTATATTTTTCAAATTCTATTGTTTGCCGCCATTTGGCCAACTCAACTTGGATATGGCTTTCGTCCTATCCCTGTACATACGTAATGGAAATGGGCTGTAGATCCGTATCCGGATCCTGATCAGGGGACCAAGAGACCGGGAAGCAACAAAAAACCCCTCGATACGGCTCCTAAATTTAGAAATTTATATGACATTCCATTCCCAGATGCTGATGGTTGCCGTTGAATCCGCAAAATATAAAACACTCTTCCTTCTCTTTTACAACGAACGAGTTTATGTATAGAGTTGTCTCGAAATGTCATTCTATTTGGTTGTTGTTGTGGAAAATAAGGACAAAGAAAAAACCATCATCTTGATTTTGTGATATTATTCCCTGGAGTGTGAGACATGCAAAACCCATGTGGCACGTCCCATTGGAAAGCAATAAGAAGCGTTGCAATCTAAATTAAGGAACCAATATATGGATGCCACCTTCGGCATTGACAAACAATGTGCCAATGCCAACGCCAACGCCAACGCTAACGTCAACATCAACAAATGCAAAAAGGAATAGATAGGTTATATCTAACCTACTCCCACTAGTGTATATCGTGTGAGATAAGGAAAAGTGTCAAAACAAAAACACCCGCCTTTTTGACGTGCCGCATTGTTACGCCAGAGGGCACACAAAACATTCGTTAAATTCCATAACAAACTGAGTTCAGTATTTATATTTATCGAACTTGAACCAAACGAAAACGAAAAACTCATTGGGAGGTCTCTTTAGAAGTTTTGAAGGACAACAAAAATAGAAGATGTGTATTTTTACGCATTCAAACATTTTTGTGTCACTCTCACTGTCACCTTCAAGATTTTCCACTTGAATGGGCGCCTAAGGAAAAAGACTCAAAACAGTTATACCTAACCTACTTGAACTTCTTAAAGGTTTTTTTTTTGTTTCTTCTTTTTGGTTTTGCCTCCATTATAGGTCCTTTTATTTGCTTTTGCTTAGACAAATATTTGGACAGATGATGTTTGCTATAATTTGTTAGTGTATCTTTTTTTTGTCGAAAAGATGATTCGATTTGGTTCTGTTCCGGTTTGTCAATATGTTACTTTTGATCTAGGTTCAGAATAGGATTTTTGAAAAGACAATTTCAAAGGATATGATAAATTGCACTTCATAAGTCAAGTCCTTTGGTAATACAAAAATGAAGAAGGAACATTGTTTATAACTTCATAATGGACGAAACAAAGCGAGGGTTAAATTCAAGTAATGAAGTTGATACAACCCTTAAACTAAATTTTATGCTTGAAATTGATCCGGTAATTTGTAGAAAACCATCCAGGAGTGCATAATTGCGAATAATTATTTTTTCAAGAATTCTTACTAAGCTGGTACACAGTTTAACCATGCTATTATCAATCATGATAGCGAAACCACGGATAACAGATATATTGAGCAACTTTGACAGTTAAAGTTTGACCCAAACTGTCAAAGTTTTTGTCTTTTCTGATTAATGCAATATTAACAAATTATTAACTATTAAACACAACACAATAAAAGCTCTTATTTTGAACTTCAAATAATATATCAAAAACAGAAAGCTTTCATTGTGAATGCATCTTTAAACAATTCAGCAAGCTGTCAATATTACAATATAGTAATAGCTGTCAGAAACGCAGACATTTTAAATTGACATTTGTTTGTGTTTCCTTTTGATTAGAAATGCAAATAATATAATTAAAGAATTCTTGAGAACAAAATGTTTGCCGATAGGTGGCTACATCAGGAGGTAGCGGACGAAATAAACAGATCGCAGTAAGCTTTGGGCTCTTTCAACATCGTTAACGTGAGTCAAACATCGTTTGCATCGCTAAGTTCTATTCGCTTGAAAATTCAGTTTACGAGCGGAATTGTTGACGCGGGAGGTTCTGGCGATGCGAAAAACGGGTTTCTTGCGATAATCCCACACGTGATATTCGGGCTATGTTTCCAAGTCGACGGCCAGTTCGATGCCGTGCACTATGAGCTGTTAAAACCACTTTAAAACATCACAGGCGACCGTTATCGAAGGCAATTAATGGATAAAGATAAACTCCCGCTATACAGTGAGAGGCATGATAAACTGATTTTGCAGCACGACAACGATTGGTCCCACATTTCAAAAGTGGTCAAAACGTACTTGGAAATGTTAAGATAGGAAATCCTACAACATCTGCCGTGTTCTCGGGGCATTGCTCCCTCTAATTATCAAATGTTTTGATCAATGACCCATGATCTGACGGATCAACAGTTCTGATACGATAGAAACGTGGCCAAGGATGGTGGAAACAAAGTTGCACACTTGGTGGAAATTGACTTTCCTGAACATCTGATTATTACAAGTTCATCTGCTTAGTCTAAATATTGACTTACTCTTTCTAACATTTCGGTATGACATTCATTTTATGCTTCTAGTGTAAAGGTCTTAAATCGCAAAACCTAGTCGAACTATTGACCAGGCCCAAATGTGCAGTAAAATGTTCACCGAATTCGTCTCTCAGTTGATCAACTGTTAAGCGTGCTGGGTTAAATTTTGGCACCGTCTTCTTAAAACCACATTTCATGCAAGCCAAGCTCTTGCATTTTAAGCAAACAATGTTTCTTATCATCGTACACTGACAACGCTGACCTTTTTTAGGTGTGTTTATAGCTTTGGCAATACTTCTGACTTGTACTCACTACAAATTCGGCAGTTTTCCTTGTTCACGTATCCATTTAACCAGAAATGAGCTTGCTGAACACAATCTTTCGGTTAATAGTGAATATTCTTCAGCCAAAAATTTGGAGTTCAGCTTAAATTTGAAAGGCTTCTCAACTAAATCCATCCGTACAATGATTTTTCATGTGGAGTAACTAAGGCCCAATTGCTTCGAACGGCACAGAATCGATAGTAATTCAGTTTTATCACTAATACTTGCCGACAAAGCTGCGATATTTTCCTCAGTTCAGATTCTTCGTAAAAGTATTTCATGTCCAACAATTTAAATTTGGTGAGATATTAAGTCACACAAGCCCAAATCGACGCCGAAGTTTGTCCATTTAACTAACCATAAAATGGAAGAAGCACGCAATGAACTTCCTTAAGCATTTCGATAATAGAATAGACTACACTGAAGATGTTTCATAGTGACACAGAAAACGGAACGTGCATGAGCTTGTTGCTGTAAATTTTATCACAACAAGTTTCACCTCCTTTGTTGCTAACCACCCTTAACGAATACTTACAGCGGCCCCAAAATTCGAGAAGAGTTTAGTAGAAACCTGGGCTATCAGCCAGTGACCTGCTCCCCTATTGTTGAATGCTGCCACAATCGGAATGTCAACTTACCATTAATATAATATGGGATTAAAAATCACCAACTATTATACAAATTTAATAAAAAGAAGGTCAGATGGAGGTTAATATAAGAACCATGGACACTTCGGTTTAAATTGTGATTTGAAAAGAGTGTTTTCTAAAATAAAGAAAAATTTAATAAATTTGAAGTTTTGAGTTTCTCTTTATATTTTTTTATAACAAAATCAAACTTTTTTTTTTTGTGCAGAACATTTTGGTCCTTCGAGCCGGATTTGGGAAAGCAAATTTAACAGGTCTCACCAAACTGGGCGAAAGGATTCCATACCAACGAACTGTGAACAAGATCATCAAGGCATGAAGACGATACCCATGCCTAACAACATAAAGTATTAGCGATAGAAAAATCACTCTAAGAATATCATAATAACTTTTATTTTAATTATAGGCTTGGCTACCGACTTCCTTCAATACGACATAAGTAATTTTTCATCAACCAAAATCTAGCGCGTGTAGGTACTCGGTAATGCGAGGAATTCCACACGATTTTTCCAGAAAGTCTTGGCTGCAATGGGTTCGAAAGTGAAGAGCAAAACTCACTCATTGAGCTACTGGGTGATCTCATCACTTCTTTAAAGAGATCGCGTTCGATGAAAGATATCTGGCTTCTCGGTCGCGCACCCCAATCTTATGGATGGAGGAAGTTGCGGGACCGAGAAAGATTGATCAATACGCAAAAGATCCGAGAGGATTGCCTGAGGGCAAGTAGCCGGAAGGGTCAAGCTCGCCATGATGATGACCACTTTTTGGATTGCGCCCAAAGCCTTTTGACGAAAGAAAAATTGTGTGAAGGAATTTATTTTGAAAAGACCTACATAAAGTAATTTTCTTTCGTACGATAGTTTTTCTTTATGTTTTATTTAAGTTAAAGATTTTGTTTTGTTCTACCGTGAAGAAAAGTTGTTGAGGAAGGACTACGATAGCTGTTGGAGGAAGTAAAAAAGAAGCTAAGAATAGTGTTTTCTGTTGTTTCTAAGAATGTTGCTTTTTTTGACCTTCGAATTGAAGTATTAATTTCCCGATATTGCGGGAGGGGTTTACCGTTTTTGCTTTTTTTGTTGAAATATTTTTTTTGGAAAAGTTTCTTTTATCGGTTTATATCACTATATCCATCATTATCTTTTGCAAAACATTTATCGAGAATTGACCTTCCGTCAATCTCAATAATTCAATTTGTATCTTTCTTTTTTATAAAAGATCTTGGTTTTTAAACCCGGCTTCGGCCAAGGTTTTCCAGGAAATAAAACATAACCCTCTGGAAAAGAAAACCTTTCTTTTATTTCGTAAGTTGATTTGAAGACCAATTTTTCAGCTAAATAAAGGTGGAAAAACAAGCTGTCAAAACCAGTGTTACCAAAAATAAAATGGCATAAACAACTTCCATTACTTTGAAACGAATTGCTTTAACCGACCTGTCAAACAAATTGCAATGATTGGTTTAATTTATGAATCCAATGACATGAAGATATTTCTATGAAAACTCCATTTTACTGCGTTCCAATTTTCTGGAATGTTAATGACTTAGAAAATTAGAGACTTTTAATTTAACAAGATTTGTTTAACTTGTCATCGAAATGACATTTCAATTTTGACATTGACTTTGACCTGTCATTTAAAATTCGCAATAATTTAAAACGCCTGCTTGTTGAAATACTCTTAAGATTCTATTCTCTGAAAAACGAGACTCTAGCATCTTACTTCAGAGCTTATGCACCCGTACCCTTAAACATTTATGTTAATGTTAATCTGTCATTTTAAAATTATTCCAAGTCCTCTAAGACCTTCCAACTTTAGAAAGGTTAATTTTATTTTGTCTGGAAGATATATATCAACGTTGTTTTTTTATTTGTCAAGCATTTTTATTAAAACATTAATAAAATTAAAAAAAGAAAAAAACATAAACAAAAAACTTCCCTGCTCCATTACAACCTGCAGTCAAAGTGAAATTCTTCCTCCTCCCAGCTTCAATGCTTCACCGAATGAATATTTAATTTATGCAAATAACAAAAACATCAATTTTTCTTTTTTTTTACACTATTACTCAATTTTTTGTACAAGAACAAAACAAAATAATAATGAAACTATCAACATTATTTATACAACAATCTCATTAGCTTGCAAAACATAAAATGTTTATAAATTTATAAAAAAAGAAAAAGAAAAATTAAGCAAATTTAAAGAATAAATCAAAATAAATCACTTAACTCAATTTGACAGGCTTTCGTTAAGTTATGCGAAAAAACGTCAATGGTGACGGTGACGGTAGTGGCGACTGCGATACGACATCGTAGTCGCGTCTTCAATGTCCGTTCGTCGAAAATGTTGTCTTGTCTGATGTTTCGTTTCGATGTTGCATAGAATTAAATTTGCGGATTTCCCTAAGTAAATACTAAAACAGGCACATTCAAAGATTCAAGCTGTCGCGACCATCACCACCGTCTCTCATCACACATCTCGAAAACGAGCAGACTTCTTGTGATATAATATACTTTATTCTCCGCGCTCCCTGGACAAGTAAGTACCTATTTGAATTTTTGTTTCGTTGTCTTCCTCGCAGATTTCGTCGCCCAAACCAATGTTCTGCATAACCTACACCTTTCGCGACTTGACTGGAAATTACACCCTTAAGCTGTTTGGAGCAGCAAGTCCAACCATCAGGCCAGGCCACCCAGAAACCCAAAATAAGATATTATCTTCTGACCGCCCTCCTATCCCTGTGTCTTGTCGACGTTACGTCAGTCTGACGTTCGTTTTGTCTTGGTCGTCCAGTTTAAGCTGTCATAACGCGGGTAATTTATTCCCATCAGCCATCATGTCAGCCAAGTCGCCAAAAAACAAAAGGAAACACGAGTAAGACAGCGACTTACTAAATATATACCTTGTTAGTGATGAAGTGCATAAATTTGCCTTCAATTTTATTATTGAACCTGTCTGTCCGTCGTTGTCGTAGTCGTTGTCGGCATTCGTCTCCATTGCTGCGTGACGTTCTTGGGGGCGCTTCAGCAGTTCATATATTTCGTGCATAATAGCCCCCGCCTTCATCATTATGATGCGTGGGCCCTTTTTCCATTTTGAAAATATTATAATATATTTTTATGCTAATTAGACGGTGATTTGGCCATTATTATTTTTCTGACAATTGTCTGTGATGGTTCGATCGTTCGGTTGGTGGCGCTAGGAGTTTAAATCAGTTATAATAAATATGAGCTAACCAAACCACACCCTAATCATCATATAAGGTCGATTGAGGAAATCAATCAAAAAGCAAAAAGAAAAAAAGAAAAAGTTTGAAGACGGTCGAGGAGTCGATCATTTCCATTATGGTCGCATGGAAGCTCAAATAAGGCCTTGGTTTTTTTGGTTTTATTTTATTTGTGCAAAATGCGGGTCTACGTTCCCATCAAGCCAAGTTGAATATTGTTAAAATTAAAAAGTAAAAAAAAGAGAAACGAATCGATTCTGGAAGAATACGAAAGTATAAGGTGCGGGTGTAACCGCCTCTTGAAACCACCATCAATCATGTCAATCATATGTTTTCTCACTTCGATGCCTTAGGGTAAGAGGGTGAATTTCACAGATTTGAAAAAAAAAATATAAAGGATAAAATTCCAAAAATTGATGCAAAGTAAAGATGTTCTCAAACTTCAAAAACACTTTAAAACAACGAACAACTTTTGTAAGTTAAACGTCAGCGAATTTTTGGATAAGTATGAATTTCTTCGTTAAATTAAAATCTGATTGATCAGTAGTTATGTCATTTTTGACACTAACAAAACTCGATTATAAAAGAACGAATCGAACTCGCTAGTATGCTCGAAGCCAATTATTTAGCGAATTACACAAAGAGTTAATCTAGTCCAATCCTAACAGTGATTTACTTTTTTGCTAAAATCCGAGCAGGCGCACAAGCTGGTAATACTAAGCGGGCTTAAAACACTGACAAACTTTTCTAACTCGCTGCTTTACATATAAACTTTCCACAGTGAGTTGCTTTCTCTCTAATATCCGGGAAAAAGTTCAGGCACGCAAGCGGGCTTCCAACACTGAACAACTTTTCCAACTCGTTGCTTTGCGTGCGAACGACCAATTTCAAATCTGATTAGAACGAACTGTTAAACTTCATTTGGATTCACATGCGAGCGACCAAATTGCAATCTTAATTTAACTAACTGTCAAACTCCATTCGGATTCAACACAAGCGCGTCTCAACCTTAATATGTCATTCTGGTATTTTTATTCACCATTTATAACGAATAAAAACAATCCATGTGAATGAAATGTCATAACAGACGAATATTCGTTCATTCGTTGGTCACTGTCATGATCATGTGGATAGTTCAACATCACTCGAAGTAGCGAGTAGTTTGAAAACTAGTTAAATTTAGTTCGATTGATGTAGGTTACTCATACTCACTCTTTAGGTCTTCGGATAAGTGCTAGCTTTAAGCTCCTTATGCGTTATAAACACCGATTATTTGTTTTCGTTTAGTTTCGTTCACTTTAAAGTAAACGCACAAGAACACAAGAAGTAGCTTTTTGTGCCAAAATTTAACGAAAAGTGTTGTTAAGCTGTAAAATTGCCATAATTACTTACTGTTGACAACTTGAAAAAATTTTTCTAACCAAATCTGCCTAAAACTAGTTTTTCCGAACAGGAAATGAAACTTACTCGGTGGATTACTCGCCCACGGGTTACTTAAACTTTACTGAAATAATCAAAACTGAACGAATCGAAGCCAAACGAACGGAAATATTAAAGATAAATTAGGTGACGCACCAATTCGTAGAAAAGCGTGACCTAGTGACTTACAACTCCCAACCATCCCTGAGGGCGAGTATAATGTCAGAGATAGAAGGGACCTACAATTTGTGTGCCAACTCAAGACAGAAAATTTAAAATAACACTCATGACAAGAAATACTCTTGGATAATATGTTAATTCTTTGCAATAGGCAGTAGCAGTGAAAAAAAATTTAGATGACACAGGCTGGAGGGGGAAAATAATAACAATTGACTCCTGAATCCAACCATAACTGAACTATCGTCAGCTTTAGTACGCCATCTTTTATGTGCTCAACAATTATTATCAATACTCCTGTGTTTCGTTAAGATTCGATACTTTTCTCAAAATTAAGTAAAATCCACAAAAATGGATCTGTTAATGTCAGATTCACAAGATTTACCTAATGTGATTTTATCTTATGTCTATTTAACGATTACTTTTCGTTCAGTTTTGACAGCTGCTTAGAGAAAGCCAATTTTATTTTTAAGTTTAAGGTATAAATTCAGAATAGCATAAAAGACTCAAGATTTAACTCAAGTAGAATAAATAACTTCACACGATTTTTAGTGCAGGTAACCCTACACAAAAATGACAGTTGACAGTTAACCATATAATCAGCTGTCAAAATTGACTTTATTTATTTTAATCTTGCATGTTCGTGAAATTCACATAATCTCTCCTATTACTGCATCGATTTGTCAGGTCTTTTGATGAATGAAGATTCTACCGAGAAGTCGATTGACGTGTCGGTTTATATGGCACGGTAAAAGAGACTTTTTGGTCAAACACACACAATATTGATGAATGATGGCCACCCTACGAGAACTATCGTTGGCGTTGGCTTTAAAAAACTTATTTTTTCTTCAGATGTTTGCAAAGTGGAATACAAAATGATGAATAGCTTCCTTGGTCCATATATTGGTGTCGGTCGGTTGGTCTGGTCGTTTGTTGTTTAACTTTTAACTTCTGAGAAAGATCATATCGTCCTTTAATTGAAAAACGAGAAAGAAGAGTTAAGGACCAACTTGATGGCACAGCCATGGATGCAGGTTCTGACAATTTCATGTCACATTTCTTGCTCGTAACTCTCTATGCGAGAGATGGATTGAACCTACTTTGAATTGTATAATTAATTCCGCTTGAGAAACTTAACGCCTCGCCTAGTCGCCTTCTCTATCGACTTTGCCTTCACCTAGCCCGTTAGATTGTCAAAGAAGAAGGAGTAAGAGAAATAGGAGTGCGTATAGAGATAGAGGGCGCTTTATATAGAAGTAGGTTCGCCCAAACATATCTTGCTGCTGATGCTGCTGTCTGATGCTTCGAGGTAAAGTTTTGGGTTTCGTTGCAGGAAATTTGCATGGAAATCGGTTGATATCCTGATGCCATCATCTACTTGTCATCCTCGTTGTCATGTCGTTTCGTTTCGATTCTCATGTAAAGCTGTTGTCTTCCTTTCTATATAGCTGAGTTCTGTTGTATTTATATCCATAGCCTTTTGATGACTTGGGTCTTCGTGTGTTGATTGTCTATTTGAATTGGAAAATTCGACGAAAATCTGACAGAAGAGTGTGAACAACGTGGCGGAATGATGACAATCATGACAATGCTGATGATGGGCTACGACTACGGCTACAAATATACGATGACAATGATGTTGACGGTGACGGTGATGGAAAAACGAAGATGATGATGGTGACGTTTGCGGAGCAACAAAATAGTGTTTGAATATGATGGGGGCCAACAATGCCGCCAACACCGATTAGATGAATAATGATGATTCTATAAAGCAGAGGAGTGAGCCTTGTTTCAAATGTGAATTAAATGGGGGTTTGGTGGGGGGTTGGCGTAGGATTCAGAGAAAGACACCGATATGATAATGTGATGCGATAAATAGATAAAAAGAAGTAAAGAAGAATAAGAGGAACAAACACTTTTTCGCATTTAAATCGACGCATTTCAAGGCTCATAATGAGATAAGTTTTTGATGATGAAGACTAAAGTGGATGTAGTTGACAACAAAACCCACCCCTCTCCCCTGTACTTCTTTTTAATGGGGCACGTGCAAGCTTACGTTTAACGGAATTCCGACAGATAATAATTAGAAGACTCAAGTTGACGATTTGATCGTTTTTTATATTATCAAGATGAACTTTTATAGCAATTGACATCTGGTTAAACAACGCAGCATTTGAAGTGAAATTGCTTTTGTAATGGAAATCGAAAACGTTTCAATAGGAAATCAATAGAGAATGGGATGTTTTTTCCCTAAAGATTAAGACTCATTCAAAAGATCAAATTAACGACGAAATGGCTAATAATGTGTTTAAGTCCAAAAGTAAATTGAACTTCAATTTGGAATAATTGTTGGGGATGATATTATATTTTGTTAAGGGTCTGTCAAATTTTAGATTGTGAGTTGGAAGATAGCAACCATTTCAAATCAAAACCTTAACGTTTTTTGGCGACTTTATCACAGCGTTTAGCTTAGAATTGATTGATTTTGTTGGTATAGGAAGAGCTTGACCTTTTGAAAGTAAAAATTATGACTTTTCATTTAACTCTTTAAGCAGTTGATAAAAAAATCAAAAAGAATTTTTGAGATCAATTAAAGTTTCTAAATAAACGAATTAATTCACTTTGACATTTTGACTAAATGTTAACTTACAAAGAATATCACGTTGAAATTGTTGAAATTAATTTAACAAAAATTCAAGTTCATACAATTTGTCAAAAGTCATGCAATACGTCTTAAATGTCAAAACCAAACCCCTTCCTACTCAATGCCGAAGTTAAGAAGAAGCTTAATAATTTTGAGTTTTGAATTCACTTGCATATGCGAAAGTCTTATGTTTTAAATGTCAAACTAATTATTTTTTAGCTCAATGTCATCTTTACAAAAATATTAATGAATATTTTAGGAGTGCTGTTTTTTGAAATATGAGAGCTGGAAAAAAAATTGTATTTTAGACAGTCTCAGCTTAAAACTCAACAAAAATGTTAACAAAGCCAAGATATGCTAAATTAATGTCAAACCAATCCCATTTTTTTGATGAGATGTCAAGTTAACAAAAAAGCAAATACCTAGTTTTACATTTGGGCCTTTTGATTCATTTTCTTAACGTTTGATTTAGTTCAAAAAACCTTCATGGCCGAATAATTTTGACTAAACTTCAGTGTTTTATTCAAGTTAGATTTGACTCGAGGCTTGACGCAAAGTTTGTAAGGAAATTTTAATTCAATCCTAATTCAAACCTGGTGAGGTTTTTTTATTGAAAAGAAATACAAATTTATTTCGAGTTTTAGAAAATAAGCTTTTTATTTGACAATTTAACCCTACACAACAATATTGACGTTTTGACTTCAGTTTCCTTCAAATGAAAACTTCCAAAAGTATTTGGAAGAAAAGGAGGAACACCTCATTGCCTCATGGTACAATCCGTCCGATTTGTCGAATTGAAAATGTTAACCTTTTTTCAACTTGTGATCTAAATTAAAGGATGTTAAAATGATGTTTGTTGTTGCGTTTTTTTTGGTACGCGAAGTCTGTGCGTCAAAAGATGTTAGAATGCTTGTGGAAATTTCATTTCAAGATTCCCTTGAATCTAGCTGCAGTAACTTTTGATGTAATTGCCTCAATGTCAACTGTTACATTGAAACTGGCAGGTTTCCGCATTACAACTCATCCTTTTGAAGCTTTGAAATCTCTTTTATATTCTGAAATTGTGAAGATAAAAGTTAGCCCATCGGAATTAAATTTAATAACAATCTTTTCCCTGCATATTTATATTTAAAGAAAAATTTGATCCCATAACTTTCCGTTGTTCGTCCAGAAGCAGTTTTTTCTTACATTTAATGTTTTCAAAAATTTCTCCAGTTTTTAAGAACTCAAAAAAGTGTTACTGGCGTTTACGCCAAATTTTAGTTCAATTTCTGCCCAGAACCTGAAGATTGTTGTTTAACTTATGTTGTATTTTTTTCTGAACAACTTAGGGGAGTAGTTAGCGTCAACAGATTGCACAAAAAATCGCAATACAAACAAGTTTCAAAATATTTTCAAAAATGTCTGTGCGTATTTAATAGAAAAGGATTGTATCTCTCGAATCAAAAACACCATCTACTTAAATAAAATTGTTTAATATCATTCAAATCAAATCACATGGGGTGGCGCAACAGTCCGTTGTGAACCAGGGCCTAGTGACTTACAACTTTCAACCATTCCTGTGTGCGAGTACTGTTGTCAGGAATGGAAGGGACCTACAATTTTATGCCGAATCCGAACGGCTAGTTTTTGAGAAAGCACTTTTTCATGACAAGAATTACTCTTGAAGGATTTGTCAATTCCTCGCAAGAGGCAGTACCCGCGAAAATTAATTTTTTTAAATTAAGGTGGCACAGGCAGGGATTGAACCCAAGACCCCTTGCATGACAGTCCAACGCACTAACCATCATGCCACGGGTTTAATATCATTATTACGTGGTAAAAATTTGGTATGAATTCAAAGAAAACATCAACAAACGGTTTTCTTAAAAATCAAAAAAACTGCAAACAAATATTTGTCAGCTCGAATATTTTACAAACTAAAAATGATTGTTGTATGCCTCAAGGGAAAAACGTTTTTCAAACTTTGAAAAATAAAAATGAGAAAAATCGAAGTGCCATGTTTTCTTCTAAAAAGTGAAAGCTTAAAAAAATAATTACTGATAGTTGGTAAAAAGTGATTTCCAACTCAAATATCTCGAAAATCAATGAAGGTATCGACTTCAAAATTATCCAGATTTCTTAGAAAAATCTTGTTCTCATTTTTTTTATAAGGAATATAAACTTTCAAAAATGCTAATAAAAGTTGGTAAAACTTTTTTTTGAACTCCAATATCCTAGCAACAATTCTTCAAACTAATTTTATTTTCTGAAAAATATTGTTTCGAAAAATCATATTAGATTTTCTTTGATAAGAACTAAAATTCTCCTAAAAACCTAAAAAACATGTTTTCGATTACAATAATTAATTTATTAATTACAATAATTAAAGAATATTAAAACAATATTCCTAAAAATATAACTTTTCATTTGAGTATCGACTTCACGATGAATTAAATTAAAAAGTGATAATGAATAAGTTATGGGTTTATTTTGTTCATAGTTTGTCCTTGGAAAAGAAATCGAAAAAAGACCGTGCCTGTTTCTTTGATTATTTTCGGGAAAAAATGTAAAAAGGCATAAAAGTTAGTAAATCTGGAGATATTATTCAGTCATTGATAACGTCTTTTATACAAAAAATCCTTAAGCATTCTCTTTGACTTTTAAGGTGCATCAAGAACTATAGCTGGAGAAGCCTCCTGACCACCCTTAGTTATAATAAACGGACCAAAGAACGATGCAATATTCCAATATCGGTATTTTTAAAATATATAAATCGTTTTCAAAGTATAACTACCTCTGAATGGAACTGTGTAGCGCTTTAGAAAACCTAACAACAAATTCACTGTAGACATTATGAAACCTTAAGTAATGAAGGCCAGCTTTGAACATTAATACTTAGGAAAAAAATGCATACGTCTTTTTGGAACCTAAGACAGTCATCAATTGAAAATTGTCTTCGGACATAAAAAAAATTTGAAAATTTAAAACAAACTAGAAAGTTATTTACAAACTTTTTTTTCAGCTAAGTGCAGTGTTTTTTTTTTCGCTGTTGAATCTCTGAATAAAATGAGCAAATGGAGTAAAAAGCTGAGCGTGGCTAACTTTACGTTTGTTTCACGTGCTATGAAAGAGGCAGATGGAGAATTCTTAAGCTATTGATAGTTCATTTCTTCAGCGTGTTTCATAAATAAGTCAGAGAGGTCTGACTCTGATCAAACTGTGATCAGGGCGCACTCAATATTGTAAAACTCTGCTCAGAACTCTGATCCGAGCTAAAAAGTAAAACGCCTTATTTTGAAAAGGAGAGGCCCCAGATGACACCCTGAGGGAGGCCTGACTATACCGCAATAAAAAAAAGATTGATCATCTTCAATTTCACAATCTATTTACGATTCGATAAATATGGTTCCAACTATTTAAGAGAACCAATTTTAATGACAATGTTATAGACTTCATTCTTATAAGATGTCTTTGGTTGACCTTTCTTCATTTCTATTTCTTAAGAAGATGAAGTTGAAGTTCAAGACCACTACAAAAACCATGTTGTTTTAATCAAGATGAGTTAGATCTTTAAATACTTCTTGATATTTCAAAGAAATAAAATCAAAACGGAGTTTAGAATCAATACCATTATATAAATTATCCTTGACAAACATTTTGGAAAAATTGGTCTCATAAGACCATTCACCGTCAAGCTACATAGAACTACGGAATGAAGAACTTTTGGGTTTTGAAAAAGGGAATGTAAATGTATTTGATATTTCTTTTAACTGAACTTAAACGAAAACCTCTTCTCATTTATGGAACTGAAGCCTTGGGCCTGGACCATTTCAAAGAAATATGAGAACGTCTTAGGATGCTTCGAGAGAAATATTTGTTCGGGTGATTTTTGGTCCCGTCTGCATAGATGGAGATGTAAGTAAACAAATACCTTCAAATGAGCTTGCCGTATGGATAACCAGGTTGTAGTGTTTGGCTGATTTCATGCAGCTATCTCAGTGAGCGAAAGTTTATTAAGCTGTCTAGGCTACAACTATAAATCCGTACCGCAAAAATGGATATCATAATGATGTAGATTATAAATATAGCGGGCAATATTTTTATAAGCAACATTCAATTTGCGGCTAGTAAAACAGTCTAGTTTAAAAAAGATTTCACACCAATACAGCACAATTGGTAGTATAAGGGCCTTAGCAAGTTTTGATCGCGATGAAATTTCGAGTGACTTGAAGAAGGCGGAGACTTCCATATACTTTACCAATGGGACTATTAAGGTGGCCATCCCAAGTGAGAGTGCGATTGAATACTACTCCTAGGTTTCTAGCAGGGCTAATATATTCAATGGTTTCGTCGTCAAGTTTCAATAGGTTTAAACCTGATAGATCAAATTTATAGCAAATGATGGGGAGGGATGTTGATTTGACAGGGTTAAGGTGGAGATCGTTTTTTTACCACTGTTAAATGCGGAGCGGATCCTCGTTCATTAATCATCCAACCGAATCATTTTTAGCCCCAAAAGGTCGACTTATCAGGAGCTGTACATCATCAGTATAAAGATAAATTAAAAACTTTTGTGGTAACTCATTTATGTAAAGTTAGAAGAGGATTGGTCCAAGGATAGATCCCTGTGGCACACCACTCAAAACATTGAGAAATGTGGACGAGTATACATTGGCCACCACGCATTGTTGTTTTCCGCTTAGATACGAAAGAACAAGCTAACAGGAGTGGTTAACGGTATCAAAAGAATTTGAATAATCTAAAAGTGGTAGCAATGTAACATCATCACTGTTCATTGCCATTCTTATTTCATCAGTTACAAAAAGTAAGTCGGATTTGCAGCAGACTTACAGGTTGTTAATTGTAAGATATTTTTGGATCTGCTCAGAACACTTCTTTCAAAACACCTTTGAAAGAAACGGAAGAATGGCAATCGGAAGAAATTCTTTAGCAGTACCTGTTTTTGGGTATGGGAATAATTGTAGCCTTCTTTTATTCTACAGGAAACTCGGAAGTTGTCAATATGTAGGTTTTATAGCGCAGTACATATGGAAGCAGTAGTCTCAAGAACTTAGGGTCCATTTGGTCCAGGCCAGTGGCATTAGATTTAATCGATATTATTGCCTCTACAATGAGAGCTGTTGAAAGCAGTTGGTTCCTCCTCAGTAAGGAAAAGAACTGGTGAAGCGATATATCGATAACTGAATAACAATTTTCACCAAAATTTCGTACTATTTTTTGTAGATCTTATTTTTGTGTGAAAAAACGGATTGTTGGAATTTTGTAAAAAAATGAAGTGAATGTCGAAAACAATATTTTCTGCGAGATAAATTACGTTTAAAGCAAATATTTTTTAGTAGAAAACGATATGTATTATAAGTTAAAAGTAGTTCAAGGCCAATATCTCAAAGTTTTGAAAAGATATTTGAGTCGAAAATCAAATTTTTTACCAACTTTTATTAATTTTTTTGTTTAGGTTTTTATTTATTTTTTTAAAAAGCTGTCAACTTCGATTTTTTCCAAATTTTACCGAATGTTGAAAAGAATATTTCTTATAGGATAAAATTCGTCGGAAGCCATAGCCTCAAATTTTTTAAAAGATATTTGAGTCGAAAATAACTTTTTAGTTTTTTTAGTTTTTATTTTTTATAAAAAAAACTACTAATTTATTTTTTTTCAAAATTTTATAAAATGTCAAAAACGTTATTCTTCGTTGCACAAAATTATTTTGGTGATAAAATAACTCTTTGTTCGTAATATATTCGAGGTGACAAAAAGTTTTTCTCCAATTTGTTTGATCTACAAAAAAAAAAACATGTAATTGGATTTTTTCCAAAAATAGAATAGTTATATAATATAATAATATAAATAAATAAAATAAATAAATATAAAAATTTAATATAATAATAGTATATAGGTAATTTAAAACTTAATTGAAGTCTCTAGAATTATTAGTCCGTGAGATATTTTGGGTAAGCCAAAATGTTCACCCCTTTTTTAAATTGCTATGGTAAACAAAAACCACAAACTCAATTTTTTTGAGAGTCTTTTCCGCATCTTTCTGCATTATAATCTAAATAACAAAATTCATTTGAAGTCGACATCTCTACTGGTTCTTGAGCTATGGACGACGAAAAAAACTTGTCGAACGTACAAACTACATCTCTCCAATCTTTTATTTAGACTCTAGGTATCTTGAAACGTCGAGAAATGTTAAAATTTTCAATTTGACAAAGTGGACCGATTACAATAACTTCCTACAGGAAGTTAAAAATAGTTTTTTAAAAATACTGGAAGGTTTGTTTTTGATTCCATGGTATTTTATTCCCTTCTGGATGTTAATGGAGCGCTTTCCGTAGTTATAACAAACTATTTTTAGCCTTACGAAAGCCTTTGATTTCTTTATCAAACATTTTTCGACAAAACAGTAATTCAAGAATATCCAACCAAACTTCCTTTTTCTGACCGTTAACCTCTAATGGTTCCAGACAAATTTCCAATTCAATTTTATGAACAAAAATGACAAAAAACAAACAACCTGTTCCCCCAAAAAAATATGTTCCTGTCTGTTCAAAAAAATCAAAATCAAAATCAAATCCAATCCGAACCAAAAACTCAATTTAAAGTAATAATCCCATCAATTCCAATTTTCCCATATAACTCGCTTAATCCCATTTTGTTTGTAATCCCACAAGGATTTCATCAAATCCTTTTTTTGTTGTTTTTGTGTAAATATTGTTACCTAACCTATGCAATAACAATTTATCCACCAAACGCGATCTCATGGCCCATTTATCTATCTCGGCATTAAGTAAATCAAGGTTCAAAAGATAAATGGTGCATCCGAGCCATCAGCATCATCATCCAAACATAAAAATTGAAAAACGAATAAAACTTTCTCATGATGCTAACAAGCAAACTCATTTATACCTAACTTTAGGGCTGATGATAACTTTCACCGGTTAACTATGTATGATGATGTGAAAGCCGAGGAAATTGCTACACCGCAACATAGTTTTTCTCGCACTCGGAAAAACGGGGTGGTGGAAAAAAGAAATGAACAATCACAAAATAAAAAAAATAAAAATAAAAAGAAATATTAAATCACATAAAAATCTAAAAATAAACACAAATAAAATCGAAAGTGTTGCACATCAAGCTCGAACTCCTTGCGGCACTAACTGCACTCAATCAGGCGTATTTCCCTTTTCCTGAACCTGAACCCGACACCGACCGACATCGTAAACTACCATCAAGGGATGTTGTTACACACAAACAGTAACGAAACTAACGGAATAAGGGTTGCCTACCTTACACCCTCAAGGATGTAGTGCTGAGGCTGGGCTAGGTTAGGTCGAAGAGAACAGACAGAATCATTACTCGGAAAGGAAAATGTGCATCTCGCTTGCTTGATGCTGAAGATGTGAAGAGGAATTTTAGACACAAAAGCAATAAATTATTACGTTATTAACCCCTTGGTAAGTTTCCCTTTTCCCTTTCCCTTGCCCTTTTCCGTGCGCGTTATAGCGTTTATGAAAAGGATATGATGATGGTGTAAAAAATCAGCCACTTAACCTATCTACGGGTGAACGGTTTGCTGTGCCCGTTTCTCACCCACTCCCAGCCTTTTTCTTTTTAATTATGTACGGGGGTCACAGAGGTGCTTCATCTAAACGTATACACGGACGCGTGCAAATAACCTAATCCAGTGTGTGGCAGGAAGAGTGTAAACAAGCCTGAGGATGTTGCAAGCGCAGATTTACCGATTTCATTATTTTCATCCTCCCCCTGATGCCATTTTTCCGGTGCGACCGACTTTACAAAAACAACAATACAAAAAGACGTTATATCAACAGTGAGAGTGTTGGGTCGGCCTCGCTGAGGAAATAAAGGAACGCGGTCTGATGCTCTGCGGTGTGTGTATACAATGCGAAGTCTCTGGCAGTCGCTTTCGATTTCGCATAATTTTGGATGTGTGTTTACTTAACCTTTTCAATTCCAATTTCAACCCACCAGAAGCAGCACCAGCTCTAGCACCATCCCCAGACCTTTCGTTCCCGACATCTTGCGTAAAAAAACATATTCAACAATGTTTCACGTCTAATTTAATCTGAAGGGCGGGCCGGGCTGTCCTCAACCAGCTTGCCTTCTTGCTTAGATGCATTTAATGTTGTTGTTATTATTGTTGTTGTATGCAACCGGTGTGAATTGTGCGTCGTAAATCGTTCGTAATAAGTGCGAATCCTCCCACCCTCTCTCTTATATTATATTTAATGTTTGTCCCATAAACATTTCCATTTCTAGTTGAAAAATATTGAATTGCCTTTCCGTTGGCCAGCAGCAGCAGCGCAGCCAGGAGGAGACAGGCCGGGACGTTTGAAAGATGCACGAAGCACGCAGAGCAACACACGCGGCACGCAATTCTTTGTGTATATGCATTGCACCAGGCACACGTGTCAACAACCCAACCAGCAACAATGATGCCAAACATAAGCATGCGGCTGGCGCGTAAATATACTTCTTCTTTATGTCCTGGCTTGGGTTGGCTTGGCCTGACTTGGCCTGGGCTGCCCAGCCATCCATTAAGCGCAGCAGCAACGCGAACGCAGCGCAAAGCATTCAGCTTCAGCAGTCAGCTAAAAAAATGGTGTTTTGTGTTTGTTGTTGCACACACACGCGAGTTCTTTAAATGAATCTGCATAACGCCAAAGTGATTTTGGACTTATTTGAATTGGTCGTTAGCATGCAAGGACTTATTTTTTATTATTATTATTATTTTGGAGTAGAACCATGATGAAATATGAGTTCCTGTCCTATGCCTTTGAATAAACCAAGTACAGTGGTGGTCGGTGGATGATAGAAGTGATGGTGTGGACTGCTTAAGGAAAATTTATTACCATAAGGACTTCCGTCAGGGTCTTATGGTTTTCCATACAATAAAATGTTTTTAGCTTTGGAACTGAAGAATGTTTGTTTAATTATTATGTTGATTTATTGACTTCGAATAATAAAGGACGAAAGTTTTGATTTTGTGTAAATAATAAGAGTTTTCCATGTGATCGAACTCAACCAAGCGCATAAAATGGGATAGGGTTGAAGGAGTAGATATTTATGAATTTTATGGAATTTTGGTATAGCAAGAAAGTAACAAATATTTTCGTCGGTAGCCTTATGTAGGGTTTAACTAAGTTGAGGGCCTATGTTATGTTTCAAAACATATATGATTGATGTTTGTATACTTATAAAAATTCAAGTATAAATATAAGCTAGAAATAGGCTTGGAGGAAGATGTCGATACTTTGCATAATTATTCGTAGAAGTTTATAGCTCCGGGAAAACTTTTTTGATCGGTTATAGACGAAAGGTCATACATTCCATCCCAACACTTAAATTCTAGTAACAAAACAAGATAGAAACCTTAAACCTTTCCAAGCCCAATAAAATGAAGAAACTAAAAAAAAGTTATGTACGAGTATGTACATAATTTTAACATACACTTGACGTACTTACTTACTGGCACTATAATCCGGGGCGGACTTGGGCCTCAACCAACATGCGTCTCCAGCCAGCTCGGTACCTAGCTAGCTCTCTCCAGTTTCGCACGCCAAGTTGGTTGAGGTCCTCTCCCACCTAGGTGCGCCACCTGAGTCGCGGTCTTCCTCTACTGTGCCGTTCCTCGGGATTGGATTCGAAAACCTTCCGAAGCATCCGAAGACGTTCTCATCTTTTTTCATAGGGTCCAGGCCTCAGCGCCATAAATGACAACCGTGATGATGAGTGTCTTATAGATGGTGATTTTAGATGCTTCTCAATTGTCTTCTAAGTCCAAAGAAGCAGCTATTTGCAAGAGTTATTCTTAATTTGATTTCAGCGCTGGTGTCGTTGTCTGAGTTAATAGCGGTGCATAGGTAGACAAAGTCCTTAACTACCTCAAAGTTATAGCTGTCCATGGTGCCGTTTTGTCCAAGACGTCGTTGTTCAGTGTCCTTCTTTGATGACAGCATAAACTTGGTCTTACCTCATTGACCACTAAACCCATCTTCTTCGCTTCCGTCGCAATGCTCAAAAACGCTCCACTGACATCACGCTTTGATCTTCCAATCATGTCAATATCTTCTGCGTATCCGAGTTATTGGATGGACCTTTGGAAGATTGTGCCTCTATTGTTGACGGTTGAGTTTTGTACAATTATTTCCAGAACGATGTTGAAGAAGTCGCATGACAGTGCATCGCCTAGTCTTAAAACTTTTTTGACATCAAATGCATCGGTGAGATCTTCTCCGACCTTGATAGAGCAGCGTGCATTCTCCATCGTCATTCTGCACAAACGGATAAGTTTGACAGGGATGCCAAAACTAGACATTGCTCGGTAGAGCCCTTCCCTATAGATGCTGTCATACGCGGCTTTAAAAACGATAAAGAGATGGTGGGTTTCGATTTGAAGTTCCTGGATTTTTTCCAAGCTCTGCCGTAGTGTGAATATTTGGTCGATAGTGGACTTTCCTGGTCTGAAGCCACACTGATAAGGACCAATCAGGTTGTTGACGAATGGCTTCAGACGTTCACATAATACGGCAGAGAGGATCTTATACGCAATGTTAAAGAGACTGTTGCCTCTGTAGTTGGCGCAGTTTAGAGGGTCTCCTTTGTTATGTATCGGGCACACTTTGCTGAGATTCCACTCATCGGGCATGCTTTCTTCCGACCATATTTTGCAGTTGAGTTGGTGCATGCTCCGTACCAAGTCATCGCCTGCTGCTTTAAATAGTTCGGCAGCGATGCCGTTAGCTCCAGCAGCTTTGTTTGACTTAAGTTTAGAAATAGCTATCTTCACTTAGTCAAGGCGGAATTGCTGATCTGCGTCGCCGAGGTTAAGTGGTTCTATCTCCCTTACAGCGGAATTCGGTTCGTCATCGCCGTTAAGTAATTTGGAGAAGTGGTATTTCCATATTCTCAGCATCGACTGCGGTTCTGCTACGATGTTCCCCTGATCGTCTTTACAGGCTTCGGTTCGTGGCTGGTACCCTTGGGAGGTTTTTTTTACCTTTTGGTAAAATTTACGAACCTCATTCCTGTTGTGACATCCCTGTATCTCCTCGATCGCGCGCTTTTCATGCTCTCTTTTTTCCATCTAAGAAGCCGGTGTTCCTCTCTCCTTTTCTGCTCGTAGAGCTCACGAGCAGCTCTAGTCCTTTTATGCAGCGCCGTTTTGTATACCTCTAGTTTCGCTGCGTGCGCTTGTCGGCATTCGTCGTCAAACCAGGGGTTTCACTGTGGTGGCCGTGTGAAACCTAGCACCTCAGAGGCCACTAGTTTTCAATGTTTAATGCAGGCAGCATAGGACTCTTAAGGAGTTTATTAGAGACTCGATCGGAAAACGACATGGCAGTCTCTTGCGATTGTAGTCGTCTAACGTCGATTCTTCTCACAGTACTTCCTTGATTTGGCTTGGATTGGGATATCCGTAGCTGTACCTTGGCTACAACGAGGTAGTGGTCTGAGTCAATGTTGGCCTCTCGGAATGTTCGAAAATCCTGTATACTGGAGAAGTGTCGTGCGTCGATCGCAATCTGGTCAATCTGGTTTACGGTTGATTGATCAGGAGATTTCCATGTCCCCTTGTGGATATTACGATGTCTGAACTGCGTACTAGCTAGCAGAACGTCTCGCCCCGCAGCGAAATCGACCAGCCTGAATCCTGAATTCGTTCACGACTTTTGGCTATTGTAGCCTGAAAAAGATTGGTTTCTGGAATGTTACAACACTTCTGGACGCAGGAAATGAAGGTCCACACAATGCCAGCTTCCTCTTATTAGAGAGAGAATCTCTGCGGTAAAGGATAGATATATTATAGGACTAAGCGAAATGCGATGGTTGGTATCGGGATTTTGAAATCCGTAGCGGAGTCAGCCAGGGATGTATTCTGTCGCCAATATTGTTTTTCTTTGTGATAAGCGATGTACTACGCGCAGCTTTTTCAGGTAGCGGAGGGATCCAATGAAGTTTGACATATAATTTCAAGCATTTGGATTACGTGGACGATGTTTGCTTATTTTCTCATAGGATTATGGATCCCCGTCAAGTGACAACAAGTATGGATTGAAAAGCAGAAGTTGTGGGGCTCAAAATGAATTCCGGCAAAACAAAAATGATCAGCCTCGGAACCGGACCATCCTCTCAAATAAATATTTCCTCGCAACCGGTGGGAAAAGTGAAGAGCTTTCAATAACTTGGAAGTATCGTCTCCATCGAGAGAGGAACAGAACAAAGCATCGGCAAAGCAAACGCGGCATTCGGTATATTGTCGAAAATTTGAAGGAATAATTCTATCAGCTTAAGAACAAAGCTATGACTGTTTCGCACAAATGTCGAATGGGTACAGCACTTGGAAGGTTACTTCAGCCATTACAAGAAAGCTGCAAAGCTTCGTGAATAGATGTCTTCGTAACATCTCAAGGATTTTCAGGCCAAACTGTATATCAAATGAGGTCTATGAGGTTCATAGAAGGATATGCTAGGAACCTATAGACTCTATAATACGAAGGCGTAAGTGGCAATGGATGGGACATAGGTTTCATACGATATTTTCTGCATTAAGAAGAATTTAAAGATATCTTTAAGGAACTCAATTCTTGGAGAGACCTATTAGCTTTTTGTCTCTCATGATGTCTACCAAAAAAGGACATTTTGGAAAAGCTAAAATCCAAAATTGCAAATAAGAATAAGCACCAAAAAATCAATGAACTTCAACAGAAAATATAAAACAGTAAAGATTCTCGGTGGCATTAACCCATAAATAGAAAAAGCTTGGTATTATTGGCTGAATAGTACCATTAGGCAACGATATGAAGAAAAGAAGACAATTCTGAAGACAAGATTTTAAAAAAACTTAAAAATAACACAAATCTGTTTTCAAACCCAGAACCCAAAAGCCTACATTTTGATTTTTCTCTTACTTTGCGATTTAATCATTACCTTTTCTACCTTAGGTCTTAAACTGAAGACTTCCCTATTAGATAAAAGTCATAAGCTACCTATATTTCAGTCAACACCCTATTTTCATATTAGCCATAAACATTAACTATTTGAAAAACTTTTCCACTTAACTCTGTAGACAAGATAGGTTAGGTACTTCGTACTCTTGTAAATACGCATTCGAGAAGTCTAAAAAGTCTTGTTACCTATCACTTTAGCTTATAACTACTGTAGATGTTACTAACGCTGCCGGTGCCGATACCGCCGCCGCCGTTCTGCCGTCCACAACGTCGTCACTCGTCGCCGTCGCACTCCATCACTAAAAATTTCAAAAGTCATAAATCAGAAGACTTGTGCACGCACACTTTCTACACTTTTCCAAAACTTGGGAAGAAGAATCAACTCTATGAGCAACTATGCTAACTACCAACGAACGTCGTCGACGATGACGACGACGCAAGCTAGCTACGAGCGACGACGACGATAGTTAAACATGGATCACCATCACCGGCATCATCATCATCATCTTTATCATAATCATTGTTAAGAAGAAGAAGAAGGGTGGGTGTGTTTTCAGCATATTACCGTAGAGTTTTGTTGAGTGTTCACACTGGGATAGTTAAGGAACGCCTCCTCTTCTTCTACGCTTCTCTTGGGTGGTTTTGCTTGCTTTGGTTATGTGTCGTTATACTGGAACTCAAGAAACGTATGCCATCCGACACTCATCCTGACTTGAGAATCAACTTAAACGTTCTCGATTATATTTTAGATTATATGAAGATGAGTGGGTTTTTCGTTTTCGTTATATTACATACTTTTGTCCACCCGAACAACATGAACCCGACCAACCGCTGTGATGCCGATGGATGGTTGTGGTGATGGCGTCTCTTCTGGGATTTGATGCCATACTTTTAATCCCAGGCCAAACGCCACTATTCCTATAATATTCCATTCCATGCTGATTCTCAAAACTTTAATTGGATCAAAAGAGGCGAAAATCACAGAAGCCAAGTGATTTCAGTGTTTTGAATTTATGCAAGACTCATATACCATAAAAGGGTGGGAAACGGAAAGCGCCATCATCGTCGACATCTTGAGAAAGGACGCACTTTGTGCGGTGAAGGCAAAACGTGTGGCGGTGTTTAATAATTTTTTGAACGTAATGAGACACAAACTTTTAATCAGTTTGAATTGTTCGTTCATGATGTGGAAGTGGATGTGTGTGTGGCATGTGGCTTGATTTGTTGCAAGTTCTCAACTAATGTATCTTAATATTATTGAAGGCCTTTCTCAGTCTTTTCCTTCGTCTATGATGATCTCTTAAATGAGCAAATAGAGGAATTTTCTGTTTGTTTGTCGGCAAAAGCCCGGACCGGGATGATACGGGATGAAAATTAATCAAAAAATCGAGGAGTTTCATATCAACAAAACCATCCCCATCCAACCTTCCAGCATCTATGATAAAGCATCCATCAGGAGGGAAGAAGCGCGTGTGTCTATGAGTTCACTGATGTTTTGATGTTTTATGGTTTCATTAATGTCATACAATTTTTGTTTGTGTGTTTTTTCCTCGTTTTTGTTTTATTTATTTAGTACCTCAAGACCTTAAGAAATAGAAAGGAAGCCAAGTTTTAGGTATAGGAAAAATGCGTGCGTGCTGCGGCAGGAACAATTGATTTAAATTAATAGCATTCATTTCTCATTTTGAACTTTTTCTGTTTTTTTTTTTCTGGGGAAATCACAATCGGAAATGGTGTCACATCATTTTACTTTTTTGTTTGGTTGGTTTTTCAAGAGTTTTTAGTTGAAGAACTTGAATTTTTATTTATTTAGATGAGAGGGCTTGATATTATGAATGTACAAAGTTCAATTGGTGAGGGGGGAGGAGGGAGACGGGAAGGAGGATTATAATCATTTAGGTTGAAGATTTAAATTAGAGACATCTTTAAGATAAATTAAGACCGTTTGGGAAAATGCAGAAAATGAAATGACTTTTTATTTTTTAATTAAAAACTTTCAGCTGCTAATTGGTCTTTTTCGTTCATAGCATTGTGATTCGGTCGTAAGTTGGTTTTAAACGGATAAGTCGTGGAATTGATTAAATCGGCACCAGCATTGTTGACAGCAAATAGAAATTTGAAATTTTTAACTTGAAATATTATTTAAAAATGGCATCAATAGAAGATAAGTTGAAAAGACCGGGTCCAGCCATTCCGTTCTTTCGTCGATCTATTTGACCTCTCATTTACGTCCTAATTCATTAGATCGATTGAGTGGAAGGTTGTAGGCACATTTAGGTTTCATTTTTAAAAGATCTTTATGTGTGACAGTTGTCACTTTTAAAGGTGACATCTCTAGATATTTGAGACAAAAACCATATCAATACTGATATGGAACAATGCACTCTTTTTGAAAAAGATGTCGAACATTTTTTAATCTTAGTTCAAACACTTAAACAATATTTCGTCAACGTTAAACACCTATATAGACATAAAAAGTAAAACTGGTGGAAGAATTTGAATTGCTGAAATATTGATAAGTATGTGATTTAAGGAATTGAAGCTGAGTAAAACAATTCAGGAACAATTCAAAATATTGGTCCCATAGCCCGTACTTACTTATTTAAGGTGGCACTACAGTTCTGTGTGAACTAGGGCCTCACCCAACAAACTTCTCCACCTAGCTCGGTCCCTAACTAGATGTATCCAGTTTCACGCTCCAAGTTGGGTGAGGTCACCTTCCACTTGTGCGTGCCACCTGATCCGCGGTTTTCCTCAACTGCGCTGTCCTGTGGGTGTGGTGCTTCTGCGCCGTATAGCAGGACGGGGAAGATAAGGGTCTTATATAGCAACACTTTGGTCCGTCGAGAGAGGACTTTTCCACTCAATTGCTTTTTTAGTCCAAGGAAACCGTTGCCCTCAATAACCGTTCATACCATTTTTGCCGCCTCTGACTCAATACTCACAAAAGCCCCATTGACATCACGCTGAGCTCTTCCGATTATGTCAATGTCATCAGCATATGCCAGTAATTCGACAGACTTTTGAAAGATTCTAGTGTTGATGTGTGAGCTCTGCACTATTCTTTCAAGCACGATGTTAAAAAGTCACATTCCAGCGCATCACCTTGTCTAAAACCTTTTTTGACGTCGTAAAGTTCTGTTGAGTTGAAATCGGTGAAAATATGGCGTGTGTCATTTTGGTGTTCTTGGGTTTTTTCCAGGATCTGCCATAATGTGAATATTTGATCGACTGTAGACTTTCCAGGTCTAAAACCACTTTGATAAGGACCTATCAGGTTGTTGACGATGGGCATTACACGTTCACATATTACGGCAGAGAAGATTTTATAGGCGATTTTAAGTAGCCTGACTCCTCTATAATTGGTGAAGTTTAGAGGGTCTCCTTTTTTCACGATCTGGCAAACAATACTGAGGTTCCATTCATCGGGCATGCTTTCTTCCGACCCTATCTTACAGATAAGCTGGTGCATGCTCCTAACCAACTTATCTCCAGCTGCTTTAAGGAGCTCGGCATTCAAGCTTTCGTCGACTATGTTGAATGGATCATCCTGCCTGACAGCGGAACTCAGTTCGTCGTCGCTGTTATATAGTTTGCAGAAGTAGTCCTTCCATATCCTCATCATTGACTGCGGTTCCACTATGATGTTTCCACTTTGGTCTTTACAGCCTTTGTTCTAGGTTTATGTACCTGTGAATTTCGTTTCACCTGTTAATAAACTTTCGAACTTCATTACTGTTTTTAAACCTCTTAAGATCTTCGACTGCACGCTTCTCATACCCACTCTTTTTCCTTCTGAGATGTCGGCGTTCCTCTCGCCTCTTCTGCTCATAGAGCTCACGAGCAGCTCTCGTCCTTTTGTGCAGCGCGGCTTTGCGTGCCTGTTGTTTGGCTGCATTTGCCTGCCGACGTTCCTCACCAAACCAGAGGTTCCTTGTTTGAAACCCAGCACATCAGAGGTGGCTTCTCTGATTGCATCTTGGCAATGTTGCCAATGGTTTTCGATACAATGTGTTGGCGGCAGAGAACTTCGAGAGAGGTTACTTGTAACTCGGTCGGAAAAGGATTTGGCGATCTCTGGCAATTGTAGCTGTTTGACGTTGTTCCTTCTCCCAGCACCTCCCTGTTTTGCCTTGGGTCTGGAAATCCGAAGTGCTACTTTGGCTAGTGGTCCGAGTCGATGTTAGCTTCTCGGAAAGTTCGTACATCCATGATGGTGGAAGCGTGTCTGGCGTCGATCACAATATGGTCAATCTGGTTGACGGTAGATTGATCTGGAGAAGTCCAAGTACCTTTGTGGATGTTGAGGTGTGGAAAACTCGTACTGGCTACCATGACGTTTCGTCCCGCAGCAAAATCTATGAGCCTCAATCCGTTGTCGGAAGTGTTGTTGTGCAGGCTGTTCTTCCCGATTATTCCAACAAAGATGTCTTCCCTTCCTAGCTTGGCATTAAATCGCCCAGGACTATTTTAATATCGTAGCTAGGGCACTGCTCATATCTTTTGCTATAGCCCGTAAGTATTGACTATTATCCAGGTTTTTAGGATCCATGTCAAGAATTGGGCATTCCACAAACGACGTTACACCGTATTTAGAGTAAAGTTTTAAGCCTTTAAGCTTGATGTGAAGCATATGTTAAACTATTATAGGGAACGGCTAGGGTTACCGAGTGATATTACATGTTACACAAGCAACAGCAAACAAACGTAATTTTGCAATAAAATTTTCCTAAGAATCTTATGATTTCTTGAGACCATCACAATTTCTCAGCTTGATGTGCTCTTAAGTCAATTAAAGAAGTTTAAGACGGAGTTCGTCAAGTTAATGAGGACATAAAGTCGCAGAAGGGAGTCAAAAAGGAGTCTTTAATTGGAGAACCCTTTATTTATGTACATCTTGATTGTGAAATTGTTCGACACTAACAAACAAATATAAAGGGCGGTAAAATAAGTCAATCCTTTTAATTGAAAAAGCAAAATTTTTACTGTCAACAGGGAACTGACACTTCTATCCTGTCAAAATTTAAACAATCTGCGTCATTAATGCGGCTTTGCATTGGTATAATAATTCAAATTATTCTTTATCTGAATCTGTCAAAACGAAAATTCCCCCTATTTGTTCATTCCATGGGGCAAAATAAATTGATTTATTATTGATTTAAGATCAAATCTGTAGATCTGGATGTTTCGGCAGATTTACAGCACTTGGTAACACGTATGTGGCGGAAATTTCATTTCCAAAACAAAAACACACTTATCAAGAACTTGAAAGAAGCTGTCACTTTACTGCGTGAGAGCGGGATGACCGTGGTTTACCAACTATCGGTTCCCTCACTCAGTATGGTGGCGAAAACCATTTTTCTTTAACAGGTAACTCAACTTACGTTGATGGACGTATGGACTTTTAGGTTCAAAGAACTTAGTGCAAGACGTATGGACAAGATCCGAACTTGTAACCATTTTTCCTACTTTTTTTTAAAGAGTTTTTCGTAAAGTTTTGAAAAGAAGTATGTTTTTCGCGATTTTTATGCTTCTCGACTTTTGTTCGTTATCGAGGTTGGAAATGGAGGTGACTGAATGCAGTCCCTGGAATCGTTGTGACCTGGAAGTGAATCCAGTGGGGGGCGAATTCCAGGATGACTTGCAATTAGATGGGAGAGAAGATCGCGAGAATCTCATCACAAGTTGAGCTCCAATCTTCGATTGGCTGTTGATGAAGTGATTGAGATCGAACACTCCAGATTGGCTGAAAGCTAAAAATAGAGGGAGTTGGAAAGGAAGAGGAGATAAGTTGAGAATGGTCAACAAGAGTTGAGAAATATAAAAAGCAAAAAAGATAAGAAAAGTGAAAAAAGTTGACTAGTTTAGTGGGAAAAAAAGTTAGAAAGAAAAAAATAATTGTTTTCTCGTGTAGTTTCTTGAAAATCCCAATTTCTTTTGTGGGGATATAGACCTTAACGGTCCATCGTCCAATTTTGTATACCATTTTTGTAATATTTATACCAAAATTAAAAATAAAAACTAATTTCGATAGAATCATTACTGTTTTTTTTTTCTTTTTGTGGTTGGGTTATTTTTTTTCTTTGTTTCCTTTGGATAGGTTTGCAATTTCCTTTTTTTTCAGGAAAAAAATTGCTGGGGCCCTTCTCCTACTAAACATAAGAACGCGCCTGTGGCAATTTGAATCAAATCGTATTTTTGTGATATAAAAGTGATCCTTAGATTAATTAAATTGTGTATTGAACTCACTTCTCGCTGAGCTCGTCGTGATGGCAGCACTTAATTTACTGCTTGTTGCAATTTTGCCTCGTCGACTCTTCGCCGCTGTTGTTGTTTGACAGTTCGGCGTAATTTGCACATTGTTCTAATTTCGCTATCATTCTAAATTGTGTTCTATTTCATTTTCTTCTTTTCTCTAATAATAGTATTATAAAGTGTAACAAAGTTGGCAAATAAAATAAATAAAAATTAAAATCGTGTTCCATGCGCCATGAAATAAAATCAATTTTTTAAGGAAATCTGAATTCACTCATGGAAAACGCCGTAAGTTTGTCTTTAAGTTTATGATGTAACTTCAGTTATCCTTAGGAGAATTTTGTGAAACTGTCAAACGTTTTAGTGACTTTTGGTTTAAATGTCATGTTTATGGAGCATTTTAAAAGTTGCAAATTTGAGAAATTGTATGAAAAATTGTTGATTGACTTTGTTAATTGTCACTAGTGCTGATCACCTTATCCATTTTGACATATGGTTTACGTTTCCAAGATTTTTGAGGATTTTTTCAGCCGAATTGACATAGTAGGAGAATGACATATAAACACAATCCACTATTTATTCTCAACAATCAATCAAATTAGCTTCGCATTTCCTAACATGCTTTTTGGAATTTACGATAGAGAATTCTGAAGAAATCCATTTATAAAAATTCTGCTCTCAGATTTCTGACTTTTAAAGCGAAAAATTTTATTTGAGAATACAGACATCTCTGAGGTCTCAGATATATAAACTAGTCAAGTCATGTATCAAAATTATTATGTCAATTCTTTCAAAGGAGTTAGCAGTGTTTGATAAAGGTTGCGAACTGTCAAACATCACAAACAAAGGGATTTCAAGATTAAAGTCAAATTTGAACAAATCGAGTTACGGAGCACATTCTGTGATTTTACTTTTGACAGTTAGTAGTAATTTTCTGTTGTTGAAACTTATGAAATAAACTTAAATGTTGACCGATAATTTGACACTTTAAACTTTGGCTGAAAACAATTAAAATTGATAAACTATTGAATGAAAATAAGTCCCTTGATTGATGAGTTAAACAAAATCAATCAGTAATCAATTTTCAACAGATCGACTGGGAAACTGAAAAATTTGGCCCAATAGTTATGCAAAATTTGATATCCTCCATAAGTGTCACTTAAGGTTGATACAAATATGTACCACATATCATGCAGTGGAACTATAATCGTATGTAAGTCGAACTTGTGTTATTAAAATAATTCTACTATAGTTGCTAATTATGTTGTAAGTTAGAACAAGGTTTTAAAATAATGGGTGATTTTTTGCTATTTTCTTTTGGGCAACACTGATTTTGACAGCTCACTTTTGTATTTTGCGTAACTATCAGAAATCTTCTGTTTGGTCTTTAAATTAACCTTGATTGATCTTGCAAACGAAACGCTTAAAAAATTATTGAATTTTACTGTCAAAATTAGTGCCCTTCTAAGAAAGTTCATCGCAAGCTTCTCTAATATTTTGGTCGAAATATCGATAGTGCTTTTCGGGCTATTTTGACTAAATTTCGAACCAAATTTATATAAAAAACAACCATCCCTAGAAAGCCAGGGCCTAGTGACTTACAACTCTCAACCATTCCTGTGAGCGAGGATCTTGTCACGGATGGAAGGGACCTACAGTTTTAAGCCGAATCAGAGCGGATAATTAGAGAAAGCACCTTTCATGACAAAAGAATTTGTTAATTTCTCGCAAGAGGCAGTACCTGGGAAAAAAACTTAAGATGGCATAGGCAGGGATCGAACTCAAGACCTCTGGCATGAAATTCCAACGCACTAACCATCATGCCACAGTTACTACATTATTGTCCGTTAAACCACCAAAACAATATTATTTCACGTTGTAGACAGGTCAATTGTCCACCTATATCGTGCGTAGACTAATTTTTTGGGGCTATGTTAAGGTTCATATCTATAGCGATAAGTCCACTTCGATTGAAGCACTGGAAGGAAACATTAAAGAAAGAAAGAGTATGTCAAAATTGGACTAAGTGGAAGGACCGTTTAAGCAAAGCCGCAACCAACATTTCCATGACAAAATCCTCAAAAGTTAAATTGTATCCATCATACTATCGATTCATATAAAGACTTCATGGATTTTTTTGGAGATACAATTGTTTCCATTATTTTCAATAGCTCTTAAGAAATCACACGTTAGATTATACGTTTTGTTTTCGATCGAAAGAATAAAAACCCAAAGAGACGCTAGCTTTCTCTCATGCATACTTATTGGAATTTCAAAGCTATCTCTCCTGCCAGGAAATGACGTTTTCTCATTAAAAATATTTATTATTGTTTTAAGGTAATTCATTAATCAATTGGAAAGATCAAAACAAAACTTCTGTTAAAATAAGCCCAAAATATACAAATACCTAAATAATTATATTCTTAATTAATTGTATCCCTCCTTCAGCGAGTAAAACTCATAAGCATACAAAAATTAATTACATTCAATTCTCTTTAAAAGAAAGGATACGCTTTTGACTGACATATTCGTGTTTCACTTTCGTGTGCAACGAAGCCTATCGGAAACAATTTGTATCACGATCTCTACCTCCTCACTATGGTATACCTTCCTTCTGCTTCTAGTCGAATGAACTGCCAACTTGAGGATCATCATTTTGACAATTACAAATCGCTGAAGGTAAATAATGGCCTTGATATAGTCTCGATCTTGTTCTCCTTCTTGATCTCGGCATGTGTTCGTATTCACCAAGTAGCAACAAGAACTATCAGTAAGTATTCCACTGCCTGCCTGGAGGAGCATTTAGATTAAATGCCTCAAATCAATTTTAAGTGAAACGATGACATCCCCAAGATTAAGAGAATCTAGTTCGAAAATGCCCGAGCAAAATGTCATCTTCGTGATACCCCTGAACAAGACACACAGACAGTCAGACAGACAGATAGACCGATGGAGATGAGATTGGCGATCACAAGCAGAACAGGTCAGGAGAGATTATAGAAAAAGGAAGATAAATTAAAACATCAACAGCAGCGTCGGCAATGGTGGATCCCGGATTCCATGGGAATTGGATCAACCAGGAGTGCGGAATTGTCTAGAAAATCGTGATATAATTTCCTTGTCATGGCTTACCTCGTCCATTGCTTGACATGGCATCTGTTTTATCCCCTACCATCACTCTCCTACATAGATGAGGTCTTCATGACCATCATCCATTTACCCGGCGGCGCGGCGGAGAGAAAAGATCATTATCTGCTTGCGGATGGATGTTACCTGTCAGACGAATGAAGAAGCCTCTAGATGGATGGATGGATATACGAATCGAGCAGAGAAGATCACCTCGACTCATCCATCATATCCGATTTGAAATAGCGCAAAAACTAAGAACCCTCTGGAAATGGATGAAATTCCAATGTTTGAAAGAGACTCATTTCTCCGAAGAGCGATCGTTGTTTCTTTGAATTGATGGACAAACGCCAAAGCAAACGCACGAGAAGGTGGAGTCAGATGACACATTCTTCTATATAAATGCAACTGGAGGAGGTGGATTTGTTTTGCTCGCATGCACCTCGCTGGCAAGAGATCATATCATCTGACTGGTTGGCTGGATGGCGTCGCGGTCGCTCGCTATGCTCACTGATGAAAATCGCTCATCCATTCATATTAACGATGTCACATAAAAATAAAGTGAGAAATAGCTTCTGCCCTCCACCGTGAACATTTCAATCAATCAGACCATCGGTGAAGGTTGCTATACACATTGCAGCGTCAGGGAATGTGACGCTCCTCTAATCCCTGATCCCAGGTCATAGATATCGTATAAAGAACGAGAAGGAGACGCAACGCAACATAAATACTAAACAAGCGGAAAGAATTCTTGTAATTTTGCATGTGTCACTTGAAGAATCACCACGGATGATTGCTCTTTTGCTATTTGCTCAGGAGCAGGACCGGACGACGACGACGACTTAAAGCGATGGCCGTGTTTAAATGGAGTGAGAAGGAATTTGTCTAGGAAGATGGCGAGGCGATAATGATGAAGGATTGACTAATGGTTAGGTGTTTCTTGTGAGACATCAGATCATTTACATTTCTATGTCGATGTGGGGTATTTGCAGGAATCTTCGACCGGGCCGTATAGAGAGAACAGAGATCAGGGATTAATGTTGAAATGACAATAAATGTGGGAGGATTTGAAACTTCTTGAGAAATAAATGAAGTGATTTCGATGTGAAACTACTAAATGGAGGCTTAAAGGATGGATGTAGGAAAGCTGATCGAGACGATCCTTAGAAAAAGATAATGACATTGTTATCCAGACAGGAAGAATCTACCAGAGTTTTGATTTATTCCTCGGTTTTTCTCTATTTTATTTGACTTACAGTTTCCTGTAGGTCCTGTAGTAAAACTCGCTTAAGAAAAAAACCAAATTTAAAAATTGCCTTTCCGAATTTTGTGTGTGTTTTAGTAAAAAAAAAAACACATCAGTAAATGAAAGCCCGTGAAATTATGTTCTTTTTCTTAAGCGTGTTTTATTGCTGTAGGTATTCAAAGAATCAATAAAAAATAAATAAATTGAGTGGTGCAACATTCCGATGAGAACTAAGGCCTAGTGACTTACAACTGTCAACCATTCCTGTGTGCGAGTAATGTTGTCAGGAATGGAGGGGACCTACAGTTTATATGCCGAATCCGAAAGGCTAATTAGAGAAAGCACTTTTTCATGACAAGAGTTACTCTTGGAGAATTTGTCAATTCCTTTAAACTTTAGATGGCATGGGCAGGGATTAACCATCATTACTCGTGTACTACTCAAACAATCAATACTGGGTGCATCACGAATTTGAGAGCAAACAATGGGCTATTAATTGAACCTTGGGGGACACCAGAAACAAAAATGAATTGAGTACTGTCAAATGTAGATTCAAATTATAGACACTTTTTTTTAATAAAATTTATATTACCAAAACAAACATATTCTTCGAACTGTCAAGGAGAAATTTTCGAGTGGATTTTTTGTCTTCAATGTGAAAATATTTATTTTGACGAACAATCATGTGAACTTAACGCAAAATTCAAAGCCATTCATAAGTCAAATGATATGTCGAAGACAAATAACATATACATTTTGTGAATTGTCAAATGTCAAATTCGCAATCCACAACAACATGGCAAATAAAACATTAGCTGAGCTGTCAAAAAAAAATCTGTCAATGCTTTTTAGCCCAGAACTATCAAAAAAGATCGGGTTATGTTTCTTTTTTTTAATAAGAGTTAGTTCAAAGGGCATTTTATGAGCTATGATTTAAGTGACAGAGCTAATGGAGTAAAAAGGTGAGTGCGACGAACTTCACATTTGTGTAGTGTTGTATATGAAAGAAACCAATGGGAAATTTTCCAACTTTTGACAGTTCGGTTATGAGCTTTTTTTTATAAATAAATCGAAGAGCTCTAATCAAGCATTGGCTTTAGAGCCTTCCCGGGGTTTAAGTATTTACTTAGTAGGTTCTCTGCTCTGAGCTTACAAAGAAAAACGCCAAATGTTTCCTAAGGTACTATTGAGAAAAGAGCAACCAATAAAAAATCATAAACCTAAATTCTGTGCATATTGTAAACAAAATGGTAAAAATAAAAGTTTATTTATTTTATATTCAATAATATAAGCTTTCGAGGTAGTTAAGGACAACGACACCAGCGCTGAAATCAAACGAAGAATAACTCTTGTAAATCGCCGCTTCTTTGGACTTACGAGCAGAAGGCAATTGAGTAGTAAAGTCCTATCTTAAGCATTCTAAATCACCGTAATACCCTCGCCTCTAGGTATTCCATCAGTTTCCCTTGAGCCCAACTTCGGCCGTACTATGAAGTACAGAGATTTAGTTTTTAGCCGTACTACGCAATGTGCGATGCCTTGCCACGCTCTATCTTTCCCTGTCATTGCAATGTTCAGGAATTCAAAATCAATGTACACCGACACCTCTTATCCAACCCTTCCCGCTTTTTCTGATGTTCACACTGTGTCTTTGGTATATTAAAGGTATACAAAACCCTTTTAGCGCTCGCTAATTATCAAAAAAAAAAACATCTATAAGTCTATAAGACACTCATCATCCCGGTCCTGATTGAAGAATGATGAGAGGGTCTTAGGATGCTTTGAGAGAAAAATTCGTTTGGTGATTTTTGGTCCCGTCTGCATAGATGCAGAATTTAGTAAAAGACCGGGCTGCCTGGAAACGCATGTTAGTTGAGGCCCAGTCCGCCCGGACTGTAGCGGCACCTTTAGCTTTAGCTTTGGCATTGTGAATTGCAATGTGTTTGAAACGAACTGTCAAACTCAATTCGCGTTCCACTTACGATCCACAATGTCTTAATGGAAAAATATTCGTTTGTCGTTGATCCCCGTCATGTGAGTAGACCTTAACAGCTGGCAAAAATTAATGTGAATTAAATGTCAAAACTAGGGAATGAGCTAAATTTTGTCATTTAAGTTGACAGTTTGAATTAGAATTTGAGTGAAATTACGTTTAGCTTCAGATATTTTTTAGTACATTTCGACTTGACTCAACTGCCCTAAAGCTTTATATGTAGATTTGTCGTAAGTTGTGTTGTTGTGAAGTAATTGTCATTTCATTAAACTAATAAATAAAGTACTCTTTTTAATTCAACTTTAATTTTTGAAATATTGAAATATTGAAACGTCAAAATTAAAATTTACACGAAACAAAAAAAATGTTGTATCTTTCAAACTGTCAAATGTAAATTCTCAATCCCCGTAGAGATGCATTCAGCAAGCCAGCCAAATAGAGCAAACGATTCAGTTCAATGATTTGTAGCGAACCAGCGAATGTGATTAAAATGTCAAAAACGTCATAATTCACAATAACTATTGAAATGCTTTGCATATGAGGGGATAGATTTCTTAAAGAGAAATACTTTAAAGCAAACGCACTGCGTAAACTACATACTTGCATTTTGAATATTTTACGAAGTGCACCAATGAAAACACCACTTTACATAAGTTTATTTTAATATTTTGAACTACGTAGGTATTCAAAACAATTTCGGATTTTCAACCCAGATTTTTCATAAGTTGATTTTACAGCTTGAAATGGATTTGAATCAAAATGAAATTTGAAGGCTTAAATCACAATAAATAATTAATACAAATGTGCCTGTTTAAAGGACCATACGTACGTAAATTCCAACTCGACTATGCTTCGCAAGGCTATTACAAGAAATTGAAGCTAGTGTAAAGCTGAATCTAAAACACATGTAAACCTAGTAAAAGTAGCGAGCAACGAATTCTTGCAAGTTTAACTTTCAACTTTAAACATTTCATTTTTGCAACCGTCAACGGACGCAACCATTTTGAATATAGGTAAATAAAAGGTCTGAATTTACCATCAATCGCAACTTATGAACTTTTTTAGCGATCTGGGGACTGAAATTTGATACTTCCTTCATCCTAAGTTTTTGTGTTTTGAAATAAACGTGAAATAAGCAAGGCACTTCACAAAATTAAGTATTTCACAAACTGTCAAATTTCTGATGCATTCCACGAATATAAAAAGAATTGGGATAAAATTACAAACAAAATTAAATTATAATTACAGAGTTTTTTAATTACTTTGAAAAGTAATTATGATTAAAATTTCAATTAATAATTACTTAGAATTGAAAAGCTTCAATTACAATTTCAAAAAAAAGGCTGGGTTGCGGACCACTCTGATAACTTCCCATCTCGTCTGTCGATTGGTCTTCCTTAAAAGTTTTTAGGTTTTTTGTGTTGGGTTAAAAAACTTTTCAGTTGAATTATTCTTAAAAAAATTAAAATTACCAACAATATTTTTTTTAAGAAATAGTTTCAGTGTTAAATAGATTTTTAGTCGAAAACAAATTTTTACCAATTTTAGTACCATTTCTTAAATGTTTATAATTTGGATGAACAAAATTAATTTGGGAGATGTCAAGAACCGAACATCAGTTTTTACAAATGTCCGTACTATTTTTTGTACATTTTATTTTTTTATAAAAAACCAGATTGTTGGATTTTTATAAAAAATACGGAATATTGAAAACCAAAAGTTTGAAGACGATATTTTTAATTTTTGAAAAGCTTTTAGAGTCGAAAGTAAAATTTTACCAAGTTTATGTATATTTTTTGTTGACAACAATATTTTTTAAAAGATAAAAGTAGTTTAAAGCCAATATCTCAAAGTTCTGAAAAGATATTTGAGTCAAAGATCAATTTTTAAAAACTTTTATTCATTTTTTTGTTTAGGCTTTTATTTTTTGAAAAACAAATGTCAATTCGATTTTCGTAAAATTTTTCCGAATGTTAAAAACGATATTTTTTGTAAGTTTAAATTTGCTGGAAGGTAATCTCAAAGTTTAAAAAAGATATTTGAGCCGAAAATCAATTTTCACCAACTTTTGTTAAGTTTTCTTTTAAGTATTTATGTTTTGTAAAAAAACTGCCGCTTCGTTTTTTTTTTCAAATTTTTTCCGAATGTTGAAAACAATATTTCTTATTAGATAAAATTTGTTGGAAGCCATAATCTCAAATGTTTGAGAAGATATTTGGGTTAAAATAGATTATTACCAACTTTGAGTAATTTTTTTTTAGGTTTTCAGTTTTTTTTTAACTGTCAATTCGATTTTTCTCAACATTTTACTGAATGTTGACAGCAATATTTTTGAAAAGACAAAAATAGCTGAAAGGCAATATCTCAAAGTTCTGAAAGATATTTGAGTCCGAAATCAATTTTTAAAAAAATTTATTCATTTTATTGTCTAGGTTTTTATTTTTTTGTGAAAAAACTATCAATCCGATTTTTTTTCAAGATTTTACCGAATGTTGAAAACAATATTTCTTATAAATGAAAAAAAAGTTGGAAGCCATAATCTGAAATTTTTAAAAAGATATTTGAGTCCGAAATCAATTTTTACCAACTTTGAGTACTATTTTAAGATTTTTAGTTTTGTGTAAAAAAACTATCAATTCGATTTTTCACAAAATTTGACTGAATGTTGACAGCAATAATTTTGAAAGGATAAAAGAATCTTTGAGGCAATATCTCAACGTTCTGAAAAGATTTTTGAGTCAAAAATCAATTTTTAAAAACTTTTATTCATTTTTTTGTCTAGGTTTAATTTTTTTTTTATATAAAAAAGTGTCAATTCAATTTTACTGGAAATTTTTCCGAATGTTGAAAACGATATTTTTTGTAAGTTAAAATTAGCTGAAAGCCATAATCTCAAAGCTTAAAAAAGATATTTGAGTCCGAAATTAATTTTTAAAAACATTTATTCATTTTATTGTCTCGGTTTTTATTTTTTTGCGAAAAAACTGTCAATCCGATTTTGTTCAAGATTTGTCCGAATGTTGAAAACAATATTTTTTTATAAATTAAAATTAGTTGGAAGCCATAATTTCAAATTTTTAAAAAGACATTTGAGTCCGAAATCATTTTTTACCAACTTGAGTACTATTTTAAGGTTTTTAGTTTTGTGTTAAAAAAAACTATCAATTCGATTTTTCACAAAATTTTACTGAATGTTGACAGCAATATTTTTGAAAAGACAAAAGTAGCTGAAAGGCAATATCTCAAAGTTCTGAAAAGATATTTGAGTCAAAGATCAATTTTTAAAAACTTTTATTCATTTTTTTGTTTAAGTTTTTATTTTTTTGTAAGAAAAACTGTCAATTCGATTTTTTTTTAATTTTATCGAATGTTGAAAACAATATTTTTTATAAGTCAAAATTAGTTAATAGCCAATATCTCAAATTTTTGAAAAGATATGTGTGTCAAATGAATTTTTACCAAATTTTATTAAATTTTCTCTTAAGCGTTTATTTTTTGTAAAAAAAATGTCAATTCAATTTTTCACAATTTTACCGAATGTTGGAAACAATATTTCTTATACAATAAAATAAGTTTTAAACCATAATCTCAAGTTTTTGAAAAGATATTTGAGTTGATATTCAATTTTTATCAACTTTGAGTAACGTTTTGTTTAGGTTTTTAGTTCTTTTAAGGAAAACTGTCAATTTGATTTTTTTTAAATTAATTTTTTTTTAAATTTTTTTTTAATCAAAAACGTTTTTTCGTTGCCAAAGTTAACCAAAATGTTCACCTTTTTTTTAACTGCTATGGTAAAAAACAAATAACCACGCAATTTTCTTAAGAGCCCTTTCTGCATCTTTTTGCATTATTATCTGTATAACAAAATTCATTTGAAGTCGATATTTCTTCTGGTTCTTGAGCTATGGACGACGAAAAAACGTCGCGAACGTACGAACCTGCGTAAACACGCACCCAGAGACATCTTTCTAAAAATCTTTTATTTTGACTTTAAGGACCTTGAAACGTCGAGAAATGTCAAAATTCTATTTGACAAATCAGACACATTACAATAATTTCTTATGAAATTAACTCTGTCCGAAACGCGTTCCAAAAACTAGCGAATAAGAAACTCATTCAAATTTAAAAACTGTTAAGTGAATGAAATGTCAAAAAATAGTTTAACACAATTTAATTTAATTGAATTTTCATGTCCAATGTGTCAGAGCAATATTTTTCCAATGGAAAATGAGATCGGACAAGATTTTGCAAAACTCATGTTAGAAAATCTAATGAAATTTATATTCATCTTCAAAAACTCTTCATTAATTCTCATCTTCATCTTCATCTATATTTTTTCATAAATCAATTTTGAATAAGATGTATCTTCATTATGTATGTGGGTCTACCTCTCTTAAATCATTACTCACCGCACTTAACATGATGGTGTGTTTTTATTTTGCTTTTTTTTTCAAAAATTAATAAAAGTAGGACAGCACCAGAAATGCTTTCGATTTATTTCAGTTTTTTTGTTGTTGATAATATTTACATGTTCAGCACAGTAGTAAATCATTTTCGACCCTTCGAAGATTCTCACATGAGTGAATAAAATATTAATGTACATATAATGATTTATATTCATCCTCTTACGTGTCCATATATATATTTATCACATATATCTTACCTGAAACGAAAAACATAAGGATATGGATTAGCATTAGATTAAACACAAATATGCATAATATTAATATTGAATTCATAAAATAGGTACATTCATATAGAAGGCCCCAGGCTAGCGCACAGAAGCTTCTATCCGACTTTCGAATATTTATGATTTATGAAAATCTCGATAATAAAATATAATGTTAATTGAATTGGAAGAAGAATTTTATCTCCCAAGGAAAAAACAATTTAAATATTATTAAAGTAATAAAAAATTATAGTATTTAGAAAGGAACAAAATTAAATAAAACAAATTGAATTTTTTAAACTTAAGTTCCACACACAAACAAATGATATTTTAATGCTAAATTATGATTGTAGATTTATCAAAAAAAAATATTTTGACAGTTTTTGATCTCAAATTGATCTCACATGGAAATTGAATGTACACACCTATCATAAACGGTTTAAAGTAAAATGATAGATTAAGATGCAAATTGAGGCTTAAATTAAACACGCTTAACTATTTGTTCACACTATAACTTGAAAAACTTTAACACCTTTGGTGTGTAGTAGTTATTAAATTTAAAAAAAATAGTAATCTAGCTATAAGTCAAGCTTTGCATTGTAATTAGACATTTTGAATTTCTGTATTCATTTATGGGTCATGGCAGGCTTAAGTAACTGACAACTACAGCACACCTATGTACACAAATGACCTTTACTATAAGTCGCGATACAACGCCGCCGTTACGTTCGTTGCGTGCCTGTGAGGTCTTTGTGTAAAAAGGTGTATCTAAATAGTCTTTTGTACTTAAGAGAAAACATTGAATATGAGAGGTTATTAATATTGAGAATCTAAGATTAAAAATTTGAATATTTCAGAAATTTAAACGGTTTCTAGGTATTCTAGACGATTAGACAACATTCAACTTTTGGTTTTATTTAACTTTTCAACTTCGTAATTCTCTAGCTTACAAATGCTTAAAACTAACAGTCTTAAGGATCACCCAAAATAAACACCAGCTTTAAAGCGGTAGACATCTAAAAAAAAAGAGTCTGGGATGCGACCCACACTTCCCATCCCGTGTGTCCATTTGTCTTGCTTAAAAGTTTGTCTATATGTGCTCGTATCAATTTTTACCAAATTTGCGTACTATTTTTTGTAGATTTTATTTTTTATAAAAAAACGGACTGTTGGATTTTTATATAAAAATGACTGAATATTGAAAACAATATTTTCTGTAAAATAAAATAAGTTTGAAGCCAACATTTTTAATTTTTGAAAAGCTATTTGAGCCGAAAGTAAATTTTTACCAAGTTTTAGTATTGTTTTTTTAGAGTTTTTTTTTTTGTAAAAAAACTGTCAATTCGAATTTTTTAAAAATTTTACCAAATGTTGAAAATAAGATAAATGTTGTTATAAGATAAAATTAGTTTGTAGCCAATATTTCAAATTTTTGAAAAGATATTTTTGTCGAAAATCAATTTTTACCAACTTTTATACATTTTTTTTAGGTTTTTATTTTTTGTAAGAAAAACTGTCAATTCGATTTTTCTCAAAATTTTTCTGAATGTTGAAAACATTAATTACAAGCTATTATCTCAAAGTTTTGAAAAGATATTTGAGTCGAAAATCATTTTTTACCAACTTTTGTTAATTTTTTTTTCGGTTTTTATTTTTTTGTAAAAAAACTGTCAATTCGATTTTTTTTGAAACTTTAACTGAATATTGACAACAAGATTTTTTGAAAGATAAAAGTAAATTAAAGCCAATATCTCGTTTTGAAAAGATATTTGAGTCGAAAATTAATTTTTACCAATTTTATACATTTTTTTTAGGTTTTTTTATTAAAAAAAAAACTGTCAATTCGATTTTGGAGAATGTCGAAAACAATATTCTTTATAAGATAAAATATTCTCGAAGCCTTAATTTCAAGTTTTTGAAATCGATATTAAATTTTTACGAACTATGAATTCGCTATTGATAAGATAGTTAATCGCGCGCCACCGTTGATAAGATAGTTAAGAGCCGTTGATGAGTCATTAACAACTCGATTAGGAGCTGTTGAAAAGCCGATAGAAAGCCGTTGATAGGTAAAAAAGTTTAACAGCTGTTGATAAGATAGCTAAGCCCCGCCACCGTTGATAAGTCGGTAAGGAACTGTCGATAAGCCGGTTAGAAGCCATTGATAATCTGGTTAAGAGTAATTGATAATCTGGTTACAAGTCTTAGATAAGCCAGTTTTCAAACATTTATAAGCTGGTTAAGAGCCGTTGATAAGATGGTTACAAGCTAAAGATAATCCAGCAACCACACGTTGATAAGCTGGTTAAGAGCTGTTAAGGGTCATTGATAGGACGGTTAAGAGCCGTTGATAAGCCGATAGAAAGCCGTTGATAGGTAAAAAAGTTTAACAGCTGTTGATAAGATAGCTAAGCCCCGCCGCCGTTGATAAGTCGGTAAGGAACCGTCGATAAGCCGGTTAGAAGCCATTGATAATCTGGTTAAGAGTAATTGATAAGCTGGTTACAAGTCTTAGATAAGCCAGTTATCAGACATTTATAAGCTGGTTAAGAGCCGTTGATAAGCCGGTTAAGAGCTGTTGATAACCCTGTTAAAATCTTTAAGTAAACATTGCCAGCCAGGAACACCCAACCTAGACTACCCAACCAGAGAGGAAGAGCCTTAAAGAACCGCGCTTTTAACAAGTTAGCAGACTATCGATGCCGAATTAGGGAGATAAATATACTTGAATATTATTTAAAGTTTTGGCAAATTAAATTTGAAATCAAAGTCATCAAAGTCTTTAGTTACATTTTTGGATCCAAAGAGTCTTAAACTGGAAGAAAACAAGCCTCTGCGAATTTCAATGATATGTTAACAAAAGCTTCGAGGATTTTAAACCAAAAATTTACCATTTTTCTGATAAAACTGACGTAGATTTCAATATTTAATTTGTAAGCTGATTTGATCCAGCAGACCTTTGAATCGTTAAAAAATCCAGAAACAAACGAAGTTACTGTAGGGTCCTAATGAAAATCCGCTTAAAAAAGTTCTGGAAAGGAGTAGAGTTTTTAAGCAGTTTCATATACTTCTGATCACATTGATCAATTGAGAGAACAAGAAAATAATTCTGAAGAAAAAAAGATCATTGACCGAAGTTTATCAATCGTCGCTGGCGTGTAGGCAAAAACCATAGACTTTACGTAGCTCCACAGGAAATAGTCTAACGGCGTTAAATCGCACGACTGCAGCCGCGGCGGCCAAGCGACTGAACCATTTCGTGAGATAACACGTTCTCCAAACTCGGTTTCCAATAAATTGATTGTGACATTCACTGTGTGGATTGTGGTGCCGTCCTGTTGGAACCACATGTTCTTCAAGTCCATGACATCCAAATGGGGCCAAAAATATTCGGTTTAAAGGTATTGCGATCCCTATTCACAGTAACGTGCTGGTCTTGATCAACCCGGAAGAAGTACGGTCCATAAACCACACCAAACCGCAATTTTTTCGGGATGCAATAATAACTCATGGAATGTGGATTGCTGATTGAACAATACCTCAAGATCTTTTCGCAAAATTGACGATCGAGAACGACGTGTGAGAGACATATTTGTGCTTTCTGCAACTGAAGCCTCAGCGGCAGCAATATTTTCGATACTACTGTGTCTCACTGGCACAGGAAAATTTTGTACTCTGACTGTGGATTATGACGACCATTATACGGACGTAGCGCTCTTAACGTTGATGCCAGTAACTCCGAAATTCGGTATTTAATTTTAATAATTTTGACTCGTTATTGGCTCGTTTATCTTTACATCTCATGATGCAAATTTTACTGAAATGTCAAAAGAGCTGCAAGAAATATGGCGTCGTTTGCTGTCCCTGTCCCTGTCGTTCTACTTTTGTAGCGTCCCTGTTGAAAAGCCCTGTAGAACTATTGGCATCAAATACTTAGTTTTCCAATGATGTAAACATTCTGTAAGGTGAACAATAGTACCATGTTTAAAGCAAGAGGCTATACAGAAGATAGAATCAAGGAAGAAATCACGCAAATTTAACATCTTCGAGGCAATTCAAAAAGAGAGAAAAAAAGACTTCAAGGTTAAGGCTCCTCCAAGCACCTGTTATTAATAGGAATACTTAAAAGTTAAAGCTTTTCCATGAAGCCGTAGCACTGATTACAGCACTACATTTGGAACTTATTCATTTGCTTTATCAAGACCAAATATTAACAAAGCAGCCAACACAAAACCAAAAGAAACACAACTTGAAATGTCATCAGTCATAAATAATAATTATTCCCACACTATTTTCGTCCTCATTCATTTATCCTAAAGTGAAAGGCACTTGGTTAAAAATATCACATTATTTTTCGTATATAAAATAAGGTGCTGAAAAAGGTTCTTTTTATATTCTTCATCAGACTTTGTCAAAGTTCATCTCATTGCAGTCATCGTCATCATTATTATTATTATATTACCATCGGGTCGTTTTGATCTAAAGTGAAGAAATTAATGTCACGTTTTTCCAAGACAAAATTCTTCATTGTTGAACACTCACACGTAGCGTAGGTTTCGTCACGTTTCCGACCAACATTTGGCACTGCCACAGTCTCCCTCGAAAAATCTATGATAACAATAGCGCATTAGTTTGACTATATGGTTAGGTTAGGTTACCTACCTCTAACAACCATCACCTAGCATCTCACCTTATATGATGCATTCTCTCACTCTCCTGTGCCACACGGAACTACTTGCTTGCAACAAACTCTATCAAAGAACACTCTCATACTTTTTAAACCTAAAATTTATTGTCTTTCCAATCACAGCGGATCGGGCTCGGGATATGTTGGAGGCGGAGTATCCTATATAAAGTTAATGTTATGTTGGTGGCTTGAGCTTGATGGTGTTCAGGAGGCTTTTGGTGATATCGTCGAGTGGCGTCGTGAACAAAAATTTTAGCAAAGTTGCGCGAAATATAAATGTGGAAACGATGATGTCGAGATGCAGGTACTTCTATTTGTTGTATCAAGTTTTTCTTTTCTAGTTTATTTTTTCCTTGCAACAACTGCGCGCTAAAGAGTCTTTCGATTTTTGTTAGACGTGTGTCTGGCTTCAAAAGTTCGGGTACCTCTATTTATAGATACCTATAAGACTTCTTGGCACCTGGTGATGGTGGCACTGGTAATGGCACTGGCATGGCGCGGCTTCAAAATGACTTAGCTATTGTGTTGCAGATCTGCAATCTGATGGTATTTTTCTTTCTTTTTTTTTTGTTGTCTGTGTTTCTTATGTATCTAAAATATTTCGGAACGTGCAACGTTAATCATGTGGAAAATAAGCAGAAAATACTAAAAAGAGAGGTAGGTACCTAATATAAGAGGGTGTACATTAGTTTTCCCATTGAAAATCCTAACTGCAACTGCAAAGAAATAAAACGGCACGAACACGGCAGCAGCATCCACGACAACGACGATATAACAAGGCTTTATTTCTTGAACAATGCAGGTGAACCAAACGATTATTATAAAAAGTTGATATAAAGGATTATTGAAACTGCATCAGAATTGTGATTGTTAGTGGAGTTTGCAAAATTTCATATTTTGATTGATCATACCGCATTTTATTGCAAAAAGAAGGAAGCTTATGCTGAGAAACTATGAGTTTTCTTTGTGTTAGCGGAAATCAGAAAAGATTAATTCTTTGAAGAGAAATCGCATTTTAATCTTTTATGAATTTAATTGTTAATTTTTTACTTTAGCTTAACAAGATTGCATTTGCAACCAATTGGACCTTTTTAATACTCATTTTCGAGTAAAACGGAAGCTACTGATCAGAGCTGATCAGTGAGATTTCTAATATTAAGATTTTGTGTTCATCTTGAATGGGTTAAACACCTAATCTGTAAAAGTGAAGACATCACATAGTTTTTGCTGCGAAATACAATAATCAAAAACAGCTGGGGTTTGTTTTCTAGTAAAAGTTATCGTCTGATATTTTGGAAGGGTTAAGAGAACGGCTATTTTTTAACACCAATATTTGTAACTATGTATGTATATGAATATCAGCATGTAGAAGTATACGATCTTGGGTGGACTTCATTACTTTGAAAGTCTTCATGTCATTAGCAAAAATGAGAATCTCACTTGATTGAGTGCAGGACAAGATTAACAGCAAAGGACCAAGTCGGCTTCCCTGTGGAACACCAGATTGAGTAACAGAAGGTTTTAAAAAAGTTAAAGTATACACAGTCGACTTCATAACCTTGCTCTAAAGCATTTCCACATTTGTTTGAGAATGTGAGAAGACTTTAAGGTGTTGATCTCACGACCACGTGTTGCTTATCTTCCCACATAAGATTTTTACTAAAAAACTCTACATAATACTCTCATAAAGAACGTGCTCAAAAAGTTTAGGATTGAAAGAAATTTGTGCAATGGGATATGGTTGTAACAAATGACTTTTTTATATATACTCTAAAATGTTTATGTTTTTACGGAACTATTTCCGAAAAATCAGAACGATAATGTTTTTTTTGTCATGGCTTCTGTCACGTTTAGTGGTTCTTTATTAACAGCAAGTATTTTGACAGCTAAGCAAGAGACATTTTTTTAAATTTTGACATATAGAAACTTTATTGCAAGTATTGCTTTCGTAAGAAATTTCCAATTCGAGATTTTAATCAAACATGAAATTAAGGTGTTAAAGAAGTCTAAAGAAGCTCCGACGGTTCCGTCTATCTGTCTGTCAATTGACTTTGCTATTAAAGCTTAAACCATTGGGTCGATTTCTTCTTTTTTAAAGGCCAAATATAACAAAAATTCCAATACTTTTAATTTTGTCAAAAACTAAAAATTCGGATGTTCAAAACTAAGGATTTATTTTACTGAAATTTTCCTTTAAATGTGCGGTCTTGAGTTGCATTTTATCCATATAAAAAATTCTGGTATTCTAATAGGGACTTGACCACTTTGAATTTAATTTATGAACGCACCCTTTCAATAATCATCAAACTGTCACTATCAATTAATTCAGTAAAATGACATTTTCATCATATTTAAGTGAAGAAACGAGTATTCTTTAAAATTATCAAAATTTTCTACGGAAATTTAGAGTCTGTGACTTCATTTTTAAAAGATTTAACTGCCGTTTCCTGCCGTGATTGTCAACCTTGTAGACAAGTAGGTACAGTGCAAAAGTTTGAGCCTACATGAGCCGAAATATCGATGCTGTTTACTTACTTACTTAAGGTGGCGCTACAGTCCGGGTGGACCTGGGCCTCAACCAACATGCGTTTCCAGGCAGCTCGGTCCCTAGCTAGCTGTCTTCAGTTTCGCACGCCAAGTTGGTTGAGGTCTTCTCCCACCTGGGTGTGCCACCTGAGTCGCGGTCTTCCTCTACTGCACCGTCCCTCGGGATTGGATTCGAAGACCTTCCGGGCTAAAGCGTTGATGTCCATTCGCTCTACATGACTTAGCCATCCAAGCCGTTGGACTTTAATTCTGCTAACTAGGTCGGTGCCGCTATACAACCCGTACAGTTCATCGTTAAATCTTCTCCTCTATTCTATATCTATGCGTACGGGACCGAAAATCACCCGAAGAATTTTTCTCTCGAAGCATCCTAAGACGCTCTCATCTTTCTTTGACAGGGTCCAGGCCTCAGTGCCATAAATAAGAATCGGGATGATGAGTGTCTTATAGATGGTGATTTTAGATACTTCTCAATTGCCTTCTAAATCCAAAGAAGCAGCGATTTGCAAGAGTTGTTCTTCGTTAGATTTCAGCGCTAGTGTCGTTGTCTCTGCCTTGGTAGACAAAGTCCTTAACTACCTCCAAGTTATAGCCGTCCACAGTGACGTTTTGTCCAAGACGTCGTTGTTCAGTGTCCTTTTTTGATGACAGCATAAACTTGGTCTTGCTCTCATTGACCCCTAAACCCATCTTCTTCACTCCCCTCGCAATGCTCAAAAACGCTCCACTGACATCACGCTTTGATCTTCCAATTATGTCAATACCATCTGCTTATCCGGGTAATTCGATGGACCTTTGAAAGATGTGCATCTATTATAGATGGTTGAGTTTTGCACAATTCTTTCCAGAACGATGTTGAAGAAATCACATGACAGTGCATCGCCTTGTCTAAAACCTTTTTTGACATCAAATGCATCGGTGAGATCTTTTCCGACCTTGATAGAGCAGCGTGCATTCTCCATCGTCATTCTGCACAAACGGATAAGTTCGACGGGGATGCTAAAAGTAGACATTGCTCTGTAGAGCTCTTCACTATGGATGCTGTTATACGCGGCTTTAAAATCGATAAAGAGGTGGTGGATATCGATTTGAAGTTCCTGGGTTTTTTCCAAGATCTTCCGTAGTGTGAATATTTGGTCGATAGTGGACTTTCCTGGTCTAAAGCCACACTGATAAGGACCAATCAGGTTGTTGACGAACGGCTTCAGATGTTCACATAATATGGCAGAGAAGATCTTTTCCATGTGCATTCAAGAGAACACAAGCGTCCACAGGTTTTTCTCAAAAACCACCTCTGTCTATTAACTCCTACTCTCACCTCCCCGCGGTGAACATCGGGTGCCTAGTACCTTAACTGGAGATTGGGTTCTAACCTCAGTGGAAAGTTGTTGGGGCAGCAAACGAGAGAGGGGAGGAGGTGTTTCCACTAAGGTACCTCTCTTTATCCAGTCGGCACGGACGAATTCTCGAGATGAAATCAACGGTGGCGTCTACAGTTCTAGAAAGGTTGAAATACTTATTGAACCTTCTTCGACATATTCGGAGCCCACGCCTGTGAAAAGGTTCAATATAGACATTGTCATGCAAAAAAAAATAACAGCAAAGCACATACCAAATGTCAAATTTTAAAGTGAAAGGTGAACAAAGAACACAAAATAGTTGTGTTGCAAAAGTGATTTTGACAGATGAACTGTAAACAACAAAGTTAAATTCTAACAATAACACTAAGTTTTATGTACACTACAACTATTACAGCTATTTCAGTGGAATTAGAAAAGATTTAGAATTTTAGAATTTAATATGTCAATTTGACACTTGGCATCTTAAATGTTAATAAACAATGCAGCACTCAGATTTTAAATGTAATACAACGTTGAACGCAAGCAAGCCTGTATAGATATCATGAAATACAACTGTCAAATTTAATGTCATAAAATACATTATGGTAGTACCCTAAGCATGATGGTTAGTGCGTTGGACTTTCACGCTAGAGGTCTTGCGTTCGATCCTTGCCTCTGCCATCTTAAGTTTTTTTACAGGTACTGTCAAATTCTCCTAGTCAAAGTGTCATGGAAAGTGCTTTTTCAAATCAGCCGTTCAAATTCGGCTTAAAACTGTAGGCCCCCTCCATTCCTGACAACATTAATCGCACACAGGAATGGTTGAGAGTTGTAAGCCACTAGGCCAAGGGCCTGTTGCGCCACCTTATTTATATATTTATCAAATATATTTTGACAACTGGAGGAATCTGAATCTGCAAAGGTATGTCAAAAAATCTGTCTTAATTCACATTAATACAGATCTGCAGATTTGGTCCTCAACTAAATTAAAATCAATTTATTTTGCCCATGGAATACAAAAACTAAAAAAAATTAGGTTTTGACAGATCTAGATCAAAAATAAATTGATTTATTTTGCCCACGGAAAAACCAATTAGACATTTAAAAAAAATCTAATGTAGATTTTGATTTTCTGATTGAAAATGACAGAAGAAGATCGATCTGCCATTTTCTAAAAGCTTTCTGGGTAAATTTATCAAAGTAAGCTTCAAAGTAATAAGACATTATTATGTCAAATTGAAAAGTATTTATAGCATTTAAAGGACACATGGAAATTTTAAAGTCTTAAGGACAAAATATCTATAAGAAAAATTTGCCCTCATCTTCAGAGAAAAAGCAAAACTTATAATCGATAAGTATGTAAATTAATTTTTAAATCATCGTCGTCGTGCAATTTGTTGGTTTCACAATAATTAGCTTAATGCAATAAGTAGAATTGATTCTTTTTTTTACACTTTAAGGCAGAACGAAAAAAAGTGTCAAACCATAATTAAATGACATAATAAATAAATATCATTGAATTCTTTACGAATTATGCAAGAGCATTAAAAAAAAAACAATAATGATTTCAGTTTAAAATCACTTCATACACGACCGAGATAATAATAACTGAAACGTAAATGACAATAAAAAAGGACCAACAAATATCCCAGGTACGATTGTACATTCATATCTCCACACGCTACGCAGCGTATAAGTACGCACAATGCATTAAATATGGCTCCTTATAATAATACCGCCTCTTTCAGTTCTACCATTCCAATTCGAAATGTCATACTCATATACGATAGGACTCAATAAAAATAAAAAACGGCACATACCAACATCACGCATTACCATCAGCACCCCACCACACCGCTCACTATACTCACCTCATAAAGTCGAATATTTTAATTTTATGCCACGAAAATAAAGTGGAATCGATTGAATGCCACAGATATCGTATTTCCGATTCCGATTCACGTATGAACGCAACTACGACGCGATGAACGTACAACTATGCCAGAGCACAGCATTCCCTAAAGCCTCAAGAGTACCATGCATAACACTGGAATACTGGTACACGTTTTATCTGTCAAGTTAAAAACGTTATGAATACACTGTTTAAGTTGTGTCACTGCACTGACGTTCATTAAATGCGAGAACTGTCAACCAGTTCTTTGCATCCGAGTATTATATGCACGCAAGCAACACGCACTTCATTATATTCATGTATATACGTGTGTGGATATAAATAGGAGACGGTATTATCCTTGACATAAAATTAAATGATAATTACTTATGCAGCACGTATATGCAACATAATTTTCAGCATTTTAAATGTTGCAACATAGTTTACACGAAGCGACGCGACTTAACGATGGTCGCAGTTGCAGTTATCTCCATTCACATCAATATCATCATCATCGTTGTCATCGGTCGGTTGTCATGAAATTTCGAACTCGAAAAGTCATAATATAAAATGACATTCGTTTAAGAACATAAATATAATGCGAATCTTAATCGGTAAATGTCAGTTTGATGTGACAGCACCAAGTGATGTCTGGTTCGTTATTTTATATTGTCACACTTTGCATCAACACCGATCCAATCCGACTTGACACAGCGGCAAAAGGACATTCTTCTTACAAGAGAATTAATGATGAAACTTGGAAGTAAATTATCGGGAAAATTGTCTTGAAAATGATGATGGTTTGGTTATTAATTAGGAAGGCACGGAGTCTTGTAGTTTAATGTTGACACTCGTTAAAGTCTCTTTGTTGGACGTTCATTTCGTTCGTTCATTCGTTAGTTAGTTCGTTGTTTTTGCAGCAAATGCTTGTTGTCGTATCGCTGCTGATGGCAATGTTTACACTTTATATTAATTTTCAATCACCTGTCATAAAATTGCGCACGATGCAAATTTACAGACTAATTGAAAAATATTGCGCTGTGCTGATGATGATGGTTTGACTTTGATGTTTTCTTCCACAAAAATGTCTATATACATAATAATGCACCAATGTATTTACTTTTGAGTTTGTTTTTAAATGATTGGTTGTTAATTAAGAAAATATTGTTGACTTGTTTCTTGTCAAGTTTTTTGCATACTTCTTTACTTAAGCAATCATTATACAAGTTTGAAGTCTTGGAAGAACTTTACATTTTTCTTCTTTGGTAATTTATTTCATGTCAGAGTGAGAAATAATATGTAAATAAATTTGGATTTTTTGACCATTTTTATTTATGAAAAATACAAGTAAATGTAAAATATATGGTAACGAGTTGATAAAATCAATTTTAACAGAAAATGGCGCCCGGGTAGAAACTTCAAACTTAATATTACATTTACGATTTCTAACAAAAGCTCTTTCAATAGAAACTTTTGGACTTTTAAGGTGGATAGAGAAAATATTGTTTGAGTAACATCCTCCATTAAATATACGGAGTCACAACCAAAACCAAAAAAACCAAAACAACAAAAAAAACATAACCGCTGTTTGTGCGAGTGTTTAGAAAAATCAAAGGCACTTTATTTCGGATCGCTCACAGAACTCGGTTTTGCGGGAGTGCGCAATTTGGAAAATGTGAATTTGCTTCGCAACTTCAGTATGATTGCTTGCTAACTTAACGTTGCGCTACAGTCCTGTGTGAACTAGGGCCTCACCCAACAAACTTCTCCATGTAGCTCGGTCCATAGCTAGATGTCTCCAGTTTCGCGCTCCAAGTTGGGAAAGGTCACCTTCTATTTGTGTGCGCCATCCGATCCGAGGTCTTCCTCTACTGCGCTGTCCTGTGGATGTGGATTCGAAGACTTTCCGGGCCGGAGCATTGGTTTTCATGCGCTCTACGTGACCCAGCCATCTTTATCGTTGGACTTTTACCCTTCTGGATAAATTTACGTCGCTGTACAGCCCGAACAGTTCATCGTTTCATCTTCTCCTCCACTCCCCTTCGATGCATACGGGACCATAGATCACACGAAGAACTTTTTTTCTCGAACCGACTCAAGGTGGTTTCATCCACTTTTGTTATAGTCCATGCTTCTGCACCGGATAGCAGGACGGGGATTATAAGGGTCTTATATAGCAACACTTTGGTCCCTCGAGAGAGGACTTTACCACTCAATTGCTTTCTTAGCCCAGCGGTTAGCAAGAGTTATTCTGCGTTTGATCTCAGCGCTGGTATTATTTTCTGTAACGTCTGTCGATGGTGACGTTTTGAATAAGACGTCGGTGTTGTATGTCCTTTCTTGACGATAGCATTTACTTTTTTTTGCCCTCAATTACCGATAAACTCATTTTTTCCGCCTCTGCCTCAATAATCACAAAAGCCCCATTGACATCACGCTGAGTTCTTCTAATTAAGTCAATGTCATCACCATATGCTAGTAATTGGACAGACTTTTGATAGATAGTGCCTCTTGTGTTGACGTGTGAGCTCTGCACTATTCTTCTAAGCACGATATTAAAAAAATCACATGACAGCGCATCACCTTGTCTAAAACCTTTTTTGACATCGAAAGGTTCTGTTAAGTTGCTTATAACCTTTATGGAGCAGCGTGAATTCTCCATGGTCATCCTGCACAAACGGACGAGTTTGGCACTGATACCAAAACTAGACATGGCTCTATACAGCTCGTCCCTGTAGATGCTGTCATATGCTGCCTTGAAATCGATGAAAAGATGGTGGGTGTCGATTTGGTGTTCTTGGGTTTTTTTCAGGATCAGTAATGTGAATATTTGAACAAGTGTGGACTTTCCTAGTCTAAAACCACACTGATAATGGGCTTAAGACGTTTACATATTACGGCAGAGAAGATTTTATAGCCGATGTTAAGTAGACTGATTCCTCTATAGTTGGTGCAGTATAGAGGGTCTCCTTTTTTCAGGATCGGGCAAACAATATTGAGGTTATATTCATCGGGCATGCTTTCTTTCGACCATGTCTTACAGTGGAATAAGATAAGTGGGTGCATGCTTCCAACCAACTTATCTCCAGCTGCTTTAAAGAGCTCGGCATTCAAGGCATTTTCTCCAGCGGCTTTATTAGAGTTTAGTTCAGATATGGCAATCTTTACTTCCTCTAAGTCGGGAGGACGGGATTGTTAGATTTCGCCGTCTGTGTTGAATGGATCATCCTGCCTGACAGTGGAATTCGCCGTTATACAGTCATATCCTCAGCATTGGTTGCGGTTTTACTTTCGTCTTTGCAGCCTTCGGTTCTAGGTTTATGGACTTGTGAATTTCGTTTCACCTGTTTATAAAACTTTCGAACTTCATTCCTGCTTTTAAACCTCTCAACATCTTCGACCGCGCGCTTCTCATGCCCTCTCTTATTCCTTCTGAGAAGTCGGCGTTCCTCTCGCTTCTTCTGCTCATAGAGCTCACGAGCAGCTCTCGTCCTTTTATGCGGCACCGCTTTGCGTGCCTGTTGTTTGGCTGCATTTGCTTGCCGACATTCCTCATCAAACCAGGGATTCCTTGTTTGTGTCTGCTTGAAACCCAGCACATCAGAGGCGGCTTCTCTAATTGCATCTTGACAATGTTGCCCCTGGTTATCGATACATTGTATTGGCGGCAGAGCACTTCGGGAGAGGTTAATTGTAACTCGGTCGGAAAAGGGTTTGGCTATCTCTGGCGATTGTAGCCGTTCGACGTTGTACCTTCTCCCAGCACCTTTCTGTTTTGCCTTGGGTCTGGAAATCCAAAGTGCTACCTTGGCTACAACAAGGTAGTGGTCTGAGTCGATCTTAGCTCCTCAGAAAGTTCAGACATCCATGATGCTGTCTAGCATCGATCGCAATATGGTCAATCTGGTTGACGGTAGATTGATGTGGAGAACTCCAAGTTTCTATATGGATGTTGGGGTATGGACAAAATTGAACTGGCTACCATAGCGTTTCACTCGAAATCGATGAGCCTGAATCCGTTATCGAAAAAGTTGTCGTGCAGGCTGTTTTCCCCGATTATTTCTCCAAAGATTTCTTCCCATCCTAGTTTAGCATTCAAATCGCCAAGGACAATTTTGATATCGCAGCTAGGATACTACTCATATGTTTAGTCTAAAATCTCAAATAACATAATATCTTTAGTGTCGTCATCTTTCTCTTCTGTGGGGGCGTGCGCTCATATTAGACTAATGTTGCCGAATTTAGCCTTGATGCGTATGGTCATGAGGGGCTCATTGATGCACCTATAGCTCAAGACTTCTTCCCTAAGTCTGGCTCCAATGATGAAGCCGCATCCAAATAAGCGCTGTTGGTTTTCGTGGTAGCAGTCACCATAGTAAATATCGTAGAAGACACTTGCGTAGAGTGCGAACTGAAGAAAATATTGTAGATGAATCAGTTACAGTGATTACAGTGAATTATCAATTCAGCATCGTTTGCAGCAATTAAGCCTCTGTGACTTCACTACTTGGAAAAGTATAAGCCTTCAAATTATAGCTTGTGCAAGAATTGAAGCTGAATGACCTACTATAATATTAGGTGAGTGGTCTCTTTAAAAGATGGCTTAATTTATCGAGGAATTCTGTTTAGAAACAAAGCTTATTTTTGGTTGAATGAATACGCTAAGAAGCAAAATAGATGTTGCCTGTGCAAGAAATGCATCACCCTTTCTGATCTTCCCTATTTTCCTAAGAACACCTTAACCCCCCCCCCCAAGTTTAACCTTCAAACATATTAAGGGTATTAATAACCCCTTGGCAAAAAAAAAATCGAGTGAAGAGCTTGTCATCAATGCATCGAAAAAAAAGTCACTGTTTGGTGCGGATTACTGGCTAGCGGAATCATATTTTTTCAAAGACGATTTTTTGAGATACCAGCTGAAATGTTATTGATATTTTGTGTTTTAACTTACAAACCCCGCTTTTAGTTGTCTTTCACATTTTTAAAAGGGCGTTTTTTAAAAACCTGGGTTACTATAGAAACAATTTAAGTCGAGATTCAAATTCTGGACAACTTGATCCTTTAAAAAGTTATTGTTTTGTTTGTATGACAGATGGCAGTGGTGCCAAATATTTATTTTTTTATTTTTTGACAGATGGAGCTTGGATGACAAGAGACACGATAATTCGTATGATTTATAGCTCCTTCTTTTCAATCAATTTCAATTTATTATTTATTATTTTCTTCAGCGCAAATATAATTTTCCGAAGCTTATCTGTAAATACCAAATGAATTCATCTATTTCTATTTTAATTTAATTTGATGCTCAACTTGTCTAAAAATATTAATAAATTTCTAAACTTATTACGTGTTCCTATAAATTTTTCGGATTAAAATCCAATTCAAACTTTTCCCAAATGCCAATAAATTTCTTCGAATAAAAAAGAAAAAAATGTTAAAGTTTAAATTCCTTGTCATTTCACAAAGTTTATAATCTGATAGATAAGCAATGTTTTTCAAAATTTGTCAAGAAAGAAAAAAAAAAATAAAATTCAAAGAACAAGAAAACCAATCACCACGCATGTCTTTGATTATATTATAAGCCTCTAATCAAAGTTCTTTTAAGTTATTTACCATCACGCAGGGTACACATATGGGGTTTTATTTGTATTGCCACCTTGATACCACCTACAGGAAAAGTCTCCTTCGATCAAAAATCCTTAATTCAAATTGATAAGAAGGTGAAAAGTTTTATCTTCCCCTTATGCTTACCTTTGCTTAAGAACCTTGTTGGATTTTCTTAGAAATTGTTTAAAAGTTCAATAAGATATAATTTAACCTACACGTACGCGACGTAGGTAAACCAACATACGTTATTTTTCTTCCCTCCCCAAGGCATCCATAATACATTCATTCATATATAAAATATATTTACCATTAATCAGCATTCTTATATTTCTACCGCACTAAATCTTCGTCTCTTCCTTTTTTTTTCTTCACTCAAGACTCAACTCAAAAGTTCACTTCCTTTGATCAATTATATTCGTTCTTATTTTTTTCGTTTTGCTTTTATATTTATCATCGTTTCTTTATCTTCTTATTTTTTTTCTTCGGTTGAATTTGTACTTTTTTCACGCGTTTTTTTAGTATCCTGTAAAGGCAATCGGACAAATATCTTCCTTGTAGAAGATACGATAACTACCTTCATTGGTTTGATAGGTACTTTTTTCAACGCCGCGCCGCTGCTTCGCCCGCATGATTTGGCTTTCGTTTTCGAAGGAAGCGATGGTACTTGAACTTGTAACCTTTTTCCATTGGTTTCATAAAAGCTGAGGGAAGCTTCCCTCTTGAAGTCGATACCATTTCCCTTTCACTGAAGTGGAAGGTCTAGGTATCTTTACATGGTTGTGCATAAGAAGATGAAGGAGTACCCTGATGGTTTTTTGTGAGTTGCGGATGTGCCAAGAGGCTCGCAAAATATGAAACGCATCAATAGATTCGTACGTCGCATGTGGAGTGGATTTGGATGTTAAGGGGGCCTTCTTCCACTTGGTTGAAATCAGCTTACCCTTCCAGCTTACCCGTCAACCAAGGCTTAGCTTTCTCAACAAGAAGTTCTTTTACTTTAAGACGCATAAAATCTTGACAAGCTTAGGACTTCTATAGTATTTGTTGCAAGTTAATGGAGGTTAAGCTAGTTAAATACGTTTTTTCGGGCTCATCTTTATTATTTAATAACTTTAGGTGGCTACAACGTCCGGCTCGGACTTGGACCTCAACAAATTTGCGTCTCGATCAAGTTGGCCCCTTGCGCTATCTGTCTGCGGTTTCGCACGTCAAGTTGGTTGCGATTCTCTTCCACATGAGTTCCGTTTTTATGTTCCGTCCAGAGATGAAGCATTGATATCCATTTGGATTGTGATTCTTTTGACCGGATCAGTGTCACTGTACAGCCCGTACGTTGTTGTATCTTTTCTGACACCATTCATCCATGCAGATAGGATGAAAAACCACTAAAAGTTTTTTTCTCTCGAATCATTTTAAAACTTTTATATTTTGTCTTGATATAAGATCCAAGCTTCAGCGCCATTAATAAGAACCGAGGTAATGAGTGTCTATTCAAGAGACTGCCTTCTGTGTCCAAAAAATCAGCGATTTTTAAAAATTATTCTCCCTTGGATTGCAGCCAGATGTCGTTGTCCCAAAGCGCTGGTGTCGTTGTCCCAAATTTTAGCTGTGCCTAGGTAGACAAAGTCATCAACTACCTCAAAGTTATAGTTGTCCATGATATTTCGTCCATCTTTTCCAAATCTTTCGCTATGCTTAAAAACGACATGACAATGACATCAAGCCTTGATCTTTCATCAACTATGCCAACATATCAACGTATTAGAGTAATTGGACGGACCATTGAAAGATTGCGCCTTTAGAATTTTGACGTTTAAGTTTTGCACAATTCTTCCCAGAACGATGTTAAAGAAGTCGGATGATAGTAGATCGCCCTTTTAGACATCGAAAGCATCATCAAAAGAGAATTTTTCCGACCTTGATAGAGCATTTGCCATCGTCCTTCTGCACAAACGATCAAGTTTGCAGGGAGACCATGTAAGGTTTCTCCTAACGCATATGACAATTTGGTTGTCATATTGACTACCCAAAATTGACTATCGAGGATTTTTATATGGACTACCGCAGTTGTCCTATTGACTACCGCAGTTGTCATATTCACTATCGCAGTTGTCATTTGTCATATTGACTTTCGCAGTTGTCCTATTGACTCCCGCAGTTGTCGTATTGACTATCGCAGTTGTCATATTGACTACCGCAATTGTCATATTCACTATCGCAGTTGTCATTTGTCATATTGACTACCGCAGTTGTCGTATTGACTATCGCAGTTGTCATATTGACTACCGCAATTGTCATATTCACTATCGCAGTTGTCATTTGTCATATTGACTACCGCAATTGTCATATCGACAATCGCAGTTGTCATATTGACTACCGCAAATGTCATATTGACTATCAAATAGTCATATTGACTACCAAAATAGTCAGTAGGATGACTTTTTTCGTTCTGTGTAGGTAACGTAGTTCCTGCAATTCTTCTAAGATTTGCGATGATATGAATATTTGGCTAATGGTAGACTCTTCTGGTCTCAAGCTAAACTGATAGGGATACATCAGATTGTTGACGAATGGCTTCAAACGTTCACATGATACGGGAGAAAGGGTTTCATAAGAATAAGGTCTTCTATCTTCTTCCTTAAGGGTTGAAAAAATTATGCTGATATTTCACAAAATGAGCATGCTTTCTTCCGACCATATTTAACACATGGGTTGGTGCATACTCGTTGCCGAGATATCGTCTGCTGCTTTGAATAATTCAATAGCAATGCCGTTAGTCCCAGAAGCTCAAGATGAGACATAGAAATCTTCACTTCGTCTTCGTCGGCTGGGAGGTATTATTTTGCGTCGCCTAAGCGGATTTCTTTTCGACATCGATACACAGTTTGGAGAAGTGATTATTTGATATTCTTATCGGTTCGGGCCTAACGTTAATTCATATTTATTAAAACTGTTTCTTAAATGCCAATCTGCATTCCTCATCATCTTATTGAAGGGAATCATAGGGTCGAAATGTTTTGATAGAAAATACAAGAAACAAAATAACATTCGGCCTTGAAACCCCTTAAAAGAATATTCCGCTCATGATGCTCAAGCCCAAAAGGACAACTCCGCTATACTTTATAAGCATATTATCGAAAACATAATTCTCGAAGCCAATTCAAAAGGCAGTTGAAGGAGGAGAGGAAAGTTGATATATTCGATGATGATGAGACCATCGGGTTGCGATAATGATGATGGTTCGTGTGAAGATGGAAGGATGATTATGGAAAATATATGTCAGCGCAGTAGTATTGCGACACTTTGACAGTTGCTTGTCAGGTTCGTTCATAATTCTTTTTTTTTGTTTTCAAAAATAAAAAAAAGTATGTCGCGGCTTCATTACTTACGTTTAACATTAAAGGGGATAAGCTGCGGGCATCCGCATCAAACCAAAAAAAGAACAAAAAACAAACATAAATTGATTGACATATAGCTGGAAAAAGTTCCAATTTTCCAACATCTACGCACACACACACAGACTTTACAAACGTCAGACTTGCTTTATACACATGATGATTGGGAATGGTTTTAACCAGATAAACACGAGATATTCATACGTTATACATTTCGTTTTTTTAAGGTTGTATTTTTCTGTTTGACATATAGAAAGAAAAAAAAAAGATAAATTCTGTAGATTGGCATTCCCGGAAACCCCATAGCAATCGAAATATTGAATCCCATTGATTGTTTCGAACTAATCACCATTGAGACCGACGAGATGACAACGGGAAGCTTATGCAATTTAAAATATTTCAACAATATAAAATCAAAAAAATATGATTTGAGTTAAATAAAAAAACAAGCGAATAAAATATCATAGAATGATAAAAATCCTCAATGGTGAAGAGAATTGTGTTATAATGCTCATAATATTTGAAGTTTCATGCGTGGGAAAGTGACAGTAAATTGAGAAATAAGAATCCGCCATATTCAAATACAGAACTGTCAAATTATGGTCAACTGTCAAATTAAGTTGTGAGTGATTGTTAATGCTTAGCCCTTAACTCCATTTTTTTCACTAGTTTTCTCTTTACTTATTATTTTCACGGGACTACACTTGTAGCTATTTTTGACAGATCAAATACCTAGTCATGGAAAAATGTTTGTCGTGGAACTCGTGTTCTTGTCAATAATTAAAAGTAAATATTTGACAGTTCCGATCAACTTGAAGAACACTGCTTTGCCAATCTTAAAAGAACTCTGTTATTAAATGCTGAAACTGTCAATTTATGTTTAACTGTCAAATCAACAGTTCTGATCAAATTGAAGTTTGAACAGTGCTTCGCCATATTCTAAATAGAGTTCATGTTCAGAGCTCTCTGTCAATTTATGGTCAACTGTCAAATAACGATTTTTGTGATTAGCATTTTTTCAACTATTTTACTCTTTTCTCATAATTTGTTTTGCTATTTTTGGCACTTTAAAGCTTTGCCTTGGAAAAATGTTCGTGGAACTCGCCATTTTGTAAGAAATAAGAAATTCAGATTTGACAGTTCTGATCAATTTAAAGAACTGTCAAATAACGATTTTTGTGATTAGCATTTTTTCAACTATTTTACTCTTTTCTCATAATTTGTCTTACTATTTTTGGCACTTTAAAGCTTTGTCTTGGAAAAATTTTCGTGGAACTCGTCATTTTATAAGAAATAAGAAATTCGGATTTGACAGTTCTGGTCAATCTAAAGAACTGTCATATAAAAATTTGTTTGATTAGCGTTTTTTCAACTATTTTACTCTTTTCTCATAATTTGTTTAGTTATTTTTGGGACTTTAAAGCTTTGCCTTAAAAAATGTTCGTGGAACTCGCAATTTTGTAAGAAATAAGAAATTCAGATTTGACAGTTCTGATCAATTTGTTTTGTTTGTTATATTTCAGTGCCTGGCTCCGAGCAAATGTTTGAAACTAAAGCTGGAATGATAGGGACAGTTTTATTCTATAGAACGTGGAACACGTCTTGTTATTATTAATTTAAAATTTAAATGTGACAGTTCTTATTAATCTAAGGGACAGATGGTTTTTTGACAATTCAGTGCTTTGTTCTGAGTAAATGTTTCAAAATAAGAAATTTGAAGAAATGTGTATTCTGCAGCCTGAACTGATGGTGGAACTTATCTTGCTTTTGTGGATTGCAAATTTACGTTTGACAGTTCTGATTAATCTGAAGGACCATTTTGTTTTTGACAGTTCGGTGCTTTGCTTTAAGTAGAACCCGGATTGGATCCGATTGTGGAACTCATTATACTGTTGTGGATTGCAAATTTACATTTGACTGTTCCCAAAGTGTAAATGTTTTAAGTAAAAAATGGGAATCGAATGTGGAACTCATTTTGATTTTGTGGATTGCAAAATTACATTTGACAGTTCGCAAAGTGGACATTGGACATAATTGGCGAAAGGCTAATTCTGATTGTTCATGAATTTTGACATTTCATTCATACGGCAACAAATTATTACTTCGAACTTGAATCTGGTCAAAACTTAACATGTGTGGTTTTAATTAAAAGCAAAAGCTTTTCAGGCATGGCTGCTTGTAACTTCTTCCTCAAATAACTTTCCCTGAATTCACTTCCCATTTCTAGGAAAAAGTTGCCACTTCCTCAATTTTGTCAGTTCGTCCTTTTGAATGTTTCTTTTTCATATGCCAAATTTTGATTTACAAAAGTCCAGACCTATTGACAAAATTTCCCTTTTTTTTTGTACCAATAACAATACGTGTCCTCTAAGAGTCATCATGCGGCAAAAGCAACAACACCGGCTGTGGTAGTGGCGTTGACGATTGGTTAGTGGTTTAAAAGAAACGGAAAAACCATGTCCATCTACACATCCGTCCGCTGCCGTTTTGTTGCTGTTGTTGGTCGCAATTTTCGCAAAGAATTCATCTGTATCCTCCCGCGCACATTTGAATTCATAACAACTTTCAACAAAACATTCAGAAGCATCACTAAAATTGATGATACTGCCACCATCGTTCCATCATCAGCTGGTGTAGGTAGCTCAGCCAGCTAAACCTTTCCACAATGATAATAGGACATAACCATACCACACTACCGCTCACAGTTATCATCAGTTAGTACGTATACGTAGTTGTTGGCCAGTGTCCAGAGAATAGGACGTGATTCCGACACGGATGTGCGGACTTTATGAAATAATGCTCTACTGCATTCGTTCGACCGTACACGATATGGCATATACACTTATACAGCTCGAGCAGCTATAACAGCTCTATAGTTGAGTTGATGTTTAGGACGACGAAACAAAACATGCCAACAATAAAAGGAAGAAGAAAGTAAAAAAAAAACAAGAAGATACAAAAACAAATTGACAGAAAAAAAGACGAATCCCAAAACCGTTTGTCAATTGACAAACACGCCTTAACTCACCAAGCTCTCTCAGTCGTCCTCAATGCACATAGACATGGGTACCTTCGATGTCTATAATACTTCCAGTTAGTTGTATACCTTTCACAATTGGGCTTCCTATAATTCCATCTGCCTTCACTACCCCTTCCACAGGGCTGGGCAGTGTGCATTTTCCGTCCCGAGAATCATCACGACGAACGACGACAATCGGAAAAAATAGAAAGAATAGTCGGCACTCAAACCACACAATGCACAATGGGGCGTTGTTGTATGGTTGTCCTTGTCCTTGTCAGTCTATAGATGCTGCCCTGCCTTTCGACGTGTATAAAGTCTGTGGTAGTTGGGCTCTTCCTCTCTGGAAGCTCTTCGAAGATTTACAGAGCCATTCTAGTGACAGATGGAAATTGCCAATTCGATTGAATTGTTGCCTACGAAAAATTATCTGTGCAGTTTGCAGTTTTAAAATGGTCCAACGGAATTACGGTACAGAAAACGTATGAAAAAAAAGTATTTGAAAAAACGAAGCCGATTGTATTGCGGGATAGAAGCTTTTTTCCATCATCTTTTTTTTTGAAAAGATGGGAATAATTTTAAATTGACTTCATGCTGTCAGTCTCAATAGTGATGACAATCCAGGATTGCAGTCTTTTTTTCCGGTTGTTATATTTTTTCTGAAGCTTGTGGGTTTTGTTGTATAGAAGTTGTAAAGCTCGCTGGCTTGAATTTGAATTCGATTTCTTTGTGTTTTTCGGTTTGGGGTTTTTTCGGATGTGAAATTGGCTTAAGTTGAGTGGAAATGGAAAATGCTTCAAAGCAATATTGAAAAGTATGAAATTAATTTGTTTTCTAAATGCTTTTGGTTGGTGGGTGGATGGGGGTAAGTCTGCCTTTTGGTAAATACATTTTTTATAAAGAAATAGTTTTGCTGGAATTTATAATGAGATGGAATTATTCGACAGTAAATCCGTCCGTATCCGTGGCTTGTTGGTGCTTCGCAACTAGGATATTTTTACGTGGTCAGGAAGTCACCCGGACTGCACAACACCCAACCTGGAGGGCCAGATCCTTAGTATAACTCTAAGGACGGGGAGCCGGATAATCCACTTCTTGTAGGCCTGGGCTCCGAACAAGTCGTAGAAGCTCTATAAGGTGTTCACTTAGTAATTCAACCTTACCGGAACTGTAGACACCACCATTGATTCCATCTCGGGAATTCCTCCGCTGCCACTGGATTTGGAGAGGTGCCTTAGCGGAAACAACTTCCCCCCCTCCTCTCTCCTTTGCTACCACCAACAACTTTCCACTGGGGTTGGAATCCAATCTCCAGTTGAGGTACTAGGCACCCCATGTTCACCACGGGGAGGTGAGAGTATGAGTAGATAGACAGAGGTGGGTTTTGAGAAAAACCTGTGGACGCTTGTGTCCTCTTGAATGCACATGTCAACCATTTGAACATCGTCGTTTCGAGATAAAAGTTTTTCGCTAGATCTACGGTCCTTTATGCATTGAAGGGCAGTGGATGAGAAAATGGAACGACGAGCTTTACGGCTTTCGGGCGTTGTTGTCTACGCCACCTCTTTGGCCTATAGTCGCCTAACATAAAATGTATTACAAGGAACTTTCTGAGCTGGTTCCTCTTCGCTCATACGAGCTAGATGTTCATCCCACCGGAGTCAGCTTCGAGGAAGATTGTATACAGTTTATGATTTTAGCGTCTCTAAAATTGTCCTTCCTCACATAGGGATCCACAATTCTCCGCAAGCCCTTCCTCTAAAACGAGCCTAAGAGCTCGGACTACCTTTTACCAAGCACCCAGAGGTCACGGATCCATAAGTGAGTTTTGGCAGAACCATCGTCCTGTTGAATGTTTGACCAATTGTTTTTCTTGAATTCGTTTGTTTTTCCTCCAATAACGTGCAGCCCCAGGCTTTATGCCGCCTGCCTGATTTGGATCGGTTCTACCGATAATGTCAGTATCTGGCAGGACCTGATAAAAATGAAGCGTCAGAGTCTGACGCCAGGTTTAAGAGGAGGCAGGCCAAACCTTCCCTTTTTCAGAGTCAATTGTAGATTCGTCGGGATATCAATTCGGCTACTTTAACTTGCCTTGTTATATTGGTTATGGTCAACTTACATCGTTGACTCAATTTACTTGGGATCACAAGTTCCCTCTTAGAGGATTGGCATATACCTTATCTGTCACGTAAGGTTTTTTTAAAATAATGACGTTTTGAAATGTTATAAGATGACAACTTCAAAAGTGGTAGCTGACGGCCTATTCAAAATCTTCTTCTGCTTTGTTTCCGGCTACTAGTATCAGCACCTTATCTCCTCCTGGAGCATAAGGCGGCAACCAGTTACTTCCATCTTACTCTATTCCTAGCATAATACCTCAGCTGGGACCACGTCTCCAAGTTTTGGGACCGAGCTTCCTTCATGACATATGATCTCCATTTTTCTCTTTGTCTTCAAGGCCGCCTTCTACCTTGAGGATTCCATTGAAAGCACTGCTTCGCTATGTTGTCGTCCTTCTTTCTCAATGTATGGCCAATCCAGCACCACTTTCTCTGCGCGATATCAACATCCACTTTGGTTTGCCCAGTCCTGAGCCACAGTTCATCGTTAGATATGCCAACGGATGTTCAGGATGTAACGTAGACATCGGTTGACAAAAATTTGCAACATTCTCGAGATGCCAGCAGAGCACTTCCACGTTTCGCACGCATATAGCAGCACGGATTTTACGTTGGACTTAAACAACTTTAACTTGGTACGGAGCGCTATTTCCGTCGAGTTCCACATTGCACTACGAGCATTTAGAATGCACTACGGCTTTTATTTGTTCTATTGGTGACATCCAGGTCCGTTCCACCACTTGTCTCACAATAACCTGTTGTTGTTGGTTTCGGCTGGTGTGCATTAACTTAGTCTTACTGGCATTAATCCTTAGGCCAGCCACTTCCCCATTTTATTGAAGAGAGTGGCACATTTGGTTGAGGTCTCCATTTCTGTTTGCCATAAAGCAGATATCGTCAGCATATTCCAAATGACTTAATGTTTCCTTCAGGCACCATTAGATTCCCAGTCTCTCGTGCTCACCCACCGTAGCAGTCATAACATACAATACAATCAGCCTGTCTTACTCCCTGTCGCACTTCAAATGCATCGGAAGACTCTTTTACTATAGCAACAATTTTATCAGGAATGCGTCTAGCAACAAGCGATCTTCAGATAACATTACGACTAACGCGATCGAAGACCTTTTCAAAATCGACGAACATGAGGTAAAGCGGCGATTGGTACTCCGACGATTGTTCGAGAATAATTCGCAAGGTGAAATCCCGATTGATTCCTCTTGAGCGTAGACTCGATCTTAGATTTTATGCTCTCGAGAATGATGGTTGCCATTAACTTTGGAAATACGGACATTATGGTGATTCGACGCCAGTTATTGCAGTTCTTAGGATCACCTTTTTTTTGTAACTTGACGATTCCCCCGTCTTACCATTCCCTGGGAAAGGTTTCGTTTTCCCAAGCAGACTTAACAAGTGGCAACAAGATACCGGCAGCCAAGTCGGTATCAGCTGCTTTGTTGTTCTTTCAAAGGGGTTCTAATATCCGTGCATGTCGGGGGGTCAATATTAATGCCTCTGGTAGATCTACGTTTTTCCGGCAGTTGATGATTTGCATTTGGAATCTGGTCATCGTTCAGCAATGTTCCGAAGTGCTCCTTCTATCTCCGCAATTGAGCTTCCATGGACACTAAAAGACTACCGTTAGTATCACGAACAAATGAAAGATTATTTTAAATTAAATTTATTTTGTTCTGCAAATAATCCAATATTTACCTCTTAAATTATTTCACCCAATCATAGAATTTATTTATTAAAAATTTTAACCTATCACCTAATAAGAGATAATATAATTTAAAACTGTCATGCATTTCTAATCTAATACGTATTAAATTTAAAAAAAACAAAAACAAAACAAAAAAAAAACGACACCAAAAATTTGCTAAATTAATCAGATTACTTTCCAAACACGAATTCCTATAAAAAGTTTCAAAAACAAAAAGAAAAAGAGGAAAAAATAAAATCCAGATAGAACAAAAAACCTAAACCTTTATATGTAAAAAGTACGTATTCCCAATGTTTTGCCATCTTCATTTTTGCTTAACCGCAAAACAGGAGAATTTACAATAAAAGTTTTTGCATGCTAAATGTGTGAACTCATAGAGCAAAAAATAGAATTGTTCAACACCCACACATTCTAATTAAAAACAAAATCCAAAACAACAAAATAAAACAATTCTATACAAAAAAAGGGGTTGCCAAATCACAGAACTCACTTGAGTCAATCAGTGAAATGTCATTAAAAAAAATATCGGGTGTTTTTTTAAGAGCTAAGATCTTTAAATATTAATACAAGACACAAAATATTGTCGTAACGATTTTTTGGCTGACATATAGTCCATTGGATCAGTCAAATTTTTGACAACTTCTTACAATAAATCAAATCCTACGGCGTTGAATTATTCCTAATATGCTTTAAAAGTTGCTCGCTTATCGGAAACATCAATGACTAAACACATTCTTAAAGGCTTTAAATCGCACTAACGAGGGAACCACTTCCGAAAATAAAGTTTTCACCAAATTAATATTGTAATAAATCGAAACTTAAGCAGCGCCTTTTATAAAAAAAATGTCGGTGTCTTGCCCGAATGAAATGTCGTCAATTTTATTAACTAATTATTAGAAACAAAAGATCGGTTTGCATGGCTTGATAGCGCTCGCTTCTTCCTCATTTCAAACAAAATATGATGCCGCCAGCGTTTCTTAATAACCTTGAAGATTGCCTAACTTTAAAAGCCGCCATTTTGTGTAGGCACGAAGTTCTTTAATCACAAATGAGCTTTGTCATTAAACAACGAAAATTGTACATTCGCGAACAGGTTTTGTTTCTTCGATTGGGAAGCATTACTCTGACGTTACACGAATCATGATAATTTGCCAAATCTAACTGAACAGAAATGTTCACCCAGTTTGACATTCCCAACTCTTAAATCATAGTCTTTCCTTAATATTAAGAAATTTCTCAAAAGAAGAATTCCAATGAATGAAACAAAATAGTTAAACTCTGAAACTGAGACTTCAACGGCCCACAGACACCACACTTATGTGCACACAAGTGGCGGGTGCCGAAAAGTCTTTTGTGTGCAGGCACACACAAATATTCACTGTCATACACCTCGATTCATTGTAAAATTTTTTTAAGATCTTTAGCACATGACTTCAAGTAGAGTGTATGGCGGAATTACGCACAAGAGTCCGTTCGACACAAATGTGCACACTAGTGTGATGTCTGTGTGCCGCTTAAGGTGGCATGAGAAGCCATAAATGGAACATGTTTGACAACTTCGTTTGACAGCCAACGATTTAACCGAACGCAGTAATATTCCGGCGTACTCGAGGTGTGGTTGTTAATGCGTGGAATTGTCATTCCAGAGGTCTTGGGTTCAATCCCATCCTATGCCACCTAAAGTTTTTTTTCTACCCTTTGTGATTGAATAGACAAATCCTTCAAAAGAGATTCTTGTCATGAAAGTTGTTCTCTCAAAATATCAGTTCGAACTCGGCTTTACAATTGTAGGTCCCTCCGTCCGTGACCTGACTCCCACAGAGGAATGGTCAGTCACTATGAATGTTAGCTGTTCCGCCACCTAATTTATTTGTTTTTAGCAACAATAATTGGCTTTAACTATCATGTTGTATGGCTCTTAAATATTCGTAAACTTGTATGAGCATCCATCGAACCAAGACGTCAAACCTGCTTTTTCCCTAAAACAAGTAATTCATTTTCAAAAATCAAATCAAATATCGAGTTGTAGCAAAAAAGTCCCTTGGGACTACAAACCTAATCATTGGCAGCCCTAACCTTGGACGAGTGAGGAAGTTAAGGGCGAATAAATTGGTGTGCATGTTGCAACCCATATCCAGCAACATTCATACACATAAAATATATTATAGCACGAAATAAACGGAACGTGTTCATGAGAACAATGCTCTTCAATTTCATTTCGCACATTTACCTAATTTCGTGTATATTCCGTTCTGTTTGTTTCGGATCCGGATATGCATATGCAACTCCATCTATACACATCCAAACATACATCATACATGTTGTATGTGATTCCTGTTTTCGTGTTTTATTTATTTGTTTGTATTTTCTTTGTATAAGACTATTTGTATCTCCAACAGTTTTTGAGTTGCTTGAAGTTGATTTAATTAAGGCACCCATAGGAGACTTTTGAAACGAGATGCTTATATGCTTTATGCTTGTTGGTTGGAAGGTTGGTTGGTCTTAGTTTGAATCGACCACTATATAAATGCTTCTGATGCTGATGCACCATGCACTATTCACCATCGTACATGGATATTAAGTTCTGTCGACACTCTAAACTCTTAAGGTCGTTTTGCTTTTAGGATTAGGACTTTGCCGCTCGACTTACTTACAACGACGACGGTCTCCAGAGTCTTCCAGGCATTGCATCGGAACCCTGGTCCTGACATTCCCCAGTGTGTTCTTCTTCCCATGTTGTGTTCGGTGTTGAGAACAATAAACATTCGTGACTTTCGATAGAAAACACCATGAATTGTTTTATATTCTTAACGTCGTCATCGTCTTCATCCTCTTTGGTCGTATGTGAACTCTGAGGTTGAGGTCTACCGCACCAGAAAGAGAGTGAGTGCGAATGTTGGTCTATCTATGGTCGTATGGTTTACACAATTCACCTATTCCTACGAAGCTTGCATCTTACATCTCCCCGAAACTTATGTAGTTTTGAAGATTTTCTTTTTTGTGTCTTCAACGACGAACGACGCACGGGCGAGTTTTTGTGGAGAGTTTTTCTTGTGGTTGTGAAAGATGTGTTTTCCATCTCAAGGAATTCTACTTGAACATGCCTGATGGGGATTAAGTCACTCTGGAGAGGGACGAGCAAACGAGAATGACGATGACGACAACCACGAGGAGGACGAATGCCACTGCCAAAGAAGTACCCTAAAAGTACGTATGTAGGTACCATCATCACCCGCCCGTCTAACCCAGATTCGTGTGAACATTCTTTTCGAGAAGTTAGAGAAGTTTTGAGACAAGTTACTATGCCAGGCCAGGGAGAAAGATATCTCTGGATTTTCAACGACCAAAACACTAGGGGGATATATAGCTATAGGAGATATAGAAGTTGATTGTGAGTTAGATTGTTTTTTAACAAAAAGAAACCAGAAAGAAAAAATAAAACTCCCTAAGACATCACGGAGGATGTGGAGGACGGGAACTTCTTGAATTTAAAGACTATTGTTCTTCTATTGGACGTTCTATTGAGAACTTTGGCTGGATGTGGGCGAACAGTTTTTTAAGTGATGATACTTCTTTAGTTGTTTTGACTTGTGTTTTTTTTGTTCGTTTTTGTCTTCTCTGTTTGTTATTTGGTTTTTTGATGAGTTTATCTCGAACCGAACAGCATCAGAAGTCAGAGAAGTCATAAGAACCTATATAAAACAGTAAAAGAGAGGGTGCGGTTTGCCAATCTTTTTTTTTGTTTGCTGGATATCATACAATTCAAAGAATTCCAAGAAAGCAGGCGAGCACAGGGCAGGCAGACAAATACCATAGATATAAACAAATTGTTATTTGAATGGATTATGGCGCTAATATCTTTGAGATACAATATCTATCTATGATATCTGAGCATTGACAAGTTGAATATAAAACAAAAAAGTATTGGTATAGATTTTTCTAGATAGGAGAAGGTTTCTGTTAAGTGCAAAGTTGTGTTTAAAGTTATAGATAAATCGGAAGTTCGGTTTTTCTAAGAAATGAAAAGTGATTGTCTTGTCGATGGGATTATTATTATTTTTGTTTTGTGGGAATTTTTACATTTTTTATTTCAAGAGATGGGAGGGTAAGATATTTTTATTGCAAAACCATTTTTGGTTGAATATCAATGTTCTGGTGGAGGAGGATAGAAGAATGAACGTATTGTGAAAATTTGTGAAGTCTCGTTTTTCTGTCAGCTTATGAGGAGGAAATCCACTTCAGTAATTGTGGATTGTTTGTTCTTTTAATAAAAAGTGTTTGTGAAACTAATTTCGAAATAATACTTAATAAAAGAAGTGTTCGCTCAATTTTTGTATGTTCACATAGAACAACAAAATGAATCCAATTTATTAGCGATAAACAACGTAATGGACTCTAAAATGTGTAGAAAAAGTGATTGTTTTGGAATTGACTGATATTCCGAACAGACAAGACTTCGCAAAATTTTCAAAATATATTGTACGTACAAGTTATCAAAAAACTCTTCAAATTATGAACTTGTCATTAATAATGAAAACAAAGACGGAACTGACCTTTCCGATGAATTCTATAATCTTGACTAAAATGAGAGAAACCTTTCGAAAAATAAAATCAAACACTGATTGAATTTGTAAAGTCTGTTTCGATTACAGAAAATGGAAGCCTGGTTCTTATAACGGATTTATAAGCTAATGGATATAGCTTCAAAAGTGTCTATCTTATGTTATAAGACAAAGCTTCGTGTTCACAACCTATGTTTTTATAATATAGTAAATAATGAGTGTTTCTGTTTCGCTTTGGAATGTAACTGAGGGCAGGACCAATGTAGCAGAGTTTAAGCTTGAGAACACTTCAATGAAAAAAGAGTCAATGAGTTCAACAATCGAAAAACATCTCAGAAAAACAACTATGAATGTTTCAGGAGAATATAATGAATTTGTCGAGAAGCTCAAAGAAGTTCGAAGAAGTATAATAATGCATTTACATTCAACGACACATTATTTAAAAAATGTTAACTATATTATCCTAAGCTTTGGGCATTCGCACTTTTAAGTATAAGACGCAGACGGACTTATTTACTAAACACTGCGATTTACAAGTAATTTGCCACTGCTACCAGAGGCGCGATTATGGGCTGACCTCTCATGTATTTGAATCGTTGGATAAACAACATAACCGGCAGCAGTTAAAGATTAAAAAAAAATTTTGACAATCTACAGAACCTGCTTAATCCAAAATTATTGATAAAATTAAGCAAACATACAAAACACAACGTTTTCCTTTGAAAAATGTTAAAGGAGGTAAACATAAAGAAAATAGAAAAACTCCCATATTAGCGCCCCAAAAATAGTTACTGAAATGGATAATTATTGCAGAAAAACTTGTAATCCAGAAACCTTACGCCGCGTTCTTAGAGAAAAAGTGTCTATAACGGTAGAGTGGCTAGATAAAACCAATTCATTATTATTATTATTCATTAAAAACAAGCCATTGGATTTCGGGAAAACAGTCATATTTGCTGATGAGAGCAAATACAATGTATTCGGATCGGACGGCCTAGGTAAAGTACGGTACAAGGTAAATACCGAGCTAAAGAAAGAAAACCTTTTACCAACCGTAAAACATGGTGGAGGTTGGTGATGGTATGGGGCTGTATGTCGTATGGGATAATATATAGAATGGTGCATATACTATACACCTTCTAAAGTAAAATTAACAACAAAGCCTTAAAAAAATGGGTTTTCCAAGAGCTTTCCAGTTCTATCAGGATAATGATAGAACTGAAAATGGTTGCTTTATAATCGCCCTAAAGTCATCCAAACAACACCTCTGAGCCCCGACTTAAACCCCTTAGAAAATGTATGGGAAATTTTGGATCGTGGAGTCAGGAAGCACACCACATCAAGCAAAACCCAAGGCGTATTAAAGGGGTTATCGAACAGAAGGGATACCCAACTAAGTATTAAACACGACTTTCATACAGGGTTTTTCAACAGGGACGCTGCAAAAGTAGATAGACAAGGACAACAACCATTTGACAATTCTCTTCAGTAAAGCTTGCCATTTCATGATGGAAAGATATACGGGACAACAATGAGCCGACATTATTAAAATGTACTACCAAAATTCTGAGTCAGTGACCTGAACGTTAGGAGCGCTACGTTCAATTTATGGTCATCATAATCGTCTTATCAGTTCAACAATTGAGCATGAGACAAAAAAGTACCCGTAGTACTGCTGAGACTTCAGTTGCAAAAGGTCCAAAAGTGTCTCTCACACGTCGTTCTCAAGCATTGGTCACGTTGTGGCGAATTTTGCGAAAAAATCTGGGCTTACAAGATTAAAATGATGCAAGAACTGAAGTCGCTTGACCACCAGAAACCTCGTATATTCTTGAATTGGGCTGAGCAACAACTTCAAAATGATTCGGATTTTCATCGAAAAATCATCTTCAGCGATGAGGCTCATTCTGGTTAAATCAATCAATAAGGTATTGGTCAGGCAGCAGTTCACACGTGCTCCATGAGTCATCATTGCATTCCGAAAAAATTACGGGTTGGTTCTGTTTAAGGTCCAGGGGGGTCATTGTACTTCTTCCGTGATGACCAAGACCGGCACGTTACTGTGAATGGGGATCGCTACCGTTCAATGATTACCGAATATTTTTGGCATAAATTCGATGATATGGACTTGGAGGTCATGTTTACAACAGGACGGAGCGGCACCACAAGCTACAAAGCGAATATTCAATCAATTCATTGGACACCAAGTTTGGAGAACTTGTTAATTCACGAAATATTCCAGTCGCTTGGCCCCTCGGTCGTGCGATTTGACGTCGTTGGACTATTTCCTGTGGGGCTTAGTCAATTCTATGGTCTACGCCAACAAGCTTGCCACGATTGATGAACTTCGTACGAATAAGGAACCTTAAATTGAAGCAGTTTCAGCCGGTTTATGCTTGAAAACCGTCGTCAATTAGGCATAGCGTTTGGACTTCTCCAAGCGTACCCGTGGTGGCATACAAAAGAAATAGAGTTCCATACATAATCCAATGTACTTTCAAAGGAATAAAGAATTTTATTGATATATTGATATTGATATATTATTTAAAAAAAAAACTTTTGTAGCGTTCTTATTGAAAAACCCGATATTTATATTCATGTTTTATTCTAAAATAGAAACAAAACTCGAAAACAGTCACGAAATGTCAAACAATTTTATGGTCAACAAATGTCACTGTCAAACTATGATTCAGAATTGGCCAGTTTAAATTTCTAAGATCTTAGAGAAATATAAACAAAAATTCTCTTAAAAAGCTCACACTTTTGCTTTTCGGAAATCTGGGAATGAATTTTTATGATTCATTTCCGAAGAATTTTTAATCGCACATTTCAAACATGAAGAAATAAAATGTAGACCTAATTTGGCTATTGATATTTCATTCTCCTGATTTGTCAACTAACTGATTCTCAGAAATATAAACTGACCAAATGAGGACAAATCAAGTGAAGATGGACGATTAGTTAAAGTTGGAGAAGAAATATCGTTGCATCATTGAAATTCGTCACAGTGCTTCATGACCCTAAAAACTCTTTCATCAATTCATCAATAAAAAAAAGTACAATTATTGTATTTCTAAATGATTAAACATTTTCATTGAATATTAACCTTAGAACTCCAACAGAGCTTTTTTTTTATTATAAACGAATCATAAATAATTGGATCTAAAAAGTTTCTCAAAATAAACTACTTCTATATTCGAATAGGTGCAATATCTCCCGGATAGAATTCTTTCTATAGGCCTTAGCCCCAACCTAATTCAATCAATCAATCAATCAGTCAATAAAACAACCAGCATAATATTCCAACGAATTCTCGCAAAGTGTTGTTAAAGAAACAAAAAAAAAAAAAACAATTCTAACGAAGCATCAATATAATTCCATATTCAGACAAATTCGTATGAAAAACCGAAAATAGAAACATTCCCAAATAACTATGTAATCAAACTCAAATATAGACCAAAGTGTCATCAATTTAATTGATTTGATTGCGCTAAAGCAATTTCCCAGAATTCCACCAAATCGAAGCGACCTAATTTTTTGGAGGAAGTTGTTTTTCTTTTGCTTTCTTTTTTGGTTTAAATAAACATAAGCTTAACACATTAAGGTCCAAACAGAATGGACACACACAAGAAATTATATTGACAAAATCATGACCTGACAACAAACTCTAAATCAGTTTGCGACATTTCCGATATGTGGGGAAGATCATCAGGCAAAGAATTTAAGTAGATATAGATTATGAAGACTGTTAAACGATCTCCAATTAATTTCCGAAGTATAAGGAAGGCGAAGATTGTATTTATTAATAAATCCTCAAATCTTGAAGAAAAGAGAAGGATATGCCAAGGTAAATAATGAATGAGTACGTCTTGTGCCTAAAATACAGTGGTGGAGTTGATCAAATAATTTTCCTGAACGAAGGGGGCCTTTGGAACTGGCTGAGAAAAATTATTATGGTTGAAGCCGCAAGCCCGCAAGAGCTGTCAAACTATTGAACAAATACAATTGCAACGTTACGAACAAAGACACTCCATATATGTGTTGTGTCTTTGGTTGCGAACATAAAGCTGCGTTGCAGAGGCGCACCACTGGCTAAACACAATGGATACGTAGCTGCAACTGGAATAGCTGTCAAAGTATAGAATATTAACAAATTCAATGTTGCGAACAAAAAGCAACGCAACTGCATCCAACTTCACCAACTTTCAACTTTTTCTTACAGCAATCTTGACATTTCAAAATTTAGTTAAATGTTACGAACAAAGACACTCCATATGTGCGTTGTGACTTTGGTTAAGAACATAAAGCTGCATTGCAGAGCCACGTTACTGGCTGAACACAATGGCTACGTAACTGCAACTCGAATAGCTGTCAAAATATTGAATACAAACAAAAGTCAATGTTGCGAACACAGAGGAACGCAACTGCATCCAACTTCACCAACTTTCAACTTTTTCATACAGCAATTTTGACATTTGAAAGTTTATGGAAAATAGTGTATCTGTCAGTGCTTTTGAGAGTGTTAACTGTCATTTCGTGGTTGAATATTCATGGATGAAAATGGCGAATTACCAGTGTGTAGTTGGGGGGAAGTTAAAATAAGTTCGTACGACACTTTTGACAGCTCTTTCAGCTACAGCATGCAGTCGCAGTTTCAGGTGCCTATTGTGTTCAGTCATTCAGTTTGCCGGTTTTGACGTCTGACTTTATTTTTTGCATTTTTAACTGAACTTCAAGCTATTTTCAAACCCAATGTAAACATATATGATGTTAAAAAGCTCAACAACTATGCTAACACGAATTCTTTTTAAACGTTTTGACAGGTAACACGGCTGATTTGAGTTGTAGCACATTGTGTTTAGCCAGTAAATAAGTGAAAAATCACGGAAACCTAGCAGTTCCGTTCTAAAGGATATTCTTTCTGCGAAATGTGAATTCTTGAAATGAAAAAAATTGTGACAGTTGGACAAGGGATGGGCGTAGTCAAATTTCACTAAAGTAATCTCACGCCAATAATTCTCTAGAATCATATTTGAATCCTTCAAATGATTCAGTATGACCTAAGGGCCCTTCGATTTATAGAATCCACCACTGTATTAATCTTTTAGGGGGAGAATTTATCGATTCTGGAGTATCGAATCGACCACGCAATTCACATGACACCATAATGTTGTCGCCTTAGTTAGTTTCGTTCAACTTGAAAAATGATTAACACGGTTGCTTTCTTTGAGAATGCATTCGTTTATTATAGGGTGATGTCTTTTATGCTTATCCAGTTGTTCTTCTTATATTAGTTCTGCCTGCCTCCCCATAAACGAACTTACTTAACTTCTCTGGGTACCTTTGGCTATGATGGAGGATATTAATCACCTGAACGAAAAAGTTTGCGTGGGCATATATGAAATGCACACACGCACTACGCACCACGCTTCACTTTCATTCAGTAATTTACGAGCGGATATTTATCAGACTTTTGTTAGTTTTTTTTTGTATAAGTTGTGAAGAAGTGTACAAAATCTGTGCAAACAACAACATACGCGTATACAACTTCTTGAGATTCTTTTAAGTAAGATAAAGATATACGTTTATTTGCACACAAAACAACGTAACAACGTTTAATCCCAGGATGGCGATGGGTCTTTGGTCTCGCGGGCATCGTAAGTGCATTGATAATCTGAAATAAACGATTTAACACATTTTTTCGCTGGCTAAACAAACATGAGGCATTTCGGTTTAAAGCGTTGAAAATTTAATTGAATTTTGACAGTGGGTTTGACAGTCAAGGTGACATTTTTAAAAATATTAATAATTTTCAGATTTTTTTGTAAATATCATTCTTTTACGAAGGTGAAACATAACTTCCTTTAAAAAGAACCCAAACGAGAATTGAATCTTTCAACCAAAAGTGACAGCTGTAATTTTTGAGAACAGATTTTAAACGTCATAAAAAAGCTAATATCAAAAAAACATTGACATATGTTCAAAGACACAAGATTGACTTTTCCAGTCAATTTGTAATACAAACTCATAAAATAATGGTTGTGAACTGAATGCAATAAAACACCAGTGCAAACGGAGCCTCAAAAGTTCGCCATCATTTTAAGATGAGCAAGAACATTTTTAAAGTTTAAATCGATTTACATTGCCATTACAGCTCAGTTTGAGTTAAAAGTAACTTAAATGTCTTATGAAACCTAACAAAAATGTTGATAGGTTTTCATCCAAAAAAGATCTACAGATTTTAGCTCAAATCAAAAATAAATCAATTTACTTTGTGCCATGGAATTGAAAAGCAGGGAAATTTGTGTTTTGACAGTTCTAGATCAAAAATAAATTGATTTGTTTTACTCATATTTTTGTGCAGGTTTTCAAAACTTTGAAATGCTTAAAATAAAGTATGGCTACTCAAGTATCTTTAAGGCGAAAACTGAACAAACACAAGACTATATTGAAATGAATGGAAATATTTTGTGCAGGTTGTCAAAATTTATAAATGTCAGAAATGAAGTTCAATCAAGTATCAAGGCGACAGTTGAACAAACACAAGACTGTATTGAAATGAATGGAAATATTTTTTGCAAGTTGTCGAAATTGTTAAATGTCAGAAATCAAGTATGGCTCTTCATGTACAGTTAAACTTTTGCTATAGCTATATTGAAACAGGTCACTTTACACTTTGGTCATGTAGCATGCAAGCAATAAGTCGTAGTTGTTACTCTGTAACTGAAATGAAAGGAAATATTTCGTTTAGGTTGTCAAAACTTTGACATGTCAAAAATAAAGTATGGCTACTGAAGTATCTGCAAAGTGACAGCTGATTAAAATCAAGATTATATTGTGCAGCTTGTCAAAATTTTTAAATGTCAGAAATGAAGTTCAATCAAGTATCAAGGCGACAGCTGAACAAATACAGGACTTTATTGAAATGAATGGAAATATTTTGTGCAGGTTGTCAAAATTTGAGTAGTACCCGTGGCATGATGGTAAGTGCGATGGACTGTCATGCGAGAGGTCTTGGATTTGATCTCTGCCTGTGCTTTCTCAAATTTGCCATTTGGATTCGGCTTAAAACTGTAGGTCCCTTTCGCCCCTTACATCAGTACTCGCACACAGGAATGGTTGAGAGTTGTCAGTCCTATGCCCTAGTTCTCAAACGGACTGTTGCGCCACCCAATTTATTTATTTATTTGTCAAAATTTTGAAATGTCAGAAATCAAGTATGACACCTCAAGTATCTGCAAAGTGACAGCTGAATAAAATCAAGACTATAGTGAAATGAAAGGAAAAAATTTGCGTAGGTTGTCAAAACTTTAAAATGTAAGAAATCAAGTATGGCTACTCAAGCAAGGTTGTCAAAATTTTGAAGTGTCAGAAAAAAAGTATGGCTCCTCAAGTACAGCTGAATAAAAACAACCTATATTGAAATATGTCATTTTAACAGACTTTACACTTTGGTTATGCAAGCAATAACTCTTTAGTGTTACTCCGTAACAGCTTCTACAACTTTGACACCAAGCTGCAGCTCTCTTGCACGTACTGTGGTCGTTGTTGTGTTTTTTCTTGTGCTCCTGACTGTTTTCTTCACAATTCACACACAAAATGTACCCACAGTTTATTTTTTCTTATTTTTTTTAAGAAAAGATCTGTTGCGTTGATATCACTAAACTAGTCGTGCAATATCGCAATTGTCGGAGTATTAAAAAAAGGCCTGTCCTGTCCTTCTATAAGGACGCCAAAGATATCACATCGCTGATAACCTTTTGAGCTCACAGTGACGACGAAGACGACGACGAAGGAAGAAGTTAAAAATAAGTAAAGTCCAACTAAAATGAAGAACGGCGGCCGGCGGCGGTCATCTTCTTCACCAGCAGTAGGAGTAATAATCAGAATCACTCTTTATGTCGTCATGGAACTTATGATTTGTCGTAATGCTCATAGATGCAGGGAATTCCTATAAAGATGATAAGCGAAACCCCATTGATCTGGGATTTATCCAGTATTTTCGTTTTTGTTCAACATATTCACACCATATGCACCCATTTTGTTGTTTTATTCTTCGACCAGTAATCCACAGTCCAAGTCCAATATGGTGCCGCTCTTCATATCGAAGGGACATCAGACAAAAAAATATGTACGTGAGGGCGAATCTTTCATGTGGCCGCCGCGCTCCCGGTCACAGCCGCGCGATTCGTGGTCAGACTGTGGTGGCTTATTAGCACATATTTACGGAAAGAGGAAGCAGTTTTTTTTTTATTTGGGTTTTCAAACCCCAACGAAATCTTCATGGAAGTTGTGCACATATTTAGCAAACAAGACCATACCAAAATGTGAAGGCTATACCTTACACAATCCCGACCCGATCACGATAAATAGAATGCGATTTATCTTGGGTTCGAACAAGACTTCGGATACCGACAGAATATTGGGAAATGTTTGTTTTTCGTTTTTGAAACTTCTGTACACTGAGTGAGTTGAATAAAGATTTTGCCGACTGGTGATAAAGAAATTGGTCGACTTACTCGAAAATGTTTGAAAAATGTTCGTTTTTTTTTTCTTTTGTGACTTTAATTATGTCTTCCTGTGTTGTCGGCATTTTTGTCTGGTTAATTATCTTGGTTTTTAAATTAAAGACATCCCAAACAAGAGAATCGTGAGAACTTCATCGCAGTGGGGGAGCAGACTATAACAATTCATCATTGATGTCAATTTTATGTCAAATTGTTTTGAGGAACGGGATTAAGTAAATGAATATTGATGTAAATGAATTTGAAATAAAAAAAAATTCAAAATAAAATAGGGCAATATTAAGATACATTAAACGATGATTTAGAATAAAAAAATCAGTCTGAAAATTAGACATTTAAGCAATGTCAGAAATGTGTTTACAAGTGGCTTTTTCAAACAATAAGTTTTGACGTTTAGCTTTCTTCTTCAAACTGTCAAATAACTGTAAAGACGCAATACAATTCATCACCTGTCCAGACTTCTGAGCCGCAAACATATTTCTGATAATACCCGTCCGGTAGTATCTAAGTTACACTTTAACGAAAGCGATGAAAGCTGTTAGCTTATGAGATGAGGTGAGTTAGTTCACAAGTTTCTATGAAGAACTAAACTTCTCTGTAAATGAATTTACACCGTCAAGTAGGATAAATAAGACCTACTATCTACATTAACACAGAATGACACAGATAAACAAGGTAGTAATACAAGACGTATTCAACGAGGAAACTCAAAACTAAACTAAACAGCAGTCAGCCAGTCAGTCTACCAATAGCTCCATACAAAGAACGTCCAACGAACGAAACGGGGAGAGTACGATAACTTAGGCGACAAAGTTAATCGACGGATTGGTATAGAACAGTTAAAAACAAGCATTTTTTACTGTGGGGGGTTCCCCCCGTTTAGGCGGAAGCGGCAATTTAAAAAAATGGAAAACAATTATTAACTAGTAGTACTTACAACTAAGTTTTATAAATTTTTTTAAGTCAAAACTTTAGTTTATTAGTAGTTTTTGAAAAAAATTGTTTTAAACTCAAAATTTGTGCAAAAAAAAAGTTTAAAAAAAATGTGATTTTTCAAAACTTTAAGATTATCTACTATTGTTTTTTTTAGAACTTATTGCTCTTATTTGTTTTTGATCAAAAACTGAAAACCAGATGATTTGATGTCTTCTAGATCTTGAGAAAATTCAAAATTACCAAAAAAAAAATATAAAGTTATGTTTTTCAAAAACTACACATAGTATTGACTTGATTTAAAAACTGGCTATTAGAACAGAATTTTGGCTTTAAAAAAACGTATCATACTTAATTGTAAGTATTACCGTTCTTTTTTGACCCACCTAAACGGGGGTAGATAGACCCCCGCTCCAATAGAAAAAAATGCTTATTTTTAACTGTTCTAATAAATTCCGTTATAATATCTTGTCGCCTAAGTTATCGTAATCTTGCCAAAGAAACTGACGAGGTACATTTTTTACAGACTAACCCCACTAGTGGAAGTAAGTATTTGGTTGAGTCCTTTGTTAGCCAGCGAAATTTGTTGATAGCCGGCCAAAGAAGTCGATAGTCGATTAAAACCATTGATAGATAACGAAATCGATTGATAGTCGGTGAAAACTGTTGATAGCCGGCAAAAGGTGTTGATAACCGGAGAAAACCTTCGATAGCCATCGAAAGCTGTTGATAGGCGGTAAAAACTGTTTAATGTTTATAGCTCGCGAAAGCTGTTGAGGGCAGTCGTCAACAAGATCTTCTTCCTAACAATAAAATCGCACTTTTTACTGGGATTTGATGGCCTTAAATTAAATCGGATTTAAAAATGAAATTTTCAGTCAGGTTTTTGAAATTTTATTTTTCAAAATTCCAAAAAACACGTATATAAGGCTTTCTGAGGCTATTTTAATTTATAAAGGAGCTTAATTTATTCGTTAGATTTTATCTGTCTTCCAAAAATCTGTAAGAAACGTCAAAACGGTTTGAAAGTAAGTTTTGTTCTTGTAACGAAACTCTTTAATACATAACAATTCTATTTGTATTAAGTTTTTAAAATATATTAAAAAATAAATAATTTTGAAAACGGATATTTTTAAAACTTGAACAAATATTTAAAATTAAATTTCGGATTTGAAGCCGGCACTAAAAAATTAAGTCTAAAACGTATGTTTAAAAACTATGAAAGCATCAAATTCTTTTTCTAAAAAATTCATAGAGTAAAATAACAAAATTCACCACTGTGTCGCACGAACTTGCAAAGTTCTGTATGCAAAGAATCTGTTTAAAAAAGTACCTATATAAGATTGAAAAATATAAACATGTAAAGGAAAGGAATGTAATTAAAATTTTGTAGAAATAATGTCTTCTTTCGAGCTCATGCACAATCAAAAAAATATTTTAAGATTTAAAATTTTACCTGAAAAATAAGTTTGCTTTTGACAAATTTAAATGCCATTTAAATTTGTTTTTTATTTAGAGAAGCCAAGTTAGAAAATGAAATTTTAGAGAAAATTTAAAAAAAATCTATCGGTTTGTTTTTGAGAAAATTCGAATTTTCGTTTTTTTGACCAAAAACAAATTGTATGGGTTCCACTGTCAATTTTGATTTAAAAAAAAAATGAAAAAAAAGCCTAACGCGAATCTGTTCAAATCATTAACTTCCAAGTTTGAACTCAATCGACCAAATGGTTTAGGCTGTAGGAGCGGGACCCACTATTTTCGACTTCTCTACCATCGTAATATCATGTTTGATTAAAATCTCAAGTTCGACATTTTTTACGAATGCAAAACTCGCCATATAGTTCCTATGTGTCGCATGTAAAAGCTCATAGCTAATGAGAATTTCCAGAGACTAAGTAAGATACCAAAATGATTTAAATTGTATCTAAAAAAGAAAGATTTGTACTTTGCAATATCTTAACAATATTTACTCTTAAGAAATTTCGTCAGTGTTAACTTAGGCTTAAAAACACCGTTTTTGGTTGTTTTTATAATTTTTAAAGGGACGTAATTTAATAACCTAGGCAAAATTCAAATTAAGGATATTTTAATCGTTTAAAAAATATTAATTTGTTTGTGGAACAGAAAAAACGAATTTTGAATTTGAGTCAGTAAATCTCGTATAGAGACAGCGAAAGCTGTTGATATCTGGTGAAAGCCAAGTATGTCAATTCTTACACCTGTTAACTAATCGATGTTCCGTATTGGAGAGAGAGGTTTCAACTGTGATTTAAAATTTGTGTATAAAGAGTCAATTATTTAATATCGGTTGAACCTTAACCCGTGGCATGATGGTTAGTGCGTTGGACTGTAATACCAGAGTTCTTGGGTTCGATACCTGCCTATTTCATCTAAAGTTTTTTCTCGGGTACTGCCTTCTGCGAGGAATTGACAAATCCTCCAAGAGTAATTCTTGTCATGAAATTAGCCATTCGGATTCGTCGTAAAAGTGTCGGTCCCTTCAATTCTTGGCAACATTACTCGCACACTGGAATGGTTGGGAGTTATAAGTCACTAGGCAATAGTTCGGACTGTTGCGCCACTCTGTTCGTATCAACTTCTTTAACACTTAAATTAAGGGCAAATTGTATGTTGAGTCTGTAAATGTTCTTTGTCAACGCAAATGTCAAATTTGTAACTTCCATGGGAATATTTTGATATTTTTGACGTTTCAAAGTGCCTTAAATCGAAATCGAAAGTTTTTTAGAACATGTACGTAAGTTCGTACATACCTACCTTCTACATAACTTTTTTTCGTCGGCCATACCTCAAGTACCCGGAGAGTTATTAATTTCAAATTTATTTTGTTTAATAGATAATGACATTAAAAGAAGCCAAAAGGTCTTTCAAAAATATTGATTGAATGGTTTTTATAAAAGCAAATGTTGCGGATGACGGAACCAGATGGTGCGCCAATGCAGAAACCTCTAATAACTCGAGATGGTTTGCAGGACCCGAATTTTTGAAGCTTCCCCAAGATGATTAGCGAGTTACGCCAGGGAAACTTTTCGCTGATGCGAATAAGGTAAGCACAATTGATTTATATAAATTCCCAGTGAATTTGCATGGACATCAACCAGTATCATTTAAAATCTTTGATGAGTTAAAACCAAGGTTTCGAGCTAGATGGTTTTCGGCAGTCAGAGTACTGGCACTATTACTTCGTTTTAAGGACTTGGTGAGTAAAAAGGGAATTGAAACAGAACCTTTCGCAACACCTTCAGAAATTGTAAGAGCTCAGGACTGGTTATTTCGGAAAATTCATCAAGAGGCCTTTTCGGATGAAATTACTTGTCTGCAAGCTAATCGAAGTTTAGGGAATCTGTGTCCGTTTATCTAGGCTCGAGAATACAGAAAGCAAATATTTCATACGCAGCACGAATCCTGTCATACTACCGAAATACCATCCGCTAGTTGAGTTATTAGTACAGCACCAGCATGAAGCTAACAATCATGTTGCAATGGCCACGACGATTTCAGACATCAGGGAAAGAGCTTGGGTTATAAGCATTCGTTCGACAGTGGTACGAGTGCAAACAAAGTATTTTATGTGTAAAAGACTCAAGGCAAAGAAAGTAACACCATTTATGGGTCAGTTGCCCGAAGGTCTGTTAGCCTTTGAGTTGAGAATTTTTACCCATGTGGGGGTAGACTGTTTCGGTCCCATGCATGTAAAATATCGAAGAGGCACAGTTTAACGATTTGGGATGATTTTTACCTGTTTAAGTTTCCGTACCGTTCACATTGAGGTGCTTAATGATCTCTCTATGGACCTGTGTGTTATGGCTGTTCGTCGATTTCTCTCATTCGTGTGGTCACCAAATTTATCAATGGTCTTAACTTTGTAGGGATAAGGAACCGCCTAGATAAAGATGTAAAGGAGATGGAGGCTGCTGTCGGTGAGTACTGCGCTAAGTACGAGAGCATACTCTGGCGTTTCATACATACTGCATACTCACCGTGGATGGGTGGAGCATAGGAGCGCCTTATAAAATCCATTAAATCCAGCATAGAATTCAGCTTAAAGGAAATGACACCTCGAGAAGATGTTCTTTTGAACGCGCTATATGAGGCACTTACTTAAGGTGGCGCTACAGTCCTGTGTGAACTAGGGCCTATATGAGGCACAGGGACAGATTAATAGGAGGCCGCTAACTCATATACCCGTCGACCCGGAGGATCCTCGACCACTTACACCAAACTCTATATTTTGATGCCGATCAGGATTAAACCGCACCTGGAGTGTTTTCTGGCAAAGATTAATGGAGTAGGCTGTAGAGAGAATTAACAAGGCGTTGGTACCGGGAGAAGTTCGATCTGCTTGGAGGCTTTGCAGAGTGGCAAACGTTTGTTCTGGCCCTGATGGAGTTTTGCGGATAGCTGATGTTTGTCCGACAAATGGGAACATTTTGGTGAAGAGGTGGGTTGGATTCTTCAGATCGAGCTTCAGACGAGCCCCGGGGTCATCGAGCCATAAACTCTCAAGTACTAAAAATTATTTGTTTAATTATTCTGGCAATATCGCGCTACAAGAATAACTCAAACAAAGAAAAATAAAAAAAAGGTTCGAGAATTTTCCTCGCATCTGCCTAACCTAAGTTTTGAGGAGAAAAATTTACAGTCTCATGGTGGCAGTTTACAAATTAAAATATTCATACCTATGTAAATTTATTTATAATTTCCCTTTTTTCATTAAATTCTAAATTGTAACTTTTGGAAAATAAAAACAACTTGAATAATTTTTTTATAAATCAAAAAGAACTGAAAACGAATATTCTAACAGTTTTTTTTATAAGAAACTAGCTGACCCGGTGAACTTTGTACCACTTGCATAATTTTTTTAAAACTTTTTATTTGAGATGATTGTTTTTCACTAAGTATGTTTGAAATATTTAGTTACTTACTTAACATTTCAAACATATCTAAATCGTGATTAGAAAAATTCAAAACATCCAACCATTTTACCAATAAAAAAATGCATTTAATTTAAAGCTTATGGTAAATTATATTTTAAGTTTTATACTTTGGAAAGTGAATAAATACAGACAATGGTTTATTAAACTCTAACCAACCACATACAGCGAACCAAGCGAAAAACACGAATATTCTAAATTACTTCCGCAAACTTCCAACGATTGGCCTGATGATTTGCTTATGGACATAGCGAGGGCCAATCACAATGGGACTGTAATAGCTTGAAATAAAACGTCAAATCCGTTGGTATTATTGGTACACGTAGAATTAAAATGTTTATCTTTTGACGTTATAATCATAAAGGCATGTTTACACCAAAGAAGCTTTTCAGGAAACATTGGTAAAAAAAAAATTCTGAAATTTTTCCTATTTGTTTAAAAACATGTTAGAAACTTTGCAGAAAGATTAAAAAAAAATTCTGATTTTTGTTGTTTTACACTTTTCGCGACGAAATTTTACATTTATAATAATAACCACTCACGCACCTTCTATCTATTTTAATGCTTAGCAAACAAATGAAGTTTCCCATTCGAAATAGGAAACAGAAACAAAATTCATAAACATTGCAGAAGTATTTCCAGAGCGTTAAGACCAAAAGAAACATTTAAGAAATATTTCTTTACTTTCGAAATGTTGTTTAAATGTTTCTGAAACGTTTCTTAAATATTTCTGAAATGTTTTAAGAATGTTTTTTTTTTTGTCTGGACAAACCTTAAGCTTTTTCCCACTCTAAGTGGTTCCACTGCATAATCGCGGTTGATTTATGTTAAGCAACATGATGATAACGGAATCAATTTTTAGTTTCAAATGATTAAATGGTAATCCAGAAAATTTCTGACTGACTTCAAGAAATACATTTTTGAAAAAATCCTTCTTCTATTCCCTGAGCTGACAACAATCGTTAGGAAATTTATTGATACAGTCAAGATATCAGCTGGAACTTGTCCATCACTATTGCTCCTGTACTTTAGTCTTGCATTTTAGAAATTATTTCTACCAATTTCATTGCTCTCAAAGAGTCTTGACGAATCTTCACATTTTCATTCAATTTTGGAACATTCGTGAGAACAACTTCAGCTAGCGCTTGTAACTTTCTTCAGCCATTTAAAGTATTGGGTTTGCAACAATAAAATATTCTCAGATATTGTATCTTTACATTTCACCCATAAATCATTTGAATCTTTTTTTTAAAAAAGTCCAATTGGCATTTATATTATAAGAAATAAAAAGCCTCCAATATGCTGTAAAAATTAATAAAGAACAGAGTTTCCACTAAAATATCTCGGGAATAAAAAGAGATATTAAGTCAAATTCATTTCAGCAAAAGCTAAATATGTTTGTTAACTTTAAGTCAGTATTTTTTGGCAAAAGATTGTTGACAAATTTTTTGAAAACGAACCCAAACCTACAAAATCAACTCAAAACTTATAAAAAATGGTTTTTGCCTAAAGTATCTTGAGAGCAAAGAAAGACAAACTTTTAGAAATATCGACAGATGGGCACGAATGGAAGGTTCTAAGTGTGGGTTGCATTCCAGCCTTTTTTTTCTCCATGAATTTTTCGGAATATTAATCACATTAATCGACACCATCTCTTAAATTAAATTAACGCATATACCAATTAACAACGTTTAACAATCTGCCAACAAAATGGAAGAGCATAAAATATAAGCTTATTGATTATTCAATATTTAAAACATGAATAATTCGACTTTTAACTCATTCACTTCAAAACCTACACAATGCGTTCGAAACAGATTACACCGATATGCGTTGATATCAGAGCTTTAAAAAACCCCATTCTCCCTCTTCTCCTTGGCAAAGCTTAATCGAAATGCATTTCTCATGTTCATTGGTTAGCATCTCAATCAAACCATTTTGTCATCATTTACCTCTACATGTCTCGATAACCATCAATAGCCTTTGCCTATAGCCTGTATGTATAAAGGTTTGACAATAGTAATTTGAATAACATCGACGTTGTCAATAAACTTAACTACACTACTAGGTGTCAACTCTGTGCTGCTTTTGTCTCTGCCTCTTATTGCCATTAATGGTCGTTGTCGTGTCGAAGTCGTCGGTCGTCGTCATAGTAATTATTTATCATTGTTTCTATGTTGTCCGCTTGAATTAAGCTGCATCATCCCATATCCATCCAAGTATCCAGATGCAGCCTTCTCCAGCCTGCCACTACCTTCCTGCTCTACTTTGGCTTCAAAAACATTCAAAAATTTCCACAATCAAAGCCTTCCCAACCGCGCTTAACTAATGTCTATATATATAGATGACCAGCATATATTTAAGTTATGCTTCTGGACCCGCTTCCATGTTCCATCAGAGACGGAAGAGCAAAGGGATTACATATTAATCCAAATCCCATTCTGTTTAGAGTTCTTAATGATTCTTAATTATAACGGGCACTTAACGCGTAATACTCTTTGGTTGTCATCCTACTACAGCTCCTGATGGTGGGCCTGATGATGATGATGGTCAGAAGGCAGTATTAGTCGATGTGATGCGCGATGCGGCTTTTGCTGTGTGATGGCTGATGGTGATGATTGTTGTTGTTGAGAATCAACAACTTCCAATGGACTAGTCTCGATTCGATTCGAATCGACTCGACTCTTTGGAATCAAATCGAATTGAAAATGAAATCAAATGAACCGAATATTCGGATCCATTAATGCTCTTCCGATCGATTAGTGCAGAAAGTGGGTAGGTGTACATATATAGACAACCCAAACCCGGAGTAGGCCAGAGCCATCAGAGACCATCATATATAGTGAAGAAGCTATATAAAGCAGATGATGCAAGTTGAAGGTCTGTGGACGAGGATTTATTTGGTTTACCTTAATTTCAAGTGCATCATGCTTCGTACAACCGAACTCATCCATAATGCACTCAAGTTAACGTATACCGAACATTTGGGTTAGTTGTTGTTAGAAACGTTAACATGAATCTCCTGCTTTACGGATGTTGCTGTTGCTGTTGCTACAATTAAGGCGCATTGCTCATCGTTTACACTTGAATTGTTTCAGTTTTAGGCTTGTTATACCACATAGATGGAGATGGAGATGGAGATGGAGTATAGGAGATGCTTTTAAGTGCGAATTCCAGACGATTTTGAGATTAAGTTCCTGATGCTAAAGCTGATGGACTTGGAGTATTTCCGTGGGATTTTGACGGCTGATTGAAGTTTGATATGGGGTCTAGTCTAGAGTTGGTTTGTTGGTTATGGTTTGATGATGTCAAATATGCGTGTTACATTTTCAAGGATTATGGTAGTATTCTAAGCACTCTGATGTCTGATGGAATTTGATTGCGTTAGACTGAATTGGGATGGGGATTAGAAATAAATGAAGAGAAGAACGTGTTTGAAGTGAAGTTCAATTTAAAGAAACTTAAAGGAAGTAAATATGAAGCTTCGTTAAGTTGACAATCAATATTATGAGCATTCGTCAAAAGTTGAAGTGGAATAATAAATATAGTTAAGAATGTAAGTCTTAGAGAAGAAACAACCTTATAACTTATTCTATTCATTCTTTGAAGAATTCTAGAAAATTGTCAGTGTCAATACTTCAGGTGCAATTGCTCAAAAGTCCGTTTGATAACTTGACGAAGATCTGCATAGTCATCAATTTTCAAATTCCGAAAATGAAAAAAACCATATCTTGTAATTCAATTTATCACAAAGAAGGTTGTCGAGTTTAAACTAAAGAATTGTTTGTTGGCTGGTTTATGATGCGTCCTGCCACTGTGAAATGTCAAAAATTTGACAGTTCGCAGCATATAACACTCGTATGTTTTTGGTCGCGTGGAAAATATTTAGAAGCGATATTTGTATTTTAAATGTTTTAAAACATCAAGAGTTTTTCTCAAAAGTATCTTCATAATAACGTTAGGTCCACAAGTACTGGCCTCCGTTTTTTCAAAAAGATTATAAAACGACAAAAGTAGTTGCGTCAAAAGAGTTCAAAATGAACATATTCTTGGAATGGGCTTTTTTTGTCAATATTAGCTGTCAAACTTTTTTTCTTGTGTCATTTTTACTCCACGCCAATTATATTGAGATGTCACATGACACTTGACAGCTGATAGCCGAATTACCAACTTTGTGTCAGCGATTTCAAAATGATTGTGTTTCTTGAAGTTTTTGGCGAATTGGAATACACGAAAATGGTTAGGAATGTGTCGTAGGATATTTCAAGTATCACTCTTAATTCAAAAACATGGATGAAATAGTTGTTGTAACTTGTAATGGACTATCATGTATACAGGGTGGTCCATTTAGTAATTTCTTTTTTAAACATCATCAAAAGTACGTTTTTTGAAAATATCGATTTCAAAAAAGCTTAACATTTAACGCCAAGTCTGAAGAGACTACAAGGTACACAGTTTGAGCATTAGGAAAGGCAATGAGGGTTTAAATGTATAGGTGCCGATGGTGAACATTGGTCTTCAATTCCTGAATATTGCAATGACTGGAAAAGAGAGTGTGCGATGACGGAGTCCACATTCACGTAGTACGGCTAAAGAATGAATATCTGTACTTGATAGTACGACCGAAGTTAGGCTCGAGGTTATAAAGAGGAAAGTTTTAGGGTTGAATTGTTTGGGGGAGGGAACGCAGCTGGCTATTTACCTAGAGCAGTGTTTTTCAACGTGTGTTTCTGGCGAAGCCTTTGAAGAGGGGTCGCAAACATTTTTAAGAGCATTTCCAAAATATTGAAAAAATACTGCAGTTAAACAAACCAATAAAGTTTAAAAAGGTTTATTTAGAAAAATGATAATTAAAGGAAATATTTATTTGTGTCAAATAAAAGTAACCTGTGAGATATAATCCATCTTAAACCTTTGTATCAAGTTAACAGAAAGTTGTTCCTAATGCGAAGGTTGAACTAGTTTTTCAGAAATCAATTTCTCCCAAGATAGATCTTTTTTTGCTACATTGATAATTAAATCGTTTTCCAAATTTAAGCCATTTCTTGCCTTACTTTTAATTTTGGCCATTGATGCAAATGTCAACTCGCACGGGTACGAGGTGGCAAATGGAATCAAAACTTCAAAATCTTTGATGTTAATCCAGGATATTCTAATTTCCTTTTTAACCAAAAGGTATCCAAATTGAAACATTTAACTTCCATCGGCGGATAGATCCAGCAGACTTTTATTGAGCTTGATTGCCAATTTTGCCTCATTTAGAGCTGCATTTAAAAGCGGATTAAAGATCCACCTTGGCCCAATATTCTTCGATATCTTTTTCATTGAGAAGTAATGATACATTTCTTCTTTCAACTTTTCTAACACCATTTTCATACCAGGTATAAATTCCTTGATATTTATCTCACATCCGACTTTTTCAACAAAAGATTGTGTCGAGGAAAATGGTTTTGACTAATAGACGATGACCAAAATTTCAGTTTTGTTTGTAAAGTCATGGATTTGTTCATTAGCGGTGATGACATTTTCATCCCACTCGAGTTCGAGATATCAAACTTAAAATGTATGAAAGAAAAGCTCTTAAGGCTGTTGCCACATTATTTTCATTAAACAAAATTCGAGTTATTGAAGTTCAAGCTTTCGAAGTTCGTGAATATATTTTTTCGTGTTAAAGGGTCCGCTTCAAGTAATAGGTTAAAAAAACACTGCTCTAGAGCATAAACTGTTAAAGTAATGGAGACAAAGTGTGAGACAAGAAACTTGACGACAATGTTCAAGCGAGGTAGGTAAGGTTAGGTTAACGTGGCTGCGGATTAAAAATCCACACACTTAGGCCAAGAGAAAGGCCCGTTGTGATACCACATGAATCTAGAGAATTACTTCTAACTAGTCGAACCATTTTGAGCTTGTTATAAAGCGAAGAAGATATTTGATATCCTTTTTAGCTAGTTCACTGGGATTATCAAAAGAGTAGTCCCCCAGATGAAGTTTGCGTCTGAGTGAAAGAGCAGGGCAAGTGCATAGGATGATGAGAGATTGTTTCCTCTTCTTCTTCGTTCATACAGCTCCTACAGAAGTCATTTGAGGCTAAGCCAAGCCGTATTGCGAGCCTGCTTATAAGATAGTGTCCCATAAGGACACCTATTAGGGAGCTAATATGAAGTCTGCTTTGAGATAACAAATCCTTAGAGCGCTTTAGGTCCAGTGAATGCCATATGAGTTTTGTGGCTGCGCATTTTGGTAAGTTGTGCCACCTAGAATTTGCTATCGCAAAAGCTGATTCTTTTAGCAGAAGTTTACATGGAGCTATCGGTAAACCTATCTTCTCCCTTTTAGGTGAAATAGGTATGACGGTTCCATTTTTAGCGAGTTCATCGGCTCTACAATTACCTGTCTCTGTGGTCCGGCACCCAACAGAGGTGAATGTTAAATTGCTGCGCCATCTCCATAAGAGACGATCGACAATCGAGGGCCGTTAAGGTGTTAGTTGAGACAGCGTCAAGGGATTTGATAGCAGCTTGACTGTCAGAGAAGATGCGGATATCAGAAATTGATATCACGTTTTCTCTTAGCCAGGAGAGAACCTCTTTGATTAGGGAGGCGGAATGAGATGCTTAGATTAAGCTTTTCTGAGTACACACCACTACCAACTCCCTCATTTGTCTTGGATCCGTCTGAATAAAAATGAATACTTTTGTTATCCAGGAGTTTTTTGTCTTCCCATTCATCTCTGGATGGAATGGATAATTGGAAGTTTTTTCCAAATAGGGGTTTAGGAATAGTGTAGTCTATGTACTTTGGTATAGAACCAAAGAGGTTCAAAATAATGGAGTGCCCCACATTGTTGTTGGTCCATTGAGATGAGGCGTCGAGTCTTATCGCTGTACTCGCTGCCACTTGTTTACTGAAGATGTCGAGGGGTGTCAGATGGAGGAGAGTGTCTAACGCTGCTGAGGGTGTGGTTCTCAATGCTCCGCTTATGCAGAGACATGCAATGCGCTGGACTCTACTGAGTTTGTCGCAGTATGTGACTTTCTCCAGTGCAGTCCACCATACTGCAACCCCGTACATAAGTATTGGTCGGATGACCGATGTGTATAGCCAGTAGGTTATGCGAGGTTGTACGCCCCATTTGCTTCCTATAGCTTTCTTGCAAAGGAAAAGAGCTACTGTAGCTTATTTAACCCTTTCCTGTATATTGGATTTCCAACTTAATTTTTTGTCTAATATCAGACCGAGGTATTTGGCTTCGTTGGTAAAAATTAATGGTATACCTTTTATTGAAGGAGGTACATTTACTGGGATTTTGTATTTCCGAGTGAAAAGGACGAGGTCTGTTTTTGGAGGATTAATGCTAAGTCCGCAGTGATCAGCCCATCTAGTGAGCATATTGAGTGAATTTTGGAGGAGGTCTCTCAGTGTATTAGGATGTTCCCCTGTGACGTCGATAGCAACATCATCGGCATACGCAATCACTCTGTAGCCTTCCCTCCCAAGGGATATTAGTAGTTAGTTAACCACTATGTCCCACAGGAGAGGTGACAGAACACCACCTTGCGAGGTGCCTCTACTGAAAGAAATTTTTGTGCAAAAATCTCCCAAACTAGATTTAATGATCCTGCTTTTTAACATTAGATTAATCAACTCACAGATTGAGTATTCGACGTTTAAGGTCGTCATAGCAGAGGTGATAGCGGATGTGTCAACGTTGTTGAAAGCGCCTCCAATATCCAAGAAGGCCAAAATGACGAGGTAATAAACCAATAATAATATTATCATCGATAAATTTAATTGATCTTAGTTCAATACAGTCAAAAATCTTAGCCCAGAGATGGAAGTTATACTCAAACTATGGACGTATATAAGTCTTGTAAATAACAGCCAGATAAGAAGGAAACAGAAATGTCTTGCGTCATATTAGGAAACCCATACATCTTGCAGCATTTTTGGAGACATCACGTATGTTGTCGCTCCACAAGAGGTGGTGGGTGAGACACTTACTGAGAATATCACGATGATTAGTCTCATTGATGCAAGTGCCATCCAGGAATAATGGCAAGAAGAGCTTTAATGATATAAGACAGCATTGGGTTTTCACAGCCTTAAATACTACGTAGTTTTTTTATTTTTATCATGAGAAAAAGTGTCGGAGACAAAACGGAGCCCTGAGGTACACCAATATTTATTTTGTGGTTTTTAGACTCTAACCCATCCAATACTACCTGTATTGAACTATCCGAAAGGTATTTACTACTATGCTTTTAATATATGAAGTGCAATAATTTTACTTTCTCTAAGACGATGTTAGGGAATACTGTTCTTTGAGATATGTCTTGAGCTGGTGGTTAATTGTAAGTGATCCAACTCAAGTTCGAAAGTGAAGGTTAACGACCATACGCTTAACTATCGCTAAGCAATTTGATCCTTAGAGCAACTTCAAATGGATTATAGATATAGCTTATACCAACAACAAGGTCTATAAGATTGAAGTGACAGAAGGCGCTACTGCGAACCCAGCCGAGTTAACCTCTTGAACGATTTTGTAATCCATAATTAATGGAAACGTTTGCTGATATTAACAAAGCCATAACACATGGTACAAGTTTCTTACTTCCGCTATTCCTGTGATTAATATGAATGAAGTATTGAGCCTCTTTTATACGACAGTTTTCTGAGAATTATTTTTGCAATCACCAGAAATACTCATAAAAATGCATAAGGCCTTGGAGTCTAAACATAATATTTCAAGGAGTAACAATTTCATTACAAATTGGAATGTCTAGTTAATTTGTATGTTTCTTTTTTTCAACGAAAAACAAACAAGAGAATAACACGTGCAATTTTATATGACAGCAAACACAAGCTCACATACCTACATACACAAATCATATTCTCAAGAACGTGCTGTTAAGTCTCAATCTACTGCCTCTTCAGAATTCCCCATCATATTCTTCCGAAGTCCAATCATGCAAAAATATCAGCCAATAAAAACAAATAGTTCATGAAACCCATTCACCCAAACAACCTCAATATTCTTCGTCTTCTTTTTCCAAACAACATGCAATTATTCAACAGTTCTGGAACAGCATAAGTCCACCTTTTGGATGGCAAAAGAACATCTCCTAGACAGTAAAAAAAATTTAAAAAAAAGAAACCCTCACAACTCCTATTGACATAACTAAAATCCACACCTAGCCATACATGAACCATGATAATACCTGCAGATTCATTTCCAATATCTCGATATGCTTTGCATCCGTTTGGCAACACATGGCTGCCAGCCAGAGCTGTTTATCATTTCAGTCTTCATTTTTTCTGTTGCTTCTTGTTGGTCTTCCTCGCCAAGTAGCACCTTCCGATGGTCGTACAACCGAACAAAGAAATTGAAGAAAAAGCACGAATAGAGACACTAAAGGACCAGAAGGAATCAGGGACCATGCACGGGCCAGGCCACACTGTTAATAGAGAAATGAATAAATAACTCCAGACAGTGGAATTGGAGGGCACAAAACACAGGAACAACGGACAAAAAAATAAAAAATTAAATACAAACCAGACTGCTCCATTCCGCCTGGTCTAAACCTTTACAAAATAAAAAAAGGGAGTCGCTATCCCAATCCTCTTCCTCTGCTAAACCACATCCCCAACTGCCAAATGCCATCCAACAATATACCTTCCTACCTAGGTCCAGTGAATGGCATATGAAATCCCTAGAATAAAATTGGATGCTTCTGTACTGGCTTGACGATATACCTACATACGTACGTACGAGCAGCATCACAATTGAAAGATACTTTTATTTTTTTGGATTTTTTGTTGTTGTGTACAGTTTTGAGTTTTGTTGTGGAACGTGATGGGGACTTTTCTTGCCGTAGCCTGTTATTATTTTCCTTACACCTTCTCATTTGAGCTATTGTATTTTGAAGTACTCATTTTCTTGAACTATAAAGAAGAACGACGACGAGGAGGACGAACGTCGACGTAGAACATCCTCCTCACCTCAAACCACAAATTTCCCATTAGGAGAAAGAGTGAGTTGGAGTTCCTATAGCCTAGTCGTGCTTGCAGATGGTGTCTTTCTTTCTGTTTGTGCAATCATTTTGTTGTCCCTTCGCGCGTTCTGTGCAGTATTTTTTCTTATTGTTATATCGCCAGTGATTCTTTGAAATTTTCATTTTATTCTTTGTTTTTTTTTTTTCAAGGAAGAAGTTTTTCATTTTCCTAACGGAGAATTGTATAGGTTTTCTTATTTGCAATTAGGCTACCCAGATGCTGTTAAGGTGAACGAAGGAAATTGTTGTGGAAAACTAGGTATGTCTTGAGAAAAGATTTTTTTTGTATGGAAGTTTTGAAATTAGAAATGATGAAGCACCAGTCCCACTGATGAGTGGAGAAGATTTGAAGTTTTTTAATCAATGCATACTAGGCTAAAATATAGAGTAAGCGTAGTAAGGGTAGAAAAAGAGGGGGGGGGGTGTTGTACAAAAATTAAGAAGTTTTGTAAAGAATCCTTTGAATGAACTATTTTCAAGAGTGTTTAGTTTGTGGCACAGTGATTAGTGCAAAGGAATGTCATGATGGAACACATCTGGCCTCGATTCCTTCCAAGAAAATTTAAGAAGAAATATTATGTGTGCTAAAGGAGTTGCGACAGTATTACAGTGTAACAGGGGCAAATTTACAGTGTTACATACAGAAGGAAAATCTAACTATTAGAGTGTGAGAAGTTCAAATTGTGTAGACAGGAAAACTTTTAAGCACTTTAAAATTGTGAAAAGGATCACAATTACAGTCTTACAGTGTTGTAACATAGATTAGGCTCTCTGACTCTGTAATATTCTGATCCCACACTTAAAAAAAAAATATGGTTAATAAAAGCACGACTTTGTGTTTGCAGAAGTATAACAACGTCAAACATTCATACTGTAATTTTGTCATAATATTTCAGGTGGTCTCTTTCTTACACTGTAACTGAGTCATATTATAACAATTTTACAGTGTTTCAATCAAATTCAGGCATACTAAATTTTGTGCGTCAGGGAAATAGAAAGGATTTTAAAAAATCACACCGCTATCTTTATTTAAATTAGTAAAACAAATCTTGAGGCAGCGATTTTGGATTAGGAAGAAGAAGTAGAGTTATTTTTCGCCATAGTGATTCTACACGGTAAAATTCTACTATACTTAATTACAATTACAGATTAGGTTCATTTTACCCACACGGCGACCCAAATAAACAAAATCTTCATTAAGAGAAGCCTCTTCATTCACTGAAGGTTACCGTTTAAATTGATGTGTCGGCGGCGGACTGCGTCGGTTCTCATTTTTTCCACGGAACTATTAACGGGAAACGCTTAAGACAGCTGTTAAACAAGTTTTACCGGGTGAAATTGGGTCAAAGGAAGAATGTTCCAACAAGACGGTGTAACGTGTCATAACGAGGAGCCGATTGATTTGAAGTGTTTGAAATTAAGGCGTGCGACAATGAAGGCTCTAAACCTTCAATATGTCAACATTTTGCCAACATTTAAATTATTATTTTCAATCATCAATCATCAATGTATATCAGGGCCGTCATCTGAATAACGTAATTTTTAAAAACCTCAAGCTGTTGAAGTAAATGTTTTTATAGCCAATACGGTTTTTTGCCTATCAACGAACGCAGCAAGATTCTTCGTTTTAGCTCATTCAAAAATTAATTTTTAAATTTTCATTTCTCTGACTCACCCTGTTACAGTATCCTTTTACAACACTGTTACGTTGTCAAATTTAATTACTGCTTAAATGTTAACATTGAAGCCAAGCGCAAGGAGCTTCTGTCAAAGAAATACAGAATTAAGAAAATCACTTAACAATAAAACTGATAATTGTATGTCTCATAATGCAAAAACAAATATCTCCCTTCGAAAACTAAACATTCATCAAGCTGTCATCTGTCAGTAACGACACTCTTATTTTGAATATTACCGTTTTTACTGTAATTAAAATTTCTAACATTTTTGGTCATAGTGTCATAATGTTGCATTTTTAACTTTATCTGCGGTTGTCTGCAATATTGTTCGAATATTTCAATTTAGTTTGTCACACTGTTACAGACTCAAATGTGTATATTCTATTAATTACAGTATCAAAGTTGTTATAAAACAAACTCCTTACAGTCTTTACGTATTGACATTATAAGTTTTGAGTCATTTAAACACTTTTAATCTTTAGAAGGTAAGACACTGTTCTTTCGATATTTTCCACTCTGTAAAACTGTCAAGCTTTTAAAACTGATACTGTAAACTGTTAGACTGACTATTTTACTGTAAAATACTACGACAGACTGAACCAAAGTCAATCATAACAATTTGACAGATTTCTGATTATATTTTTCACACTGTAAAACTTTCAAACGCTTATAACACTGATACTGTAAAACAGTTTCACTGTCCATTTTACTGCAAAATACTTGGAATGTTTGACAAATTTCTGGTTTTATTTTTCACACTGTAAAACTGAAAAACTTTAAACACTGATACTGTAAAACTGTCCTTATCTCTACTTTACTCCAAAATACTTCTTCTAGGTGCAATAAATTTGACTGTACAAAATTTGACAGATTTTTCATTAGATGTCTCACACTGTCAAGCTGTCAAACTTTAAACACCAGTACTGTAAAACTATTGGAGTTTCTACTTTGTTCAACTTTTTAGAACTGTTCAATTGTCTATTTTACGTCAAAAGACTACGACTGCCTGCAACAAAGTTAATTATTACAATTTGACAGATTTTCTAATATATTTTTTACACTGTAAAACTGAAAAACTTTGAACACTAATACTGTAAAACTATTCGATTGTCTATTTGCGGCAAAAGGTTCCAACTGGCTGAACCACAGTTAATCATAACAATTTGACAGATTTCTGATTATATTTTTCACACTGTAAAACTGTCAAATGTTCAGCACTGATACTGTTAAACTGACACTGTAAAATCGTGTCACTGTCTATTTTTCTGCAAAATACTTCGACTGTTTGCAACAAAGTTAATTATTCCAATTTGACAGAATTCTGATTTTATTTTTAACACTGTAAAACTGAAAAACTTTAAAGACTGATACTGTAAAACTGTCCTTATTTCTACTTTACTCCAAAATACTTCAACTAACTGAAATAAAATTGACTGCACAAATTTGACAATTTTTTCATTACATTTTTCACACTGCCAAGCTGTCAAAATTTTAACACCAGTACTGTAAGACTATTGGAGTTTCTACTGTGTTCAACTTTTTAGAACTGTTCAATTGTCTATTTTACGTCAAAATTCTACAACTGCCTGCAACAAAGTTAATTATTACAATTTGTCAGATTTTTTAATGTATTTTTTACACTGTAAAACTGAAAAACTTTAAACACTGATACTGTAAAACTGTCCTTATTTCTACTTTACTCCAATATACTTCTTTTAACTGCAACACATTTGACAGTACAAAATTTTACAGATTTATCATTACATTTTTTACACTGTCAAGCTGTCATACTTTAAACACTAGTACTGTCAAACTATTGTTTCTACTTTGTTCAACTTTGTAAAACTGTTCGATTGTCTATTTTACGGCAAAATGCTAGAACTGTCTGCAACGAAGTTAATTATTACAATTTGACAGATTTTTTAATATAATTTGTACACTGTAAAACTGAAAAACTTTGAACACTAATACTGTAAAACTTTTCGATTGTGTATTTGCGGCAAAATGTTCCAACTGACTGGACCAAAGTTAATCATAACACTTTGACAGATTTTTTATTATATTTTTCACACTGTAAAACTGAAAAACTTTGAACATTTATCCTGTAAAACCGTTTAACTGTCTTTTCTACGGCAAAATACTTCGACTGTCTGCAATAAAGTTAATTATTCCAATTTGACAAATTTTTTATTATATTTTTCACACTGTAAAACTGAAAAACTTTAAAGACTGATACTGTAAGACCGTTCGACTGTCTATTTTACGTCAAATTTCTACAACTGCCTGCAACAAAGTTAATTATTCAAATTTGACAGATTTCTAATTATATTTTTCACACTGTAAAACTGACAAACTTTGAAAACTTATACTGTAAAACTGTTCTTATCTCTACTTTACCACCACATAATTCCACTTAATGCAAAAAGTTGACTGTAAGAATTTTACAGAGTTTTGATTATATTTTTGACACTGTAAAACTGTCAAACTTTAAACCCTGAAATTGATACTGTAAAACTCTTGGAGTTTCTACTTTGTTATAAAAATTCTTCCGCTGACTGCAATATAGTTAAGTATTTACTCTATTACAGTTTCACATTAAAGCCAAATATTTTCTACGCTAACACTGTAACACCTACACTCCTACTTCCAAACAACTTAAACCCTGTTAGCATCAATTTTTGACTCAAAAAAGATTTTTTCAATGCGGATTTTTAATTAAATATGAAATTCAGTGTCATAAAATTTTGCAGCAAATGGGAATTTCCATCAAGCCTATAAGTCACGACAAAAAAAAAGGTTTCCCAGTCTTTGACGTATGTCTTTTAAAGACTTTACAACCACTTGAATTAATTTAATCACAATTATGAACATTACATTGATTTCCTTCACTCTCTAAACTTCAATTTTAAATTCAATCTGACATTTTCGTAACCACCTCATTTCATGTTCATATACATAACAGAATTCAAAAGCTTTCTTACTTAGTTCGTAAGAGACAGGACGAAACGGGACAGAGGCATACTCTATACAAATACATATATAATAATATGCGTCCTTATAAAATAATGTCATTCATTAAAACCAACTTTAATTACTAACTCTTGTGACATGTTCCCTGAAAAGGAAAATTATAAATTAACATCCTAATTACAAGTGACAGGCATCAGCTAGGCAGCTTCCCTTTTCCCTGTCGTGTTTCGATTTTCGCTCCTTAGTTTAATGTAATTCAATTAAATAACTTAAAAATGTCACTTTTAATATTTCAGGGACGGAAAAAAAAGAACCAAACTGACATCACTCTAACCCAAAAAAAAAATAGGTCTTGAAGGTCGTGTATTTAAGCTCCTTTCCTTTTCTATTATTTATAAATACATACACCACCATATTATATATGTACATAAATATAAAAGAAAGGAGTCAAGACAACAAAGATATTTGAAGGGTAAAATTGAGTCCATTATATAAAATCACTAGACACTAGAGTGACATCTTTTTTAATGACATTTCGTGGGAGAACACGACTTATCTGATGAACATGTGTATGTGTGACACTCACTGTGTGGGAACAGATGCGATGACAGTAAATATACAACCCCTCGACCGAGTGTCATTAATGTCATTTATTGTTTGACATACCCAATTATTGCCTTCGAAGTGTGTGTAATCAAAACAATATCCAACGCCAGCAAATGTCAAAGGCGTCATTATTACAAAACTCTCTTAATGTCCGGCAGAGACGTGGAGAGACAAAATTTAGTTCCTGCTTCTGTTAGGTTGGTGCCGGAATCGGGAATCACATCGAGAAACCACCAACAAAATAGACACACACAGATTATATGAGGGCAACATTAATGGCACACGTGGTCACTGGTCACTGGTGACTGGTGAGACTGTTGGACATTGGCCTCTCAATCATACCCATCATCATCCTCTCATCCTCAACCAAGTGGAGTATGTACGAACTAAGGAGCCTAAAATTCTGTATGAAATTTAATACCAATTCTGGATTGGACAGGGACGACATATTCATAGGCATAAGACTCGACCCCAAAAAAGGTGACCATTAAAATGCAATTCAATTTTTTTTTTTTTTCAAATGACAAAACATTGTGAATGGTCCATTCAGCTTTAGGTTCAACTTTAGCTTTAGCTTCAACATCAGGCCCAAGCTAGAGGCTATCAAGGGAATTTGTTGCGGTAGCGGTGTCTAGTCATCGTTGGTTTTTGGGTAAAGTTGATCCAGAGTGACATCGGCTTTGACCTTTGGCCAAACCAAAAGCCGAACAATTACCCGCATTAATTTCATTCGATTTTTCGGCAGCGAGTCAAGTCGAATCTCTCTCATCCGTTTCATTGTGTCGTAGGTTTATTTTATGTGTGGATGGGATACGTGGACCATGGACTGGACTTCAACATGGACGTGGAGTGCAAATGTCTGAGGTTTGGCAATAAATATCCTGCAGCACTATATCGAGAGAGAGTAGTTGGTCGGCCCGCCACCTAACCAGAAAACCAATACGGGTTGGTGGATTGGATGGTGTGTCGCCACCAATGCTGCTGATGATGATGATGATGATGGTCTTCCTGTTGGTGGTAAAGCTGGGCAGTATAGTGAGTATAGAGTTAGTAGCTATATAGCGTGAGGAGAGGCTTTCGTTTAAGTCAAGCCTGCTGCTGCGGGACAAAGCAAAACAAAAAAAGTTAATTTTCAAAATTTTTGTCTTGTGGTTTGCATCTGTCTGCGGTTGCAGGTACTTTTTTTATTAACTGGGGCCAAAAGTCGAGAGTTCCTCGCTTATTCTCTGTCCTTGCCTCGCATGTGTGCCAATTTCTGCTTGAAAAATTGGTACAATGAATTTTTACTCTTTATTTTTTGTTTTGGAAATGATGACGACGATGATGATGATGATGGAAATGCTGTGATGTGATGTTTCGAGAGTCAAAGTTTTCATACATCAGGCAGCTTTATAGCCAAATGTTGAACGGAATGTGGTTCGCTCTGACGATGGTTTAGTGAAAAGTTTCAAACTTAATAATTTTCTCTGTGTGGTGCTGTGATGGTTACTGAGAGCGCCACCGTGCCACACACATCAGCCAAGAGCAGAACCTAACTGGCGACATATTGTAGGTAGGAAGGTTTGCAGGTATTGAAGTGAAAAATTTATCACATCACAACAAAAAGTTAGTTTGATGATGGTTTTTGTCTAATGTGCGACACATCGCTAACGGTTGACTTAATTGACCATATGTGACGTATTTAGAATATACTCACTAACCGTAAGCATTTTTTGGAGACTAACATGGAGCGAGGATTAAATGGAAGTTTTGTATTTTAAATTACACCGCATAGAGTGTCGAAATTTGACACATGAATGCATTTGGTGAATACAAAATTTTATTAAGAATTATTCTTTGAAACATTGACATTGATCAGCGGAATAGAGAAAAAGTTAAAAGTTAAACCACTCCTACAATATGATAATTTGTAATGGGTCAGTTTTTAGCTTTTTTCGTTTTGGCATCATCAGTTTGGAAAGCTAACTCAAGTGGCGTCCATCAAAGCTCATTATGAATACATGAATAAGCAAAACTATTGGTTTTCGGCTGAAGCAAAGAGAGCAGCATTGCAAAAACGGATTAAGGGTTTTCGGAATAATTGGACAGTATTTCTTTAAAGATGATCCAAATCGCAATTTTACTGCGAATGGTTCGGGTTACGTTAAAATGGATGCCCATGATGGAATCGGATACACTAAGGCCAGTTTAATGCCCATTGTGATACCACATGAATCTTGAGGCTTCCTCCTAAGCTCAATGGAACTAGTTTGAGTCCCTTACGAAACGTGCGAGGCTGATTATGCTGATGTGATTTTGATCGTTTAGATCGTTAAAGAAGAATTCTTCTAGGTAATTCTTGCGTTTGAGCCAGAATTTGAAGAACTGTTAAATCCTCTTCCTCGTCCATTCAGCTTCTGCAAAAGTCATT